>NC_141685.1:1394275782-1394803282 GCF_964263255.1 Lissotriton vulgaris
CAACGTTCTGTATACCTTCTAGGAAATACTTTACCAAAGAGATTGTATCAAAGGATGGGACTTTTTCTATTGATCGTATTTGCTGCCATATGTATTTTAGTAGAAAAGAAATGGTGACTGGACTTGGGCAGGTAAACAAAAATGGGAGCTCCTCTTTTTTGCAGTAAAGGGGCTTGATGTTTTTCTGCTGGCATGAGAGATAGCATCTTTTGTACTGGAAGGCGTCTGGTTTTTTGGTGGCTTCATCCCTTGCTTCTCTCAGAATGTATGTAATATTTTCTAAAGTTTCAAATGGTCACATTTGTATGTACTCAGTCTCCATACTGGCAAGTTAAAGGATGGGACAATACCTCGTTCTGAAATCGTAAATCATAGATGCGTTGTGGACGGAATCTGCTTTTGAAGTCTTACTGGCATCTGCAGAACATCGCTGAACTGCCAAAGTCTTTGATAGCAGTGAGTAAATTTTGGCTCTGCAATGCCTCATATTTACCCGAGTGGTTGGTATTAACAGGCCAATCAGGAAAAGCTTAGAGATCTCTCCCTGACACATTCCTAATAACGGCATTGCCATTAACCCTCTCTCTGGGTATCTGGAGGTTAAGTTTGGACATTTTACGTTTTCAGTAGTGGCAAACTATGGTATTTTGGTAAGATGTTTTGCAGCGGGCCCTTCTTTATGACTCATTCATGATTTTCTTGATATACTCTTCTTAGAGCATGTGCTTGGGTCTTTTGACTACCAGAAGATGAATTGCCTTGCTCGACAATGTCTTAGGAATGAGCTGCCTGCAAATTAACAAGTGGGCTTCCAACAAAATAGTTCTGAAACTGGTGGACCCGTAGACCTATGTATGTTTACTCAATACATGTTAATACTGTAAGTCTGGATCAGAATCTTGTCAGTTGTTACAATGCTTTGAAGCTTGTATGGACTATTCTGAGCTCCAGTTGGTTGATAATGTACTGAGACTCTCTCAGACCACGGTGACCTCTCTATCTCATTAGGACAGCATCCACAGATATTTATGTTTCCATATTTCTGAGGGCTTGCTGTAACTGAAAGGTATTAGTGTGCTTTACAGAGAATATATCAAAATTACAATTGTGTTAAGAAAGGTTTAAATTGTTTGATGATGTAGTACAATAATATAGTCAACATGGAGAGAAGGTAAAAAGGTTAATATGAAATAGAAGCATGCACATTATTTCATGTCAGAAAGGAAAACTTTTGTTTTCAATTGTTAAAGGAGAGGAGGTTTGGTTTAGTCTTGTTCTCTATATTGTGGGGCTGCTCAGGAGAAAGACTGCTTGCTTCAGTGTCAAAGATTTAGTAAATTTTGGAATTTCCAATTAAAGAGTATCCATTTTTCTGAGACTCTTTAATCCTGCACCAGGTATTGTAGGTTGTCCATATATGGGACCTTTTATGTAAGGCAGTAGATTTAGATTTTGTTTTTCTGGCACTGTGCTGTGTGAAAAGCTATTGATGAAAACAAGCTCTTCAATAAGAGACTGTTCTCAGATTCTGCATTTTAGAAGATTGTGCCAGTGCTCATTTAAAAACAGTATCAGAGGCTTAGTATACATTTTGGAAATCTCAATGATTAAAATGTACAGAGCCATGGAGTCCAGAAGCGATGAAATCTGTCTTGCCATTGGGTTCAGAGTTTTCGGAAATTGAAGATATGCCTTATCTATAGATTAAATGTTTTCCTTTGAAGGAAGCATTTTTCTCTGACACATGAACTTGGATCTGAGATGATGGGGACCTGAGGATATTGACCTGTAGTGATTGGCTGTAGAAGTGTGAGAATCTTGCACGGCTGTCAAAAGTAATTGGACTTGATCAACCAGCCACCACGTAATGATAAGTTATGTTTTTTTGCTTCCTAATGAGCTGCCTTTATAGCTGTGAATTTGAATACACAAGTAATAACAAGGAAGGAGCCAATTCGAGGTTGTAAGAGAGGACCTCTTATTGGTGATGCCATTTTTTTCTAACAGACCTCAGGAAGTAGCAAGTCCACTTTACACTTCCAGTCTTCTATCTTATTGTGAGGTGGGAATAAATGTGGTGAAGCACCAGTAAGCAAATTTGTTTTTGATCCACATTTTGGTCCCTTCAAGATCCAGAATTGCTCTGTTATAAAGCTATTTTTCTGAATGAGAAAGTAACTTGAGTTACTCTTTTCTTGAGAAGGAGTTAGAGGGTCATTGGCCCATTTATGAAGTAGAATATTTGTTTCATAGCGGACTTAATTGGAGTTTGGACATTTTCATTGAGGAAATTGCTAGTGGATGTACGTTGAGACATAGAGCGTAATGATTTCGCATAATGTTGAGAATCTATTTATCTTTGGTGGTGCGTTGCAATTTATCAAGATACTTGGTCACACTGTATCTCACTGGAATTGCACATGGAGAAAAGGGGCATTGGGCACTCTTTCACATGACCAGAGAGGATTTTTTATTGTAGCGTTTCTCTGCTGCTGCTTTCCTCTCCTCCATACGGTTTTCTTTGACAAACTGGGAGAAGTGAAGTTGCTGAAGCAGCTGGTCCTACCAGGGATGGGCTTTAACCCTCTGCTATTGATATTGGTGGTATGGCCTACCCCTGTGCATTTATTGTGGTTTGTGGTTTGAAGATTTTTGTTTTCTGCTCTAGGCCAGTCACTTTCAGGGTCTCTGCTTAAGTCTTCAATTTCTGCATCTCCTCATTTGCAATGACCAAACAACACCTGACCATTGAAAGTAACGTTTAATACCTTAATTTGAGTGTTAGTACAATGGAAAGTAAGTCACAACCGTGAGCACCTATTCAGCGTAAGTCTTGGACATGCTGCAATCTGTAAAGATCCTGCAAATCTGGTGAGGCACTAGAAACCTGGTTGGCAATTCTTCAACCTAAATTTAGGCCTTCCAGCAATCCTGCCAAATGATTTTTCAGAAATCTCATAATCTCTGCAAGGACTCCTACCAAGACTTATCATAACAGTCCAAGTGTTTGATGGAACTAATACTTTTCAGGTCAGTCCCTGCTGTTGCACATACCTTTCTTCCAGTGGAATCCAATAACTTGCTTTTGATTTCAGGAGACATTTTCGTTTCAGGCATAGATCTCCTGTACTTTTGCACTGCCGAGACGATGACAGTCCAGTTTTTGAGCTGGCCTAAGGAAGGCAGGATCCTGTTCCATAGGTCCGTATTTGTTAAGCTGTGTCATGTTCGCCACTTTAGTGGTAACTGGTGTAATGTGTTGTTAGGCACTGCTCTGGAAGGGGATCTAAACTGAGATGTAGGGACATTCATCCACCACCATTATTAAAGTGAAAAACAAAGAAAACACTTACATCATCTCCTCGGAGGAGATGATGTAAGTGTTTTCTTCGTTTTCCACTTTGATAATGGCGGTGGATGAATCAGAAGAGGAGTACTTGGGTCAGCATTAGGTACACCCTTTTGTTTCTCCAAAAACATTGGTGCTGAATATGGAGTTGAAACCATCCAAGGAAGAGTAACATTCATGTCTGGTGGAAACTCTGACCAGTACTTTGACACATTTAGAGTTAAGAAAACCGTTTCTGCAGAAGTTCCAAAAGTTATTGAGGTGTTTGCAAGCTATTACAAGGTATTACAAGAGTAGGTACAGCCTGCTCAGTAGATTAAATGTCTTCACAATTGGTGTGATATCAAACAAGTAGACACCGTTAAATGCGTTGATTTGGAAAGGGTTCTTGAAAATGCTGGCAATATTGCAATGTCAAAATTGAATGTCATATTAGTGGCGAACATTTTAGCTCAGGACATGCCTTTGAGGTAGCTTTCACCAACATTCCACAGTGGCATGAATTGTGTGAGTAAATATTCTTTTCTTGCCTCTTTCTTTCACTGGATTATCATCTAATGGAGCTTCTAGGGGCTAGGAAATGATTCACCGTGGTAGAAATCAGTTCCTTGGCCACTTGACCAAACTCTTCCTATGCTTCCCTGTACCGCGGCCTCTTGAGTTAATTTTCCAGTCTTGACCCCAGAAGAATGCCCCACAGTCTTTCACGGCTCTCGTCGACATTTTTATACAGAAAGAACATTTTGTTCCCGGGGATCATCATCAATAGTCATAAGCATTGAATAGTTCTGCCAATGGTAGGGGATCCAGAGGACATCATATATGTATATGTGTATGTGTGGAAAAAATAGTGTACGTAGTACTATTAACTATATGTATGTGTGTGTGTCTGTGTGTGTGTATATAGATTATATATTTACACAATGGCGTTGGTGATGGAGGACGCACAACCTGGTGAAGGAGGAAGTATCCGTGGACGAATGATGGCACAGCAGGATGCTAATTAGTGAAGGTGAAATTCCATACCAGAGCCCAATGGAGTACTTCAATATCACTGTGAATTGAAAAGAAGAATCACTGTGACCTTTCAATTATGATGGCAGACTGTGAAGCCCACGTTGGGTGAAAAATGGCATGAAACTACATATCCCAATGTGCACCGGAAATAGAGAAAGTTACTAAACAGGTACACCGGGGACCTTAAAAGTAATAAATACAAATGGGATTGTGCTAGCCAATAAGACTGCAGAGCCATTATGCCTATGAAAAAGAAGCGCACAGCTTTGAAACACGTTGGTGAGACGGCTCATTGACGGATGGAATGTAACTTTCAATGCAATAAACCTTGGATTTTACCTACCCGCTGTCGAGTGCATCCTAGCTGCAGAGCGATTGGTTTACACTATATATATATATATACATATATATCTGCAGCCTAAAATATAGGCTAAAATGTCCAGATTACATTGAGTTTTCATATTAAATCGCCCAACAATTACCTAAGTATATCTGTCATAAACAGAAAAAGAGACCATTAAATGATTCAACACTGAAAAATAAAAGGGAATATGAGACATTCTTAGCACACAGGCTGCATTCAAAATACAAGAACAAAAACCTGGCATTGTGCCTTTAAGATCTCACAGGACCCCCTATATTCCATTATGCCTCACAGGTTACAGTTAGGTTTGTTCTTTTTTGGGGGGACTTCTACTTTTTGGATCCTGGAGCACTGAGCTCTGCTATTTATTTTTACACTTGAAGCTCTCCAGACGAAATCAGAAGGACAGAGAGAAAATAAGGCTGCATGGACTCCAGGAGAGAGGACTTACAGGACCTACAAGGGTCCATGATAGTCTCAATCTTCCTCCAAAGAGCCCTCTTCTCTTACAAAAACAGCCCAAAGAGGAGGTTCTCATGAAAACACAGTGAACCAGATCGACATTGGGAGGCCGGACATCGGCAAAAATACCTGAGTTCGAGGCATATGAGCTGCAGATCTCACACTTCGCATTAGATCGCGATCTGGTGTTGGGCTCGGATGCTTGCAGGTTGTTGTTGTCTTGGAAGAAGTCTTTGTAGTCACGAGATAGGGGACTCCTCCCTTGGACGATGGTGCGCATGGGCATCGACTCCATCCTTAGATTGTTTTTTTACGCCATTGGGTTCGGATGTAACTTTTCCGCTCCGGTTCGAAATCTACTTTCCAAAGTATTTTGGCGCGAAAAAACCTTCTTAACTCTTCGGATCAACTTCCAAACATCTCAACCTTCGACGCAACTTCATCGGCTCGATTCCGGTCGTTGATGCGGGCCGTTGGGCCTATCCATGCCGTGAGGCCTACAGCTCATGGAAAGGACGCCATTCAAGAAATGCCCCCAGTGTGGAGCAACATTTCCGCACAGTGACCATCACAAGGTCTGCAACCTGTGCTTATCACCTGAACACGACGAGCCCAGCTGTCCAGTCTGTGCATCCTTTCGATCGAAGAAGACCCTTCGAGATCGAAGGGCCCTTAGACACATCATGCAGAAATCTGCTCCAGAACCGGTGGACATCTTCGACGTAGACCCAAATGTCTCAGAAGAAGATTCAAAAGATCTCAAAATCGTGTCAGAGGCAGAAGACTACGATGACTCCATCACTCCGGTTCAAAGAGTGAGTACTACTGCCCGTACCCCAACCCCACCACCAAAATCGAAGGCAATGGTCAAGGCTGAGCGTGCTGGGCCCAGTCGCACCCGAAAACATACTTCAGAATCCTCGCCTTCGCGCCCAGCTTCGAAGAAAATCAAAAAGCCTTCCGGTAGCTCGGGAGCGAGCAGATCACATGTACCAATACCACGAGCACCTTCGGCACCGAAACCGAAAGAAGTCCCGGCTCCGAAATCAGTTCCGACGCCGTCCACTTATAAAGACAAACCGGGCCTGAAAAATCCCAAGCCTGTAGACAAACCGGCTTCGAACGTTTCCATACCGAAAAAAACAGCTTCGGCTCCGAAACCAAAATCCTTGGAGCCAAAAGCTACGCCAAAGGACTTTATCACGCCTTCTAAAGATAAAGACAAACACCAAACCCCTTCACAACCGATAAAAATGGCGCCAAAAGCGGTTCCTGAGGATGAGGAACTTTTTCATCCGGATCAAGTCGATCCAAAACAGAAAAAGATTTATATTGATCCAGAGACAGGAGATGTCACTCTTGGACCATATAGGAAGAGGAAGTTAAACACAGCACCTGTTCCTCCAGTGCCTGTGAAGAAGGACTCTGCCACATCGCCTATGCACCCTTCTCCTATACTTCCTTCTAACCCACTTCCTCTACCTAAACCTATTACACCTCCAATTGAAACTTCTCCACCTCATTTTCCTCCACCTCCTCCATCTCTACATCATGATGATGAGGACGACATGGGGGTAGGGGGTGACCCAGGTGACCCTTTGATGTACCCAACTGACCCACCTGATTGGGATTACCCTATTCCACAAGACATACCAGATGTCCCAAGTCCACATACATACCCCTCAAAACCATCTCCTCCAGACAACAATGTTGGTTTTGGAAAATTAATTAATAGGGCTGCCATCTAACATGGTGTCACAATGCACTCAGATAAGTCAAAGAGGACTTTCTCTAAGATACATTTAAACACCCCCAAAAGTCAGTGCAAATATTGCCTAGGATTAAGGAAGACATTAAGCATGCCCCTAAAGTGTTTAAAGATCCCGTACATGCCAGGATTCTAAACCCTAGAATAGAAAAAAAGTATAGGCCTGCCCCTGCAGATCCTGCCTACATTAAGGGACAGCTGCCTTCAGATTCTCTGGTAGTTTCTAACGCTAGGAAGCACGCTAACTCCCAAACTTTAGGAGAAGCGCAACCTCCTGATAAAGAGTCTAAGTTGTGAGACACTTCTGGTAAAAGAACGCTGCACAAGCAGCCAATAACTGGCGCATAGCTAACACCCAAGCACTGCTCGCAAGATATGATGGAGCCCACTACGACCAGTTGGAAACCCTGCTACAAAATTTGCCTGACCAATATAAAACACAATCAAATGATCTCATTCAAGAGGGTAAACTAATTTCAAATTTGTCAATAAAATGTGCACTTGATGCAGCAGACACTGCCTCTAGATACCTGCCTCAGTGTGCTCCTTAGGCGTCATGCCTGGCTCCGCATCTCAGGTTTCAAGAAGGAGGTCCAGACCACTATCCTTAACCAGCCGTTCAACCAGCAACAGCTATTTGGCCCGGCTGTGGACACTGCACTAGAAAAAATGAAGAAAGACACTGAGACTGCCAAATCCATGGGAGCTTTACAGTCCTCATAAACACAAGGCTCCTTTCGTCGCTCCTTCTACAGAGGAGCCTCCAAACAGATGGAAGAAGACAATTCATCTTCCTTTAAAGCCACTACACAAACATCCCCAATAGAGGCTATTTTAGAGGCGGACACAGAGGAAACAGCAATAAAGGAAGAGGTCGAGGTAATAACAACAATCGTACCTCTCCCATCACAAAACAGTGACTTCCTTTGGCTTCCCCCATAACATCCCACTCCAGTTGAGGGGGAGATTAGCACAGTTGCTACCTGTCTGGAAATCCATCACAACAGACAGGTGGGGGAGACAAATTATCCAGTGTGGTTACTGCCTAAAACTTACAGCTATCCCTCCACATATACCACCCAGGCAGCGTCCCATATCCACAGAACATCTTACGCTACTAAAACACGAGGTTCTCTCATTGCTTCAAAAGAAGCAATAGAGATTGTTCCATTACAACATCAAGGAACAGGGGTTTATTCGCTGTACTTCCTAATACCCAAAAAAGACGGTACTCTTAAGACCAAAACTCGATCTCAGGCCCTTCAACCTATATATACACATTGAGATCATTTTCACATGATCACTCTACAACAAGTGCTCCCGCTGCTGCAACAAGGCCCACATTCCCATACATCCTTCTCACAGAAGGTATCTAAGGTTTGTGGTGAACGGACAACACTATCAATTCAAAGTGCTTCCATTCGGAGTCACAACTGCACCCAGAGAGTTCACAAAGTGCCTTGCAGTAGTAGCAGCACATCTCAGAAGACAACAAATCCATGTCTTCCCATATCTAGACGACTGGCTAATAAAAGCCAGGTCATTCAATAGGTGTGTTCAACACAGTCATCAAACCATTCAGACATTACACAACTTGGAGTTCATGATCAACGACACCAAGTCGCATCTCCAGCCCTCTCATATACACCGATATCTGGGGGCCACAATAAACACCCCACAGCTCTAGCATATCCCATTCCAGCCAGGATAGCGAGCATTCAAGCCTTAGTCACAAAATTTCAAGACCAACACTCTCCCAGCCAGAGTGTTCATGCAACTCATAGGCATGATGGCATTTTGCATTTTTATTGTACCATATGCAAGACTTCAAATGAGTCCATTACAGGATTGTCTAGCACAACAGTGGAATCAGGCTCAAGGACAACTTACAGATCTGGTGTTGGTGGACAGCCGCACACATCGCTCTCTGCAGTGGTGGAACACCAAAAACTTGTCCAAAGGGCGGCCGTTCTTGGAACCTGTTCCACAGATAGTACTTACAATAGACGCATCACTCACAGGATGGGGAGCCCATCTCCTCGGACATACAATTCAGGGCAGATGTGTAGGAAGGTGGATACCTGACTATGGTTACCCCAGATTTTTTGCCTAGTGTTTAGCTGGTTTCCGACTTAGTTGGGTTGGGATCCTGCTAATCAGGGCCCCAGGCTATCTGCTCTCTCTGTAAAATGGACTCCATGTACTTTAGGTACATTTCCAGTTGGGAATTGGATCACCTTATGAGCCCCTGTACAGTGTACTATAGGTACCCAGGGCCCAGGTGCATCCAAGGCCTACCAGGGGCTGCTGCAGATATTATGCCATCCCTTGCTGGCCACTCACATTGAAACAACTGGCTGATCACTCAGCTGGGGCAAGGTCGTGTAATCACCCCTTGCTTAGATATAGTATTCCTATATCTAACCTTATATCTAGACACATATACAGAGTGCTTGGTTTTATGTGAGATGGTGCTCTAGCGTGAGCTGAGCCTGTCTGCAGCTTTTGGAACCATGTCCTTATAGCTGTTCTAGGATATTGCCATACCATATACTCTTAATTGCATTATGAACCTCGCGGTTAAATTCTAACTGGTTTGGCTTTATCAAAACATGTCGAGTAAGGTGTCATTCGTTTTGGAATATTACCCCCTCGCCAGTTCTGGCGACGGGGGTAGCATTCCACCCTTCTAGAGGGAGAAGACATGCTGTTCCTACCAATCCCGGTTAAAGTTAACCAGAGCCTCAGCATCACAAAATGGATGCTGCTGCCACAGACACAATTCTGACCTCCTGCTGCTGGGAGTCCTTCCAGCGAGGGAGGCTTGGACAATAGGTTTCCTGCTTTGGGAGGTGCTAGCACCACCCTAGACAGGCTCTTGTGTATTGGGGCAGGGAGGGCTGAAAGAAATGAGACACTGCCTGGGGCACACAAGGTGTCCCATGCATAGTCCAGTTCAAACCGGTGCTGGGGCACTCTAGCCCCAGCTCTGGTGTGAAACTGGACAAAGGGAAAGAGGTGTAACTACCCCCTTCCCTGGTCCCACCCATAGGAGGGACCAGTGTGTTCCCAGTGTGTTCTTGTGGTTTGAGTGTTTAACATTCACTGCTGTATTATCCTTGTACTTGTGTTTGGTACCTTTTTGTAACTTGAACACACCACCTTCCCTTGTGACACACAGTATGCTACCTCTCACATTTTGTTTACCTTTGATACTTGCACAAGTGCCATCATTGCCTACTTTACGCTTATTTTGCAGTATTATACCTCTATTTGTACTTTGTTTTCTCTTATAACCTGCACACTTGTCACTTTTTCCTCATGGCACCTTTGCTACCTCATGTATTTTGTTTGCTCACAATTGTCACTTTTACCTCATGTAACTTAACGTCTGCTTTTGTAATTTGTTCACGTGTAATGTTCTCCTCATGTAACAGTTCTGTTCCATGTGTGAAGCGCTCTGACGCCTTCGGGTAAAGTCCGCGCTATATAAAAACGCATAAATAAATAAATAAATAGCAGGTAATCCAGCCCCTAGATTTGGTATATAGGTAGGAGCTGAGTCCCAAGACTTTAGATTTATCCTGACTGAAACTCTGAAACGAAACTCTGGACCTTCGACGATCTACTTTTCAAGAAGAAGACTGAGGAATCTCCCTTGTGGTCAAGGAGTGACCACCCTGCACAAGCAGGCACCATCCAGCGATCAACGGCTTGCTCTGTCGACGCTCCCGCCGGAGCCCGAGCACAAAGCCTGACAAGAACTGGACTCCCAGACTTCCTTCAGCACGATCCACAGCCCCAGCAAAGCTGAGACGCGTGGAGGCGACGCGAGACGTGGGACCGGCCATCTTGAAAAGTCAGCGACTTGCTTACCATGCAACTTCTGAGGCATCCTCGAAGCTGTGCTTTGGGGATTGAGAAGCCCCAGCCCCGAGTATCATCTGCACCGAAGATCAGCCCTGCACACTCCACGAGTTCTGCGTGGGCCCTTCTGCATTTTCCTGCTCGACGCATCTGTCCGGTCACTTGCCCGTTCGCTAGTGGCCATCTTGACGACGAAACCTTGAACTTACACCGCTGGTCTGGTTGCTCCAGACTGGCCCCTGCTTCCCTGAAAAGAAGCAGCCCATCAGACCTTGCGGGTCTGATTAAGAAGCCAACTTCGATTCCTGCGTGGGTTGCCTTTGCCAAGGCTTGTTGACTCCAATCCGGAAGCCGACACCGCTGACAGCGAGAGCCTTCGTGGGACAGTCCGTGCCTGACTCCTGGTCGTCGTCGACGCCTCCTGGTCCAGGCGGCTGCAGAGACAAGCTTCACGACATCACCTGATTGCTTCGCGACATCGCCTGGTTCCTTCCTGGTTCCATCCTGGTCACTGGCTAGTGACCCAGACTCTGTCCCCTCTGCTTTCAGGTACTCTTCATCCTCGATCCGCCCTTGGATCCAACAGGACACTTCTCTCCTGGTCGCCTGCAGCATCTTTCTTCACGGCTCCATAGGATTCAACCACGAAACCCGACACACTTTGACACCTATGCACCCGCTTCCTGTGGGTGAGGTAACACGAGTACGTCGGTGCTCCTGTGGGTATTGACTATCCCACTGTCTAGGTTTCAAGTAACTTTCATCGAGTCCAGTCAGAAGTGCCCTAAACGAACTAGTTTCTAACTCTTTCGTTCCCATACAAACTCTATGGTAACTTGCGTGTGAGTAAAGACTCTGCACTTGGCCTCCTGCTTCCTATCCCTTGATAATACAGCGTAGCCCCAGCGATTCCCTAGGCCTATTCCTTTTTCGAGCAGTGGTACTTATACCACTATTTTAGTATATGGTTTAGCGTGCCCTTAGGGCCCAACTGTATCTTGTGCAACTTATTGTATTTTAATTAAGTATCTTGTTATGTGCTTGTGCCTCTGACCTCATAAAGAGTTCAGAGGTATTGTCTAGAAATAAATACATATATATTTTTTATATATCCTGTGTGGTATCCTCTCAATTGGTATTTAAAGGGGTTACATATGGTAAAACAGCTGGCTTCACATGCCCTCTTGAGTTTAGCCTAAGACTGCTTTGCCCATGCTACCACTAGGATAGCTAGTCTATAAGGTTGACTTTACAACCATCACCATAAGGGTTGTTTGGACTGGTGCCAGTGCTCACTAGAAAAGTGAACATCATATACCAGGCCAACTTCTCACATTACAATTCAGGGCAGATGGACCACTCAACAAAGAGTGCTCCACATCAATCACCTAGCACTACTAGCAAAATTCCTAGCACTAAAATCTTTCCAAGTACATGTACAGAACAAAGCTGTCTTGATCCGGACAGACAACATGACAGCCATGTAATAGGTACAAAAACAAGGAGGCACACATTCTCTGCAACTGTCCCAGCTTGCACAGAACATTTGGAGATGGGCCATTCCACAAAAAATATATCTCCTGGTCGAACACCTTCCAGGAGTTCACAATCAGATTGCAGATCTCTGAAGTCAACAGACACAACAGATTCACGAATGGGAACTACATCCACAAGTTCTTCTACCATTTTTCCACAAGTGGGGCCAACCAGAAATAGATCTGTTAGCCTCACACGACAACGCAAAATGCCCAACCTTCGCCGCCAGGTTTCCACACCTGTTGTCCAAGGGCAATGCGATATGGAGGAACTGGTCAGGCAGATTTTCATATGCTTTTCTGCCACTCCCACTAATCCCACTAGTGGTACGCAAGCTCCAACAATAGTCTCTCAAACTAATCTAAGTAGCTCCCACATGGGCACACCAACCGTGGTTCACAACGCTGCTAGAACTCTCACTCGTTCCGCACCAAAGACTGTGCCTGTTCCCATCTCTGTTAACGCAGAACCATGGAGAGATCAGACATCCAGACCCAAGTCAGCTAATCTGGCGATCTGGCTCCTGAAGTCTTAGAGTTTGGTTATCTTAACCTGCCACCAGACTGTATGAACATTATTAAAGAAGCCAGACAACCTTCTACTAGAGCTTGCTATGCTGCAAAATGGAAAATGTTTGCCATTTACTGCATAAATAATCATATTGATCCATTGGATGCTTCCATCCAGAATATCATTTGCTATCTACTGGATTTACAAAGATGTAATCTAGCATACTCATCTATACGTTTACATCTTTCAGCACTTGCTGCGTACTTACAAAACAGACAGCACTTGTCACTATTTAGAGTCCCTGCAATTAAAGCATTTATGGAAGGACTAAAAAGAATCATTCCTCCTAGGCAGGGCCGTTCTGCCATTAGGCAGGACTAGGCGGCAAAATGTGGAGGGCGGCAAAAATCATGCGGGCAGCATCACCTGTGGCGTGCACTGTGCAAGCGCATCTGCTGCTTGTACATGCTGCGCAGCTTAGAGCGCACCCTAGAGTAGTGGCAGCGCAACCTAAAATAGTGGCGTGTGTGGAGCGGGACACACTAACCGTGTAAGTGTAGGTCTCCAGGGGCGTCAATCTTGTAGCACGGGATAGCGCTACCAATGATGGCCCTGGGCAACATTTGTGGCCAATCCGTAAGCAGTGCTTCAGCAGCCGGTGACACGCACCACCCCCCCCTCTCTCTCTCGCCCGCGGGGGGGGGGCGGACTGTATGTGTCAGCTGGCGAGCTGCTCTGGTGCCTTGTTGGATGGTGAATTAATTACTAATACTGCTGCCACCTGGCAGTGCCACACAGTCTTGTCCAGACTCTCTTTTTTTTACTGTCTCCATCACGAGCCTGCAAACAGCACAGCAGTGGACGTACGTGACTTTCACCCGAGAGCAGTGCACCGGTGAGTCAGCACAGTTAGCGAAGGCCGCTGCAAACGTGGGTGTAAAAATATAAATATTTTGGATGCAATGTATTAATGTTCACTCAGGCCTTAGTGTTGTAAATGAGGCCTGTGAGTCTCCGAGATCGTCCTCACGGCCCCTGAGACTGGCGCACAACACAGAGAGCTGGGCAGCACTGTGAGGGGTGAGGTATGGATGGTGGCACAAGGCGGGTCTGTTTGTTGCGGCAGGCCCTGTCTAAAGATCATAAGATGGCGGTGGCGGCCCCATGTCCTGGCCTCCGGTCTGTGACTGAGGTGATGGAATCTCCCTGTGCATGTGAGCGTGGCTGGAGGACACGGGAGAGGGGGTCAAGGAAGCACGAAGAAAGTGTGCCTTGAAGAAGAGGACCCCTTACCTTGAGCTGCGCGCAGGCCAGCAGTGTGTGGAACTGGGCCTGGTGTCAAGAGCGCCACATTATTTCACCACAGCCAGCCCTCGTACCTTGAGAAGAAGAGGCCCCCTGGGTCCTTCCCTTCCCCAAGCAAGCAGGGAAAGCATAAGCCTTAACTGCCCCAAGCATGTTGAGGAGAAGAGATGTTAAGGTGGGTGATTCGCAGTGGCGTTGCAGGAGCTAGAAGGTGACCAAATGTGGCCTGTGCCAGTGCCCCAGCCGTCTTTGTCCTCCTGGCCACCCCTGAATGCAACCTCTGTGCGCCATTATACGTCAGCGCCCATGACGTATGGCGCGTGCAGTGCTTTATTTGCTTTTATGGTTCCAGTAAAAAGCTTTTGAGGCCCAGTCATTTTGCAGCAGGCTTCATCTTTGCTTATTAGTGATGGGGTTTCTGGCTGTCCTTTAGTTTAGCGCGAAGAAACGCTCTGGCTGAGCTGCCCTTCTCAATAAAAGAAGTAGAACTTAGCGTGCTGTAATACTCATCATATCTACCATCTTATGTTTCAATATTTTTTTTTACCCCTATCTAACCTAAACCCCACTCCTTATTCTCTAGCCACTCTACCATTATCTTTTATAAATGGTCGAGCCAGGGAAGGTCTCAGTCCGCTAGAGCCAGGTTTACCAACACAATTCTCAACATGTAAGGGTGCTAGGAATTCACAAACCGTTAGCTAGGAGCTGTAAATCCACTTATTCCAGGGTGCTTGTATTCCACAACTGTGTACAATAACATAGTTGTAAGTTCCATGCAAACGAAAGTGGAAGGATCAAGGTATGGGTTACCTTGGGGTTTATGAATTTTCACAAACTATAGAGCATTCACAAACTCCTGTCCGACCCTTTCTCAACCTGAACATAGTTGAAGATTTCCTCTTGTAAAGAGCTGAAGTAAATCCCCTCCCAGGGTGGAAAGGGAAACAGAATGCCCCTAAACTTCTTAGAGGTGTTGAGAAAGAGGCCTCGTTATGGGGAAAATGTTTACCCATGGTGAGAAAAAAATCTGCAATTTCACGTAGAGACTGCTTTTTTATCACCCTGAATTTTACTCTCTGCATAATTATACATTGGGGAACTAGAAACGGCATGCCATACGATATTCCCATATGCATTTCCGGGTAATACTTGGAATTCTTGTGTGTATTAACATAACAGTATTTGTCTCATGTGAAGAGGTCTGGTCTCAATAGTACAAAGACAGGTCTGCTTTATAGAGGGGATAACTGAAATCAGCGGGAGACTTGATAGTTATTCAAATATATCAGTCACCCTCATCCCGGGCCACCAAAAAATAACTTTGTCCGGGTCCCCTTAAAATTAATAAATGAAATACATCATAATTCTTAACAATAAAAACTGGTTGATTTATTCTTTGGTCACTGTTCTTTCTCCTGGAGTCCGTACTTTGTTGCAAGTACCAAATTACCCTGCAGGCCCTCGACATTCTTCTAGCCTGGATGACGGGGGGAGAGAGTGATGATAGAAAAAGGGAGGGGGCGGCATTTTTCAATTCTCGCCTAGGGAGGCAAAACACTTAAAAACGAACCTGCTCCTAGGTTACCACCCTCTCCAGTGTGGAACCTAAATATTGTTCTTACCAGGCTCATGGGACCCCCATTTGAACCTTTACACAAATGCGAACTACAGTTCCTCACATGGAAAACCGCTTTCCTAGTTGCCATTACCTCTCTTAGAAGAGTAAGTGAGATTCAAGCTTTCACTATACAGGAACCATTTTTACAATTACATCGTAACAGTGGTCCTCAGAACAAACCCAAAATTCCTTCCTAAAGTCATCTCTCCATTTCATCTTAATCAATCAGTGGAGTTGCCAGTGTTTTTTCAAAACCCAGACTCTGTATCAGAAAGAGCTCTACACACCCTAGATGTTAAAAGAGCCCTTCTTTATTACGTTGATATAACTAAATCCTTTCGCAAAACAATTGTTTGTAGCTTTCTCCCCACCGTATAAAGACAATCCCATCTCTAAAGCTGGTATTGCAAGGTGGATTGTAAAATGTATCCAAATATGATATCAAAAAGCAAAACGTGCAATAACAATTCCTCCTAGAGCGCACTTCACATGCAAGCCATGAGCCTCTTTGGCTTTCCTAGGGAACATTCCCCTAGAAGACATCTGTAAATCAGGAACAAGGTCTACAACACATACCGTCAATAAACACTATTGTGTTGATGTGCAAGCCAAGCAGCAAGCTGCTGTAGGCCAAGCTGTCCTTAAAACTCTCTTTCAAACTACTGCAACAGATACAGGTGACCACCGCTAGGGGAGATACTGCTGCATAGTCTATGCTAAGTGTGAGATCTTCAGCTCATATGCCTTGAACGGAAAATGCTACTTAACAGTATGCATCTTTTCTTGGCATGTAGAGCTGCAGATTCTCACATGCCCACCCGCCTCCCCGGGACCTGTATCTGTTCCAGTCCTATATTACTTAGATATACACACGTTGTCATCATTTTTCTTTCTACTAACTCCATCATTTCCCATCATGGCGAAAAACAATCTAAGGATGGAGTCGATGCCCATGCGCACTATCGTCTAAGGGAGGAGTCCCCTATCTCGTGACTACAAAGACTTCTTCCAAGACAACAACAACCTGCAGGCATCCAAGCCCAATACCAGATTGCGATCTAATGCTAAGTGTAAGAATCTGCAGCTCTATATGCCAAGAACAGATGCATACTGGTAAGTAGCATTTTCCATATTCGGCGTCAACTTCGAGAGTAGCTTCGGATCAGACTCGCTGCTTGAAGTCGAGGCACACATCGCCCTTCGAGGGTTCCTTTGATGTCCAAGCCCCATCGTCACTCGACATCGAGATCTTAACTGCCGCCAAAGCTGTCGTCAGCAACAAGATTGCTGTTGAGGCAGTCACCGGCTGCAACACCGCCGTCGACTCCCAAGCAACATTGCCTGTTGACGTTGAGACACTTGTCGACCTCAAAAGATACACCACGTTTGTCGATGTCGAAGACACACCAGTAGAAATTGTCAAAGACGATGTCTAAAAGAGTTATCGACGTCAAGAAATTGTTCAAAGCCATCAGATGTGCAGATTTTGCCATCTTATTCAGCAGAACCAAGGTCGTCTTCATCAGTTAGATTTGCTTCTGGGACACCTGTCAATCTCTCCCCACGTTGACTAGAAAGCGTGCACAAGTGGTGAGACTGTACCTCTCGGTTCTGACTCCGACTTTTCGCAAACATACTCTCCATCCAGGGTTACTCCATGTACTCCCATCACCAAAACGTACCCCGCCTGCATACTTCCTGGACTCTCTATCCATGCTTCTGAAGAGACGTGTGACTGCGCCAAAGTCCCCACGGCGATCCAGGACTCTGCAAAGGAGCAGATCGAGGTCTAAATCTGCTAGAACCAGGTCTACCTACAGATTAGGACCATCCCAGCACTCTAGGTCAAGTCCTAGGAGGCTTAGAACACCCTCCTGGTCCACCACCTCTCGATCCTCAGTGAAGGCTTACTCTCCCACCTTAACGGACACACCACCAGCAAGAGTGTCATTGGTGGATGACATTACAACTTTCAATGAGGTTCTCCTAAGAGGCGAATCAGAACTGAAGATTGATATTCCTACACCTACCACCTCAGCATGGGTTATTGTCCAAACACTGCATCACAGAGCTGTGTCCAGACCACTATTACCTTTGGTTACAGGTCTTTTGGAACTAGCGATGCGACTTTACTCGACTCTGGCTTCTGTAAGAGCAGCTCCATCGAGAATCCCCCAAAAATATATATGGCTCCATACCAGGACCCCTGGTTCCTAAGGGTTCATCCTCCACCAGATTCAGTCATAATAGCAGCTGCAGGCATTCTGTTGCCTCTTCTTTATCAGTCCCTCCAGATAAGGACAGCAAGCAAATAGACTCTATCGGAAAGAAGATATGTGGAACATCTGCTTCACTCATGGTAGTAGTGAGCATTTCTGCCGTACTGGGACAATACAATAGGTTACTGTGGGATTCTCTCAGTAGGTTCACAGAAACGTTGCCTAAGGAAGAGAGACAAGCCTGTCTGGAAATCCTGTATGATGGTGGATTGGTATCCCACCAAATATTCAGTGCAGCCACGGATGCCTCAGACCTCGGCGCGCATGGACAAGCACATGGCACCTGCGAGAGAAGAGCTTTCTAACTGCGTCTCAGAGGCCTCAAACCAGAAACCCGATACAGGATAATGAAGCTTGCAATCAAGGGAAATAATTCCCTGTTTGGGACTCCTGCAGATGATGAAATGTGAAAGATGAAATCTGACCTGGACATTCTCAAATCCAGCTGAGGGTTCGTACCCTTCACTGGTCTCAACAACAGCAACATCTGATAGAGACTACTAGCCGCAGATTCCTTAACGTAGAATTATCCCCAGTCGTGAGACTGGATCCAGGTTTCTTTTTGCCACTGCATCTCTGTGCGCTGGGAGACGGCACCATGTAACTCTGCCCTGACGTTGTCCGTGTACCTGACCTCAGTGAGGTCACATAAGTCCCACACCAGCGCGCTGACATCAGTTTGCTTCTTTTCCGAGTGCAATGCGGATCCGGAGTGTGTTCCCTTGGCCTGTTTTCGGGACTTCTTTTAACGCTTTGCGTTGAGAACAGTGTGCGAATGCCTTCAGGTTTCAAAACGTGTACTTCTTGTACCCGTCAGATATTTGCGATGGACCTTCACCATCGTTGTATGTGGTGTTTGGGCGTGCACTATGATTCCACGCACGGACTGCAACGCTTGTCAGCATCTTAAGCCGAAGTTCCGGTGGGGGCGCCAAATGAAATTGCTTTCGGCCCGCTTGTCCAGATCGGTCCAGCGTCCGTCCCCTACATCGCAAGGGCTGCAGCATCATCCCACACCGAGGCCTCACTGGCGTCGCTCGCCTACTGGTAAATACTACAGTCTGTCACCGAGGCCTTGTCTTTGTTCTGCTGAAGGCGCAGGTTCCTCCCGGGATGTGTGCCCTCGCCCGTCGCCACCCTATCCGCCGTTTCCTGGCGTTGAGGAGACTAGGGCCCAAATGGAGGCCTACGCTACAGCTCCGCAGGCTTCTTTGGGCCCCCCTTCTCTTCCTGAGACGTTAGCGGATCCCTCGCCATGGGGGACTTCACGGCGCCATCCCAGCGTCGAGTAGTCGATTCGTCTCCGGATGTCCCTTCCTCTCCAGAAGTTTGTCATCTCCTTGTCTCCTCCTCACCGGAGACTGGACGCTGTGTCGTTGCTTTTCCCCAGCGTCTTCCAGGTAGGGCGCTACGCCGTCACCGCGGCCGCAGACCCTGGACTCTGCACCTCGCTGGTTGCCCCGCAGGCTTCTCCACCTTCTCCGGAGACCCCTCAGGCCCCTCACTCGTCCATGGGTCTTCCATTCTGCAGGGGCTGGCCGTTCCCTCCTCCAGCTGAGCTCGGGGACGGGCGGCTTAGTTTGCAGCCTTCGCCCACAGAAGAGTTGCTCTCTCCACAGCAACGCCCTACGGAGGCGGGCGTGGCTTTTGTCCAGGACATTTCTACGGCCGCTGTTATTTTCCGCATTGGGCGCCCCGGTCACTCCAATCCCTGCAGACCATTTATTGGAGGTTCTCCACCAGGGCTCTGATGGAGGGGAGCTGCTTTTTCCATTTGAAGCTTCGCTCCACAACTCTCTTCTGGGGGTGTCCTGCTACGGGAGATCCGGTGCCTCAGCCGCTCCTCCGTCACCATCGTCCTGCTACGAACGATCCAGTCTGCCTTTCTTCTCACCCTTCTGCCCAGGGCCCTGTCCTGCAGACTGCTTTGCCTTCCTTGCCTTCAGTGTTGCTCCCTCTGTCACGTGAGTGCTGGTTGTTGGACTCCTGGGGGCGTAACGTCTTTGCCTCCACTAGTGCTGCTTTGCGCGCACTCAACACTTTGGGCCTCATTAGGATGGAGGATTTTCCGCATCCTCCGGGCTGGCGGAAGCCACCGCCGGCCCAGAGGATGCGGAAAATCCTCTGCGGACCCACCAAATACCCACCACATTAGGATGGCTGGTGGGTCCTGGTTTCCGTCCGCAGCTTTTCCGCTGCGGTTGGCTTACAACCTCGGCGGAAAAGCACTAATATGGTGACGGTGTCTCTCAGACACCGTCAGCCAGATTAGTATGGGCTTTTCCGCCGTGGAAAAGCATGTGTAACTTCACTGCGGGGGGCCCGTTGCGGGCCCCCTAGGTGAAGGGGGGCTAGGGGGTGCACATGGGGGGTACCTATGGTACCCCCCTGCATTTGTATGCAGGAAGCGGCAGGCACCGCGCGGTGCCTGCCACTTTCTACATACAAATGCAATGCGTGCATTTTTAACATTGCTGCGGGTGCAGCTTGAAGCCGCACCCGCCGCAATGTTAAAAATATAGGAAGTGACCGCCAGGGTGGCGGTCACATCCTAATTGCACAGGAGGGAACTCCGCAGCCCATGCGGTAGTTCCCTCATACTCTATGGTGGTGGACGGACTCAGGTCCGTCCGCCATCATAATGTGCCCCTTTGTGTGTTGGCCAGGGCTACCTCCGCCATGTGGGATTCTGCGGAGTCCCTTTTGTCTCACCCCTCACATGAAGGTGTCTGCGCTGATCTGTGGCACCATGTGCTAGATGGACAGGAGATAGCCGCATTTATTCTCAGTTTGGCCTTGGATGTTTCTGATTCTCTCAGCCATACTATGGCGAGTTCTGTGGCTCTCCGCCGCCCTGCTTGGTTACGGGATAATATCTTTCTGGAGAATGTTAGGGAGTGTCTTGTTGACCTGCCTTTTGATGGGATTCTTCTATTTAACACCCACGCGGACTCCGCCATTCAACAACTCCTTGCGGGGCGCTGTCCTCCTCCCCCTCCGTAAGCTTCGGCTTGTCTATTTCCAGGTGCTTTAGGGGAGGCGTTGTCCCACCTTCTCTTTGGGCCTAGTTGGCCCGTTTGTGTGTTCTGTGTGGCTTGGAGTCCCTTCAGGGTCCTTAAGTTGGCCCCTCTGACTTGTTGGCTGCTGGTACTGCCCTTTGATTTTTGTGGTGGGTGTGTTTTTTGGCCGTTAGTGGAGATGTATAGGTCCTCAGGTTGGACCATCCGTGTATTTTCTGGCTGATTGGTAAGCCGTCTGTGGTGCTACCCACTGGTCCTTTAGGTTCTTGTCCTCTTGTCCTCTGCTGAGGGGGTTTTTCCCTAAGAGGTATTCCCATGTTTTGTTGGGTCTTGTCATACCCTAGATGGGGTACTTATCCAATATTGGGGTATCTTTGATAGATTCACATGCCTGAATCATTCTCCGTCGCCGAGGCGGGAGTCCCACGGTAAAAATATATATACAAAAGCAGTGCCTTAGTAAGAACTGTAGTAGGCTAAAAAGAAGAGGCCCAGAAGGCCCAAAACTTAGTAGCCTATCTACTTCATTATATGAAAAGGACTAAAAAATAGTTCCAACCAATCAGCTGCCAGCACCCTCTAGAACCTTCCCAGCAGAGGCAGTTCTCAGATTTTCACCCCTGAGTGCCTACTCTTTTTCTTCATCCTTTAATCTTCAAGATGTCTGACAAGAAAGCTCTCTTTAGAGCCTTAAGGACCTGTGATAAGAAAACTGTCCATGAAGCTGATCAGCTCAAGGACTGCATCTACTGTCTACATCCTAACCATGTAGTTAAGGATTATAGAATATGCCGAGCCTTTCCTGTTAAAACCATCAGAGACAGGGAAGAAAGGTTGCTTTTATGGCTGAAATCCTTGCCAGCTGAGGAGGACGACAGGGCTTCAACATCTAGCTAGAGGGCTAGATCCCACGTCGGCTCCTCTTCGGAAGGAAGGAAGCACCACAAAGCTTCTCATGAAACTTCTGACCAGTCAAGGAGGTCTCCCATTCCTCCCTCTGGATCAGCTTTGTCTCCGTCCTCTGAGATTTCCAAAAGGCCTTCAACCTCCAGAACTGTGAGTAAAGCCCAGATAAAAACCCTTTCTTTGGTGTTTTCTCATATGGTATCTGTGACCTCTGCTGCTCCTCTTTCTACAACTACGGTTTCTACCATGGCTATTACATCACCTATTGTGTCCTCTAAAATATCTACTTCAAAGAGATCTAGTGTGGCGAAGGACTCGTCGACAAGGAGTTCCTTCTCTAAATCGCCGTCGACGACAGCATCGACGTCGAGTTCGTCGACGACAGTTCCCTCGACGACAAAGACATCGTCGACGAAGAGACATCGTCGACGACGAAGACATCATCGACGAAGACACCACCGTCGACGAAGAGCCCGTCAACGACAACACCGTCGACTTAAGATTACCCTGTCGACGACGAAGAGCCCGTCGATGAAGAGTTGGTTATCAGCAATTCGTCCAGTGTCACAGGCGACTCCTATTTCCTACACTCACTTCCAATTAAAAACCCACCACAGGCAAGACTACAGCAATATCTCTCCCTTACTGCCATCGCATATTTTGGAGACGTATGTGAAAGATGAGGAGTCTGATGAGGAGGATGAGGAGGGTCCTTTAGGCATAGGTCGCCATCCCTCAGAACTACAAATAAAATGCCAAGATGATGACGACGAAGAAGATTTCCAAGAACATTTTTAGCAGGAAGATATCTCTACCCCTTATCAAAGACATCCCAGAAGGGTTTCACATCAAGGAGAGACAGTCATCTTCCTCCTTCTTTGATACAAGACCTACATTCCATGTTGGCTGATTATTGACAAAGGTTTCCTTCAGAGACGGCTGTTCCTGTTTTGCCTCCCACACCGGCTGACATACCAGCATCACTAACGCCGGTAGAGGTTCCTAGTTCTCCAAGGCAGCCTTCTTGGACAGCACCACAAGGGTGCCAGGATACTTCATCCTCAGACGAGGAAGGTATCGAAGAGGGTGAATTACCCGACAACACTGGTGATGGGGATCCCTGGGATGACTACATCATTCCTGGCGAGCGTTTGGACAGGGGTAGGTGTACTAGAGGCTACACCCGCATTACTGACCCGACTTTTCGCGGGCGTCCATTCCCTTGACCACTGGAGGAGAGCTCCAACTAGGATTTGGTATAATCCAGCAGCATCTTCTATGTAGCAGCTACAACCACATAGTGGGGACACAGGTCCCCTGATCCGCCCTGGATGAGATCAGAGGGTTCTCATTTTAACTTTTATGTATTTTGTTCACGTGCACTTCACTTTGTTTTTGGTCCTGACGAAGCGCCAATGACCTACGGGCGATAGAGGCGCGAAACATGTTGACCTCGACTAGTGACACCCAGGCATAGTGGGCCTTGTGGGGTCAGTCATTTTTAAGCAGTACCTTTAACTGCCAAGGGTTACCTAGACAATCTTGTCGCTGCTTACATACCCTTGATTTTACTACACTATCATGTTTGCATGCTATTGATTTACCCCCCCTTACCCTTCCCCCCACACCCGCATACAACATCCGGTTAATCCTCAAAAAGATCTCCGACAAAGTGACCCTTCGGGGGACCCGTAGGGAATTGCAGCGCCGACCCTACGAGGAGCAAATTGCCCGATGATGAAGCATGACATCCCCCGGGGTGTGTGAGGACAGCAGAGGAAGTGTAATGTCTTTCCCTCTCCCATCAGGGTACTTTTTACCTAGAATTACTCTTTCCCCACTTTTCCCTGTTTTTAATGTATGGGTGACTGTTTGCACCCAGATACGTGGGTGACTTTTGCACCCGGGTATAGGAACTTTGTCCTCCCCTGTGAACAGATTTGGTTTAGAAGCATGGACACTGGACCTTTATTGGCTCCTCGGTCCCCCCTTTCTTTTGTTGAAATGACTACATCATTCCCATGCCTTCTCGACCTATTCCAAAGCCATCAGATTCTCCGCCTGAGGATGTCGGCGGCTTCCACAACCTCATGCAATGGGCTGCGACTAGATTCCAATTACCAGTCACCAGCAAACCAGCAGTTTGACTGCTTCTTGCATTATTTTAAAGAGGAATATAGAAAAATAAAAGAGCGATTCCAATTATAGACTACATTTGGAATGAAGGTCTGAAGATCATGACGACACCTGCCTCTATACCCGCGGTTCTTTAGCGGAATGAGAAGAAATACCGAGCACCTCCGGATACTCCATCTTGCCTTATAGCTCATCCACCTCCGGATTCAGTCATATCTCAAGCTGCTCAGCAGAGATCAAAGAATCCGGCCACACCAATTTCAACTCCGCCTGATAAAGAAGGTAGGAGATTGGATCTGATAGGAAAGATGTTTTCCACTAATGCTGCATCCTCCATTAAAGCAGCAAATTCCCTGGCAATTCTGGCACTGTACGACCGCCAGATGTGATCGGATTTGACAGAATTCATGGACCTCATCCCGGAAGATTGTCGACAAGAGACAAGGAAAATTGTGTTGGAAGGTGAATGAGCCACGTTCTAAATTATTGACTGCGTTCTAGACATCGCGCATACCAGCTTCAGACAGCTTGCAGGGCCTGGGGTAATAAGACGCCAAGGATGGCTTATGGCGAGATCTTTTAGGCCAGAGGTGCAAACCAAAATCCTAGATATGCCTATGACAGCGATTCATTATTCGGGAAGCATATAGATGAAGCCTTGTTGGCGATCAAGACTGATACAGATACTACAAAATCATTGGCTGCTTTCCAGTTCAAAGGGCGATCTTTCCGAGGAGCCAGAGGTCGTGGCTTTTTCATCCAGGGGAGGTTATCACAATCAGCAGAACAGGTAGTACCAGTCGCAATACAAACAGCCTTACTATCAATCATCGTACAGACAAGCGCATCTGATAGTTTCTCTCGTCAGGGCGGACGAAGACGATTAAACAACCAAGGCCGTGATTCCAACAGGAATCAATGAGTCAAGCAGGACGCCAGTCATTCCTCCCTCCCACCCTCCCTGTGGGCGCAAAGATCTCGGCCTAATTCCAACAATGACAACAGATCGCGTCAGATCAGTGGGTCTTCGACCTAGTACACAAGGGTCACACATTGGAATTCACCAAGAAACCACCTGAGACCCCGTCCAAGGGTCCCCCTCCCCCTCGTCTTCACTTACTTTTCAAAGAAGCCTTAAACATGCTCCGCAAAAATGTGATAGAAAAAGTTCCTTCGTCGCAGAAACAGAAAGGTTTCTACACTCGCTTCTTCCTCATAAAGAAAAAATCAGGGGAGTGGCGCCCGATTCTCGATCTTCGCAAGCGCAACAAGTTTCTGAAAAAACAGAGTTTTCGAATGGTGATGCTTGCCAAAGTTTTAAGCTGTCTCAACGAAGGGGACTTCATGGCTTCTCTGGACTTGGAAGATGCATACTTCCATATCCCTATACATCCCAAACATCGCAAATACTTACGATTCACAGTGGCTGGTGTCCACTTTCAGTTCAAAGTGCTTCTGTTTGGACTGAAATCAGCACCAAGGATCTTCACGAAATGCCTGGCACCGGTTTCTGCAGCTCTGAGGTCTCAGGGAAAACAAGTGTTTCCTTACCTCGACGACTGGTTGCTAAAGGGTCTTTTGGAACGGATACCGGATAGGCTATTTCAACATGACTTCATCTCTTTTCAAGCTTAGGACTCACTCTCAACGAAAGCAAATCACAGTTACATCCTCTCCAAGTGATACCTTTTCTGGGAGTAATGCTGGACACCATACAGTGCAAAGCATTCTTATCAGAAGATCGCCAACTACAACTGCAAAAACTAGCACGGTCAATCTCATAAAGAAGGTCAGTTTCTGTCCGGACATTCGCTTCTCTTCTGGGGATGTGCTTGTCTGCAATAAACCTGGTTCCATTGGCACGACTCAGAATGAGACCTCTGCAAGAAGAATTGCACCTACAATGGCAACAAGCCGTAGGGTCATTCGATGACTCCATCAAGGTGACATCGCACATGATTCACACTCTCCATTGGTGGTCTCAAAAAACAAACTTGTCTCCGGGCCTCACTTTCTTGGCAACTTCCCCAGAATTCGTTCTAACAACGGACGCATCCATGGAGGGCTGGGGAAGCCATCTCCAAGACTTACAGATTCTGGGAAGATTGTCCCAACAGTACCAACAAAAGCACATCAACCGTTTAGAGCTGCGGGCCATTTTTCTCTCTCTGCAGGCATTCCTTCCTAGGATTACGGGCTCCTCAGTGCTGTTCCGTACCGACAATACGACCAGCGTGTATTACATCAGCAAACGGGGGAACGAGGCCACAATCATTTTCGCAGGAGGCTCAAAAGCTGTGGGAGTGGGTTACAACACACAGTATAACCCTAAAAGCAGAGCATGTCAAGGGGCTTTAGAACATTTTGGCCGACACTCTCAGCAGATCGCCCTCGGGATGTCACGAGTGGGAGCTGGAGCAGAAGCAAGTGGAAAAGATCTTTCCGTTTGGGGCAAGCCAACACTAGATCTATTTGCAACAAGAGAGAACAGCAAACGCCTACACTACGCCAGTAGATTCCCTCAACGGGGATCAAGAGGAAATGCCCTGTCCATGCGATGGTCAGGGATTTATGCGTGCGCTTTTCCCTCCATACCATTGATACCGAAAGTGCTTCAAAAGATGAAGAGGGAGCGTTGCTGTCTCATCCTGGACGCACCCAGCTGGCCAAGACAATATTGGTTTCAGGAACTACTTCTGTTATCACAGGAACATCCTGTTTGTCTAGTTCCAACACTCACGATGTTGACAAGGGAAGAGGGTCAAATACTACACCCAGATCCACAGTTGCTGCACTTGCACGCATGGCTCCTGACTCCTTAGAATTTAAAGATCTGAAAATCTCTCAGGAGTGTCGTGAAATTCTATCTAAATCTCGAGCCCAGAGTACAGTCAGGACGTATTGCTTAAAGTGGAAACGATTTTGTCATTGGTGTGAGGCAAATGATATTCATCCAATCCAAGCTCCAGCAGATGATATCCTTCCCTATTTGCTATCTCGGGCCAAAGCGGGGCTTGTGTTCTCCTCTATCAAGGTTCACCTCGCTACAATTTCCCGATTCTGGAAGAGCTCTAACAAACCTTCACTTTACTCTTCATCACTTATCAAACAATTTTTAAAAGGACTTTTTCGAGTCTTTCCCCCGATACGTCCACCACCTCCAGAGTGGGAATTAAACACAGTTTTGTCTCAGCTAATGAGAAGACCATTTGAGCCAATTCACAAGACTGAGCTTACATTTTTAACCTGGAAAGTGGCAATTTTGTTAGCTCTTACTTCCGCCCGAAGGGTTAGTGAAATTCAAGCCTTCACCATTTCAGAACCCTTTTTGCATTTCACTAGAGATTCCGTCATTTTACGAACAAAGTCCAAATTCATCCCTAAAGTACCGTCTCAATTTAATCTAAATCAGCATGTAAATCTTAAAACCTTCTTTACGGATCCAGTCACGCCGGCGGAAAGAGCTTTACACTCTCTCGACGTCAAGCGTTGTCTTAAATTTTATTTACAGAAAACTAAGGAAATCAGGCGATCCAATCAATTATTTGTCGTCTATGGTCAAGCCACTCTGGGACATGCTGTAACGAAGGCAACTGTAGTCAGATGGATTGCTTCTGTTATTCAATTTTGCAATGACAAAGCCAACATCTTCGAGGTGTCCTAGATGCTGGTCAAAGTGCCGCGCTGATCCTGCTGGATCTCAGCGCGGCCTTTGACACGGTCTCACACAATATCCTGTTGAAACGACTCGAGGCCATAGGGATTGGTGAACTAGCCCTTGAATGGTTCTGGTCCTTTTTAAAGGACAGGTCCTTTCGAGTTTCAGCTCCACCTTACATCTCCCAACCCCATGCCATCGAGCAGGGAGTCCCCCAGGGATCGGCGCTTAGCCCATCCCTTTTTAATCTGTACGTTCAGCCTCTCGCAGTAGTGGCAAAAGAGTGGGACCTTACGCTGGTGTCGTACGCCGACGACACACAGCTGGTCATCACACTCTCTGAAGGCCCATCATCTTCGGCTACTAAATTAAGGGATGGTCTAGCGGCAGTTGCACAGTGGATGACTCGCAACTGCCTGCAGCTGAACGCTGGGAAAACGGAGGTGCTTCTCCTTGGCAAAAACCCCAGCCACTGGAGCGATCACTGGTGGCCCTCTCTGCTTGGCCCCACCCCGTGCCAAAAAAATGTTGTCAAGAACCTAGGTGTCTGGCTTGACTCCTCACTCAACTTTCAGTCCCACACAAAGAAAGTGGCAGCTACGTGTGTGGGTCTAATGAGGAGCCTCAGCCCGATACTCGGCTTCTTTGACTCCAGAACCCGCCAACTTATCATCCAATCCATGATCCTTGCCCGGCTGGACTATGCCAATGTTCTATTCTTGGGGGCAAACAAAGCAGAACTAGCAAGACTGCAACGCATTCAAAACTCGGCTGCCAGAGCTGTGGTTGGTCTCCCACGCAGGTGCTCTGCCAGAGCCACCATCCGTAACTTGCACTGGCTGCCTATTGAATCCCGAATTCATTTCAAAACCCTTACCATGGCATTCAAAATTCTTAATTCAGACTGCCCTGAACTTCTACGCCCGCTCCTTGTACCCTACACTCCCCAGCGCACCTTGCGCTCACTGGGACAACACCTCGTGGTGGTCCCCCGAACCAAGCTTTGTAGAATGGGCGGACGCTCCTTCAAAGTCTTAGGGGCAAGACTTTGGAACTCCCTGCCTCTACACATCCGCACCCTAACCAATCTGACTGCCTTCTGAAAGGAACTCAAAACCCATCTCTTTTCTGTCATCTAGTCTTCTGTTGGCTATCCCACCCACTCCTCAGGTACTGGTTAGGTCAGCGCCGGGACGCCCCGTTGCTGGGGCAGCTGTTTGCGCTTCAACAAAGGGTTAACATAACATAACATAACAAACCTTTACAGAGAAAGGTCAAAGCGCATTCCACCAGAACTATGGTGGCTTCTACAGCATTATTTGCTTTTGTTACATTGGAAAACATCTGTCGTGCTGCGACATGGAAAAATGTCCACACGTTCACGAAACACTACTGCCTACAATCTGCGTCGCAGGACGATGCAGCTGTGGGACAAGCTGTTCTTCAACATCCTCCTCATTAAGGTTAGAATTATAATGTCTTTGATACTGTATATATATATATATATATCAACCCATCAGTTACTTTTAGAAAAACAAACAGTATGGGTGGATCACTTGTAAGGAGCAGTATAGAAGCTAGACCGAAAAGCTTCTGGTTGAAAGCTAGAAAGGGGTTCTTCAAATGCTCTGTCTGCAAAGCATGTCAGTATGGTGTAAACACTACCTGTTACAGAACGGCATTTGATCCTGCAGTTGGCAAAATTAATTTGCACTTGACGGGCAAATCTGATTTTGCGGTATATGTGCTTACCTGCAGCTGCAATTTGAAATACATAGGCAGCACCAAATTGCCAGCACATAAGAGAATCTTACAGCACATCCGTGCCATTTGCAACAATGATGAAAGCTATCCGGTTGCAAGGCACATTAAGCTCAGTCAGAACAGTGATCCCAAACATGTTAAGTATTATGTAATAGACGCCATATTACCGCATAAAAAAGGTTGAGATAGGGAGTCAAGATTGAGGAGTCTAGAAACAACATACATTCTGAGATTCGGCTCCAAACACCTGAATGGGTTGAATACCAGCGAAGACCTATACACCTTTTTATGAATAATGCTTATTGACTGTTTTTAATATACATGCATTGCACATTTCTATCTATCCATATTTCTATATGATCAGATCTATTTCAATTTGAGTTTTAGCCTGATTTTTATTTAAAATATAATGAAACTAGAAAAGTTCTCCATTGTCACGTTCTAAGATTCTTTTAACTTGAGAAATGGATTTTAGGATAATTCTATTTATATTTTTATTATATTAAGGATTGATTTTAGAGATCATTTGATAGAAAGTATATATTTTTTACAATACTTCTTGTTATTACGAGTAATTTTCTGATGGATCAACCTATGATGAATAATGAGTATTCCATGTCCTGAAGCCATTTCTATGCACTTTAAAGGAGTCTAGAATCATTAAGCACAATAGTCACTTTACTAGGAATTGTCAAATTGAGACTTTGGTTTTTATTGATGATTTTATCTGCACTTGCACACATATTCACATATAGTATTTATATAGGTCTTACTAACAAAACTTTTTGCTTTTAGACATAGTTGAGAATACAGGGTCATTCTATGCATTTATGCTGCTATTTTTTGTATGAGATATTTATTCCATGCAACTTGATTGAAGAATTATATTAAGCATTTATGTTGTTATGAATTACCATCGAGACATGTAAGCGGGAAGTTTTTCTTCTTTGCCTATTTGAGGTTGCACTGCACTTGCACTTTAAAAGCGATGTAAAAAATCAATGAGATGTCATGTGACCAAGGGAGGGATCTCCCGAAACGCGTTATGGCGGCAATGGCAAAAATAAAATAATGCACTCACCAAACTGGGTCCACGCTTGTCTGTTCGTTTGGTCGTTTGGGATTTGAAGTTGGAGTGATATATATATATATATGATGTTTATTGTTGTCTATTATTGCAAAGTATGTTAAGTTACATACAGTATTTCACTTTAATGAGCTTTGTGTACTTTATTAATATTCTAGCCTTCCCGGATGTGTTTGGGAGTTTATACACTCTGTCTCCCACTGTCCACAAACAACACTATTTGGCTTACTGCTTGCTATTCTGATTCAGGCATGTGAATCTATGAAAGATACCCCAATACTGGATAGGAAAACAAGTTGCTTACCTTTAACTACAGTTATACAGTATTGGTATATTTCATTGATTCACGTGCACCCTACCTCCTACCCAGCGAGACAGTTCTTTATTTGGGATACTGGTGCTAAGAAAATCTGAGGAGAACTGCCTCTGCTGGGAAGGTTCTAGAGGGTGCTGGCAGCTGATTGGTTGGAACTATTTTTTAGTTCTTTTCATATAATTAGGTAAGTTTTGGGCCTTCTGGACCTCTTTCCTTTTTAACCTACGACAGTTCTTACTAAGGCATTGCTTTTTTATATATATTTTTACCGTGGGACACCCGCCTCGGCGATGGGGAATGATTCATGCATGTGAATCTATGAAAGATACCAATACTGGATAACTGTAGTTACAGGTAAGTAACTTATTGTTGGCTATTGTATGGCTCTGTACTGAGCTGAGCGAGTGTGGTTCCCCCTTTCGGTTCCTCGCTATTCCTGGCGTCACTGTATACCTCTAGGTGCGGTCCCTTTTTCTTCTGTCTCAGTGCAGCTTGCGTTGCTCCAGGTCTTGTCCTATTCAGTATTCAATGGTGTTTCTATCCTTCATCTACAGCACTTCCCTGTCGTGCATTTTGTCCTTGTCCTGCGGGATGTCTACTTCCGGGCCTCTTCAGCCTCTGGAGCGCCAGGCGGGCTCATTGCGCCACCTACATCGTTGTGTTGTGGTGTGGTGTTTCCACCTGGTTATCCGGCGCTTCGGACTGGCCCTCTGCCTTGTGGGGGGCTGGGATATTGCCGGTGTTCTTCTGTGTTCTGGTTGATGGCGTTAGGCTTGTACTCCATATGTCTCTTCTTTATCTTCTGGCCGGTCCCACTACTTTTCATGGGTCGGGTTGTGCCACTGGGACAGCCCTTTTCTTGGGCCTGTTCTGGGGTTCTCTTGCCTCTGTCTTGGATTGCACTTGGCTTTTCTGGGCACACTACTTCTTAGTATGTACCTGTTACCTGCTGCGCATGTATACTCGTTCTGGTCCACCTCCGTGGGCCTCTGTGAGTACTCGTGTGCTCCTGTCCCTTGCTCTGCTTGAGCTTTGCGCGGCTGGGTCTTCCTTTCCATGTCTGTGCTTCTCGGCTGTGAGGCCGTTCCTGCCTTGTCCGCTGCCTCGGGGCTGGTGCCAATTCTGCTGTCTCCTTCGCTGTGTGTATGTTTTCCTGCAGCGGGCTCTGCCTCCGTTTCCACCTCTGCTTCTTGGACTTTGCGGGTGGTTCTTTCTTTCTTTGGTACTCTCTTGGTGCAGTCGGTCCCTCCGGGGTCTCTGGTGGACGCCCTTGCCCCCCCCCCATTGTCTTGTGGTGTCCTGGCCTTCCCTTCCTCTTGTTCTTGCGTATCTCTGCTTGGTGGGGGCTGGGCGTCTTCCCTGTCCCCATGACATATCCCCTGTTGGGGCCCTGTGTTCTTTCAAGCTGGTGATGTTCTCTCGCAGACCCTCCTCCCCTCTGGGTATGGCTGGGGTATCTGTTCTACGTTAAGGAATCTGTGGCTAGTAGTCTCTATCAGATGTACAAGTTACTTACCTTCGGTAACGATGTATCTGGCAGAGACGATTCTAGCTGCAGATTCCTTCACGACCCGCCCTTCCTCCCCGTTCTGCGAGGAATTTCATCTTGGTCTTCTGCACTCGCCTCCCTCCGGGTGGCTTGTTTTCTGCGAGTGCCCTCTTTCACTTCCTCCCTGACAGGGTGCTTCGTTCTGTTTCTGTGTTTCCTTTCTAGTAATTCGACGGTAGGTTCATGTGTACGTCTGCATCCCTACACCCTGGTTATTTCAGTGTGGGGCCTACTCGTAATCTTATCTCTTTTTTCATTGCTTCAGGCTTTGAACTCCTCTGCAGGACTCTGGGTTGGGGTCTCTTGGCTGTGCCTCAGCCCCTTTAGCTCTTTGCAGGGGGTACAACCCTCCTTGATGATGTTGTCATGAGGTGCCTTGTTGTTACTCATCTGTCTGGGCTTGTGACTCCTTCACTGTTATCGATAGTGGTTGCAGACTTTCTGTCGTCTGTCTTGACATTTTTCACTGCTTTTTCGCACACTGTTCCCATGCTCTCACAGTTTTGTTTCTGATGGCTCCGCGTTGCGGTGTGGAAAAGTTCTCCGAAGAAAACTGATGTCAGCGCGCTGGGGTGGGACTTAGGTGACCTCGCTGACGTCATGTACACGGACAACGTCAGGGTGGAGTCACATGGTGCCGTCCCCCAGCACGCAGGGATGCTGTGCCAAAAATATTGCCGGATCCAGTCTCACGCCTGGTGATAATTCTATGTTAAAGAATCTGCGGCTAGAATTGTCTCCACCAGATACATCGTTACCACAGGTAAGTAACTTGTACCACAAGCTAGGCCTCTTTACCCTTCTCGCAGGCCAGCCAGGGAAAGAGGATCTCGAAGATAACCTGTATCCTCTACCAAACCAGTTGGTAAACAAAGAGTCCTTACTTCCACCTTCTCCACAAAGTGGCAGAGAAGCACTATCTGTACAAAGTGCTGAAGTTCGGCCTGAAATCGGTTCCCAGAAGATTCTCAAAAGGTTTGGCTGTGGTTGCAGCATCCTTAAGGAGAAAGAGACTATTTGTCTACTCTTATCTAGACGATTAGCTCATAAAGAGTTCTCCTCCGTCACAAGCAGAAAATCATTATCAAATTTGTGTTGATGAGCTGCAAAAGCTAGGTTTACAAATCAATAAAAAAAAATCTATGCAACGTCCAGTCCAGATCATTCATTACTTGAGGGCTACTCTATACACAATTGCTGCAAGAGTGTATCCTTCAGAGAAGAGACTATCCTCAATCAGTCTAAAGTGTTGCAATCTCCTGCACATTCCGCATTCATCTGCCAGGCAGATAACATCTCTGCTTGGAAGCATGGTCTCTTGTATTTTCATAATCTCCCATGCAAGATTGCACATGAGACCTTTGCAACAATGTCTAGAGGATCAGTGGGGTGAGATTTTGGATCACTGGGAAGACAAACTGACCCTGTCAGAACCTGTGATCTAGTCGCTACCATGGTGGTCTCTGAAACAGAACCTACTGGTATGTGTACCATTCCAACAGGAACGTCCCGCACAGTCACTGATCACAAATGCCTTTCTCCAGGGATAGGACACTCCCATTGGTTCCCTTTAGACCCAGGGAGTGTGGCCGGACAAGAAGAAGAAGTATCATATCAACATGCTAGAGCTGAGAGCGGTCCTACTATCAATCAATGACAGCACCCTCTTCCCTTGTCCAAACCGATAACATGACCACCATGTACTACTTAAAGCAACAGGGAGGAACTCATTTTCGCTCCCTTTCCCTGGAAGAAAAATGTCATCTGGAAGTGGCTCATAGCCAGGGACTTGACAATCTCAGCCGTTTACCTGCCAGGAGTTCAGAACATCGAAGCGTATTGACTCAGTCACAGTGTCCACGAAAACCACGACTGGATTCTGTACGATGACAATGTGCTAGACATTTTTCAAGAATGGGAGCATCCAGGCATTGATCTGTTTGCAGAATCAAAATACAAAAAATGTCCCTACTATTCATCCAGGCTTTCCCGACCAGGGTCGAAGGGGAATGCCCTTTTGATAAGTTGGCCAGGGAAATTTCTTTTCACATTTTTGCCAACTTCTCTGATTCCCACAGTGATCAACAAAGTACAAGTCCAGGACCAGGATGAACTTCATAGCACCAGAATGGCCTTGCCAGTGGTGGTTCACAGATATGCTTCATCTGTCGTCCCTTATCTATTTAGCAACATTTGCTCTGTACTTATCCTCCATGAAGGTACATCTCGCAGTCATTACTGCTTACAGAACGTCCCCTATGCAGACTTCTTAATTTCAAATGCCATTGGTCAAGGATTGTTTAGAAGGGCTCAAAAAGATATTCCTCCGGTTAGGTCACCATCTCCTGCATGGGAAATCAATGTGGTCCTTTCAAAATGAATGGGCCCCCTTTCAATAGTGGCTATTACTTCAGCACGTAGTGTCGATGAGATTTATTCTCTCTGTGCTAAACAAGCTTATACAGTTTTTTCACTCTAAAAAGGCGGTCATGAGGACCCATCCTAGTTTTTCCCCCAAGGTGGTGTCTGATTTTCACATCAACCACACCATTTTACTGCTAACCTTCTTTCCTAAACCCTCTACCCCAGCGGAGAGAGCTTTGTACTCTTTAGACATTTAAAGGGTCCTAAAGTTTTACTTCAATAAGACAAAAAATATCAGACAGTCTGACCACCCCTTTGTCAACTATGGTCCAATGAGAGAAGACATTGCTGCTTCCAAGCAAACAGTCTCTAGGTGGATAGTTTTCTTTAAAGTGGTTTCCTACCACTTACCTGACCCATCTAGCCTCCATTTATCAGTGACTCAAGCAGACCCACAGTTTCCCAGCTTTGTTAGCAACATCATAGAGGCTGTGTGGTGTAGCTAGCATGTAGCTACATTTCACATCAGTGGCCAGTGCTGCATCAGTGGCAATGTATTCTGTTTGTAAGATGTCTACCTGTCGTCTTAGTAGGGGGCTCAGTGAAAGAATATGTCTGTCCTCTGCTTTTAGGAGTCGCTTTTCTAAATCCTCCCCTTCCCGTATTGCCTTTCCTTTTATGAAGTCAATGATATTGTGGATCTTGTCCCGCATGACTGCCTTATAAGCTTCTTATAGTGTAACGGCGATTCTGTACTGATCTTCCGTTGAATAATGTCATCTCTCAACTCTCCGGTATTTAGTCTCCTGGCATCAGTGATATTACAGGTTTTCTGCCTAATTATTGCCCATAGCGGAGAGTGATCAGAGATGCTCCTCGCTAAGTAGTCTCCCAATGTATCATGTAGGTGCAAAAATATGGTTGAGTCTAGAGTAGACTATGTAATCCTGAATAATAGAAAGAACTTCTATCTTATGGATGATGCCGCCTCCATAGATCAGTGAGCCCCAATGTGCCAGCAGAGGTGTAGGGGCTAGGTGTCACTGTGGACCTGTCGTGGTCAGGGGACAATATGTCTTTAAAGTCACCTAGGATAATCAAATAATCTAAGAGGATTTGGCTTCCAGCAGGAAGTCGGTGAGTTTAGTTAGGGTTTATGTCTGGATTCGGGGATGGTAGGCACGGATTATGGTCACATTTAGCATTCCCCAAAGATCCTGGACTGCAGCATAAGTACTATGGGGGTCTAGATAGGTCTTTTGCACATGAAAGGAGGGGGGTTGAATTTTCAGATCAGGATTGCTACCCCTCGGATCCTGATGTGAGTCCAGCATGTGGCAACATATTAGGTGCTCCCTGGGCCAGGAAATTACATTGGGTTACCCTGAGATGAGTCTCTTGCTACAGACCACGGCAAGTTTGAGACATTTAAGGTTTGCGGTCCCTTGATTTTGTTATCCAGCCCATTAACATTCCAGGTGAGGACGGAATGTTTTCCGGGGCCCGATCAATAATGTGCATTATTGTTGATAGATCTCCTGTGTTCCCTAATCCCACCTTGGGTTGTGTGGTTAATGCACTCATTGTGACTGTCCTGCAAATTAAATAACTGAAGCAACAAGTTATAAAAAAATCAGTCTTGACCATCAATCTATAGGCCCCACCCATTCCCCACCCCCTACCCCCTACATGTGCGTATCTCACCAACGTGTAAGGCAAACACGCTGCGGGCCTAGTTTAACCAATCTAGCCCTCCCTATCCCCAACTAATCAAATAGATTTTGAATCACCTAGAAAGTATAAACAAAAGGAGAAAAGAAAAGGGATAAGGAGAAGTGAAAACGGGGGGGGGGGGGGGGGGGGGGGGGAAGGTTGATAAGGGAGGAAAATGGAAGGAGAAAAGAAAGGGAGGGGAAGAGAACACACTACATGAACAGGTAGTTATTGATGTAAAACATAGGTATGCTCTCTTTGGGGTTGTAGCATGTTGTCTCTGTTGGATTACTGCTTCTGTTGATAGTCATCTTCCGTGTCCGAGGACCATTCTCTTGCCGAATATGGGGTTCTCCACCCAGACGATGTTGCTTTATGGCCCCTCCTCCGCTGTCGCCACCGGCCGGTCTTGGGTTTGGTGCTCATTAGTCGCGCTGTTTGGTACCAGCCGTTTGGTACCCAGTGCCAGACTCTGATGTAGACTGGATTGTGGTCTTCCATCCAGCCATGCCCAGGTGGGCCTCTTCCGAAGACTGAAAGAAGAGGGATTTTCCCTGGTACTGTAGTGTAGTTCCTATATTCCCAATAGGCTCTGCGCATTGGAATAATATATCCTATAGATGTGACGTAGGACTTATGTTGACTAGGTCTCTATCGAAATATATTAGACTTAATTGTGAGTGCCAGCTAGCTCAAAGGTTACTAGAAACTTTCTCGAATTCACAAGAAGGGATTCGTTTCTGACAACCGCATAAACATAAATAACAACAGAGCCTGTAAGTCAAAGGTGCTAAGGAGTGATAATTAACACTGGTATAATTGCACGGAAGTGAACCTAACTAAAGACCATCAACAGTGGCTGATTAAGCCCTATCAGTCCACCCAATGGCGGAGCCTCATCATGTAGGACTCCAGTACCAAGGTAAGTGTGCAATCGCCCAGTTGTAAATTAGCGATGCATTACTCGGCCGAGGTAAGGTCACCACCGTTGTTAGACTTGAGGGGGAGACTGATATGTGCAGTGCAGGAAAATAAAATAAAGTGGTGTGTGATTAAAATGGCTATCGAGGCAAACAAAGACCTTTATTAGCGTTTGCCTGGACGTCAGGTTAAAAAATAGTGAAAAAACAGTGTGAAAAAAATCACTGTTTGACTTGCTTGATAGAAAACTAAGTAAGATATAAGAGGGCCAACATGTTTCTGCCTTAGATGTGAAGAATCACTGGTATTCGTCAGGGCCGAATTAATATCTGCTACTGCAAGACACATGGTCCAGTCTTAGGTTTGAGAGTCTACACTGGTTTTGCACGTTAAATCATCCCACTACAGTATGTTTGGTTTAGATTTAACTCTTGAGCAATGTTAAAATGCAATGTCTACATTGTTCTTTTCTTTCCTTAACTTTTGCACACACATTATAGTGTCTTGCAGTAGCAGATATTAATTCGGCCCTGACGAATGCCAGTGATTCTTCACATCTAAGGCAGAAACATGTTGGCCCTCTTATATCTTACTTAGTTTTCTATCAAGCAAGTCAAACAGTGATTTTTTTCACACTGTTTTTTCACTATTTTTTAACCTGACGTCCAGGCAAACGCTAATAAAGGTCTTTGTTTGCCTCGATAGCCATTTTAATCACACACCACTTTATTTTCTTTTCCTGCACTGCACATATCAGTCTCCCCCTCAAGTCTAACAACGGTGGTGACCTTACCTCGGCCGAGTAATGCATCGCTAATTTACAACTGGGCGATTGCACACTTACCTTGGTACTGGAGTCCTACATGATGAGGCTCCGCCATTGGGTGGACTGATAGGACTTAATTAGCCCCTGTTGATGGTCTTTAGTTAGGTTCACTTCCGTGCAATTATACCAGTGTTAATTATCACTCCTTAGCACCTTTGACTTACAGGCTCTGTTGTTATTTAGGTAGTCTTACAGGGGGTATTAGCCTGTTTTGTCGTTAAACATTTCCCTCGGACCCTCTCTTACGAGTTGTTTAGAAACCGCATAAACATGACAACTTTGTTTCCCCAAGTTAAAACTGATCTTCAGAGTCGTGGAAACAATAGATAGTTAATTTACTCAGTCAATCATGCATGCTACGTTTCACCAGAGGTGCAGAGAAAATAGAAAGACGGGCGTTTTCAATAAAAGGATTTATTGAACAGTCTTCTTTCTCAAGCATAAGAAATGAACTGCTACAATCGTAAAACTGTTTGCAAAATATAATGCATACAGTAAAAAGAGTAGAATAAAATAATACTGTAAGAGCATTGTATGGTTCCTAGACCATAGATAAATACATACATAAATAACAGAGGCTAAAAGTACTCCACTGGTGCGTCTAAAATACGCCTACCCGGTGTACCTAACCGAAGCCTAGTATGAGGGAAGAAGTAAGTGAGGTGTAGCATAAATGTACGATTCTTTGCCAAGAATCTGTCCAAGATTTCTCTTAGGGCCTAATCAGGTCCGTACCTTAATTTGGAAGGAAGAAGGTCAGGCACAGGACTCGATTTCCCAACAACCCGCAAGGGTAGCTTGGAAACACTGGAGCTGGACTTCTCAGCAGGAGAAAAGACAGCGCCTCTCTCAGTGTGTCTGCTTGAGGGTCGGCTTCCTTCGGCACTTGCAGTAACAAGATGCGTCGGGCAGGTACATAGTCGAACTGCTCCAAACCACCATGTGTTTGCTAAGGCAAGTGTGGGCATATTTATACCTTGAAGTTGCCGAGTTTGACGTAAAGTGGACATAATAACGTCATTAAAGACTCAGTTCTTTGAAAACTCCAGGAGTTCTGGGACAAGTCAGTATTCGAGCAAGGGGAAGTCCCTAGCCGCTGAAGCTGAGTTTTCCAAGAAATCGTTGTAGATTTTCTGAACTAGTGGAAGTAGCCCTGCCGGTTTTGGACTGCATGAGCTATGTCTAAATATGGTTATGATTCTTATGCCTATATAAGGACATAGTGATTTATACCTATATAAGGGCATGAATCGGGAAAATTACAATAGGGTCCTAAAATGTTCCACAACACCCACTCCACGTTATCATGTACATCTAAGTTCAAGTACTAAACCATATAAGCTAGAGCAAGTGTTTTAAAATCCCACACAAAAATACATGAAATGTATTTAAAATGGTTGCACACAAAAAAAATGAGCCTTTGTACAGTACGCATTTAAAAGCAATGATCTAATATGTAAGCATATGAAATGGAAATGCTAACCGAATGAATCACGAAATTTACATTTATGAAATGGCTCTCAATACAGAAAAAATGTTGCGACCATCCCATAGCAGAATATACAAACTGTTTTGGCTTTGGTAAGTGTTTTAGGTCAATATTGTTCCTAGGAAGTTTTCAAATAATTCTTGTTCTCTAAGAATAGTTCTACTATAAGCAGATTGCTTTGTGCCAAAGTTCATTTTAATTTGGAAAAAGTCCAATCAAATACAGTTTTTTGTTTTGAAAAAATTAAAGTCTAATTTCAGAGTTGAAAAGGACACTGTGTGCTAATTTCAAAAGTTATTCTCTGTGTCAGGAGAAAACATCAAGTCATCAAGGCTGGCAAAGAAATATTCTACCACAGTAGATGAAAGTTCAACCACTTCATTAAGAAGGTCAATTGTACACAGATGTGAAGTCACAGTCGCAGTGTCAGTCGCATTAGCAATGTTCATAGCAGATGGTACCTGTGTGCCTGTTGGTCCGCGTATCTCACCTACTGCTGGATTCGCTGTGAGATCTCAATGAATGCCGTCATCAGGATTGGTAGCCGTTGGGGGTAACACAATACATGAGCCGTTACCGTACCCTGTAATGCGTCAACATCCGTTGGCGTTGCCGATGGTAGTGTTAGACAGATATCTAACACGCATTCTTCTCCACAAAGCAGGCATCGTAGAACAGGTAAGATGCAATCTTGCCAGATAGGTCTGAATGACAGGAACATGTGGTATTCAGATCTCTCAAACGAGCCAAGCCAAGGATCTGTGTTATTCTGTCAACATACCGCATGGCCTGGAGAGCCTTCTCCATGCTGATTTGGGTATCGCTGGTCGCCTGATTTGCCATAACGGAGCAGGGGAAATAAAAATAGGATCCCTGCTACGAACCATGTGGTATTCAGATCTCTCAAACGAGCCAAGCCAAGGATCTGTGTTATTCTGTCAACATACCGCATGGCCTGGAGAGCATTCTCCATGCTGATTTGGGTATCGCTGGTCGCCGGATTTGCCATAACAGAGCAGGAGGAATAAAAATAGGATCCCTGCTACGAATCCCAAGATGAGAAGCAGGCCACCGAACATAGAGTGCACGAAGTTAGGAAAAATGCCCAGGAAGGCTTCAAACGGTGCTAACAGTTCCGAAAAAATTGTCTTAAATACATGTACAATACCACTGGTATCAGACATGTTTAAGATACGACCTAATATTTCTCCGAAATGTACTGGGCAGTTTGTTGATAATAATGCATGTATCTCTGCAGAAGTCCTTGCAACTTGCAGATCATACGTCTCTCTGGGCGAGGTCAGTGGCACGTTTTTTTGTAAAAGAATGGCTTTCATTCTGCTTAAAGTATCAATTCGAATAGAAGAAATGTTCAGTGAAGGCCATAGTGGGCGACGTCTGTTTTAGATTTAGGAAGCAATACTTGCATACAACAAGTGACCCAGGCTGACACACTTACGAGATATGCTGTCCCTGGCATCATGCCACAACAGCTATGATCATTCAGCATTATGTATCTTCCATTGGAAAGCTGCCTAAAAATTGGATCTATCACTGCTGTAGGCGAACCCTGCAGGTGGCAAGAAAGGTTATTGGAACAACCATCGCAGGCTCAGTGTAAATTAATACCTTGACACAACAGTGTACCGCTTAGTGAGTTTTTACAATTTTTACCACTAAGATATACCTCCTTCCCCGCACTCCAACATTTGTGTGTGTATGGTAAATCCCAGGTCGACTTAATGTATTCTTTACCCAACCTTTCATACAGGCCTGCTGGTATATGTTTTAAGCAATACTGAAACTGGAAAATCGTCACTGGTATCGTGATGGTGCCATATATTATCCATTCAACTGATGGTTTCTCAGAAACAGTTAATGGTAATCTCTCCAGTTTGTCTATGCTCAGCGCCGTATAGTCTGCTCCCCTCAGTGCCAAAGAGATTTGTTTATCTATAAGGTTAAATACAGAAAGCAATGACGTAGTGTTGATTAGACGCCAAAGGTTTTGTAACGTGCAGCCTAACAGCATTATAGAATGTAATTGAGACTGGCCATGTTGTAACATTAGCAGTCCTGTTCCATTATGTCTATGGCAGAGGATACAATGCTGTCCAAAGAATAAATTCTGGACGACAGAGTTGTTAACCCATTGTCAACTACAGAGAGTGCTTTCTCTAAATTAATACGATCAATTTCTCGTATTTTTTCAGCTCTTTCCATTTGCGTGACTTTCCATGCTTCATTGTAAGCAGCGTATATACCTGCGTATATGAAACGTTTATGACGTTGATTACGAGGACCAAGTAAGAATTCTCGTTAATCAACGCCATCTTAAAGCAAAATTAAGTGTTGTTTTATATCTGGGAGCGTGGATTTTTGTAGCCATTCAAGGCACAGTTTTCCTACACTGTAAGTTATTATCCCTGGATGTTGTCTCTGGACATATCCTGGATCTGGCCGAGTTACTGTAAGCTCTTGTGTCTTGTTCAGGAATCTATCTTGACAGTTATTCGTGTCTGTGGGCCAGATTAACATTTGTTCCAATCAGGATTTATTCTGTTTTGTTGTAAAATATAATTTACGTCTACCTCCTCATCTGAAGTTAAATTACTATCAGGTGTGGGCTTAGGTATGGACCATTTGTTTAAATCTTTTATCTTAGCCAGGCCAAGACAAGATGTCTGTTGAACAGTTTCATTTAAGAACAGTATTTGTTCTGGGATGATGCAGGCTCTGAATAAAGCTTCTAAACCTGCCAATCTTTTGTGCCCCAGACAGTTTTTGTCTCAGTGTTATCTTTCCAAAAGGCAAAACCTAATGTGGACAATTGAGCATAAAAGGCCGCAGAATACATTTGCTTAGTATTAGTTAACATATTTTTCATGCCTGTCTTATTAACATTTTTAAAGTAAAAGCTTTCTGGGTTTGTGACATTAAAACCTGCAAAATATGGACATTTTCTATAGAATGTTTTAGAGCTACCTTTGGGAGGTGTCGGACAATGTTCCCATTGATTATGTTAAAACATTTCTAGGGTTTGCAGATTTTTGCAAATAATGATGACCAAAATGATTGAAAAAATAAATTTCTTCATAATTTCATGAACCTTCTAAGTATTCATGTTTTGCTAATTTTGCTGACATTTCTAAGTCTGTCATCATGTTATTAACAGTCTCAAAGTCCCAATCATCAGAAAATGTACTAGGTGAAACAAAATCACTCAAGGAAACCTTAAATTGATGTGGAATCTTTAGCAGCTCAACAGGGCCATAACTATTGCAATCATATGTGTCTCATGCTATACCACCAGGTAGAGGAATCGCTGTGATGTTCACTGATGACAGGTCTCGGTGATCACGATGAGATGATTTGTGTGGCTTCAGGAGCAAGTTGATGTTCTTACTTGCTGTGTCCATTTTACTGTATTTTCCATCTATCAGCTTCCCCAAACATAAAACAAGAATGAGCCATAGTAGGAGAAAAAATACACCTAACACAATCCAAAATTCAACCCATGGAGAAACCAGATATGTTTTTGAAAGCCCTTGACCAAGTTCCGTTAATTGTTCCTTGAAAGTTTTGTTTGTTTTCGCTGTTTCAGGCTCACTAGGATCCTCTGGAAAGGTATCGAAGTTGATGAAATAGCCAGAGGCAGTTATGTCAATTGTTGGTATCGCATCGGGATTATTTGAAATCGCTGGAGCTGCTTGTTCCCTTGACATGTTTGCATAGTCAGATGCTAATTCATTGTAGACGGGCGTTTCTTGACGAACTGTTATTTGTGTTTCAAGAGGCACAAGTTCCATGGCTTTATTGCATAGTCCTTTTTTTCTCACTGCAGAATCTTCAAATGTGGTGAGTCTTTCAGTTTGAACCTCTTGGATAGTAGCCAGATTTGGTCGTCTGCTACATCTTGGGAGTCCACTGGGCCTACTACTTATTATCGGCCACATGATGTGGTATCACAAGGTCGATGGACACGAACCGGTTCTCCTTTCTTCCAGCAAGGGGTGGCAGTAACACTGTTCTTGATCCGTGGACTGCTAGTACAGGTACTGGTTTTCTATAAGAAGGCCCAAATTCCTTCTTATCCGCTATTTTCTCTCTGACCAGATCCCCAATCTTTGGAATCCATACAGGTCTTGCTGGGACAGGTGGTTTTTCTTCAGTGGTCGTTGGCTTTTCGCTGGTGTTGCTTAGACTTCTTCTTGTTTCATTTAAGTCCTGTAAAACAGCCAAACGATCTTTGATATCAAAGGGTTTTTGTTCCACCACTGAAGTAGGACGATTGAGGTCTTCAACCAACATTCTAGTACCAAAAAGGATTTTATATGGAGTGATTCCACACAGAGAGTTTCTTGGCAGGTTATTAAGACTACGTTAGGCACTTAGATGTTTGACCCACCCTTCACCCGAACCTAATACCCTGGCTTTTATAGATTGCTTTATGTCACGTTTTTTTCTCTCCACAACCGAATTTCCCTCAGGATGGAATGGACTCGAAAATCGCAATGCAACGCCCAAGCTGGCCATGGCCTCCTTGTAAGCCCTAGAGCTAAACGCACGACCCTGGTCAGATAGTAGCGTGCCGATTGCGTATGTGCCGATAAAGACTTGCAAATCTTTTATAACAGTTCGGGCGTCAGCCGAGAGCTGAGGCCACACCCAAATGAATCTTGTCCTAGTATCTGCGGGACCGCTTTCGTCCATAGGGACGTTTGAGCGTGTATAGTCTAATGCTATCTAACAGTGGTGTCTGTACCGGGAATCTGGTGGCGCTCTAAACTGTGATCTCTGTAACAGTCATCGCAATTAATCCCAAATTCATAAATGTGGGCTTTCATTCCTGGCCACCAGTACATCTCTTCTAATTCTAATAGAAATTTTGAGATCCCTTGATGTATCAGACCCTCTCCTATATGTGCTTTGTGAATCGGAGCACCTCTCTGGTTCCTGTTTGGAATTACCCTATCCCCCACTCCAGGGATTTGAGCAAAAGATACACAGTTTGCATCAATTATGTATGTATTCTCAAGTGCATAATTTAGAGGTAACGCAGCTCCGCTGCCTTTGCTCGTGGCATTGACAACGAGCATTTTTGAATGAGTGATTGCAGCTACGGAAGCCGTTTGCACAGCTGCCTTCGCAGCTTCATCAGCCAATGAATTCCCTGCAACGTGAACGCCATCACGCTGATGACTCAGTGTATGGATCACATGAGTCTTTTGTAGTTCTTTCTGTAAAAGAACTACTTGTTCCCAAAGCATTTTATGCTTGATTGTGCCACCTTTTGCGTCTTTAAAACCATTTTGAACTCAGTTCTGCAGATATTCATTGTAAGACTGGACGCAATATTACGAATCGCACACTATGAGTGTGGGGAATTCACGGGGGCGTGGCTAAGCACGCAATGGCGGAGGACGTGCCTGGGTAGAGCTCTGAGCCGAGCTCCCCTTCCACGGGCCATAACTTCATTTTAGTTATCCTGAATCGGCCTATAATACCAGCAGAGCTGTAAGACATCTGCTGCCCTTCCGAGTTTGGAGCCGGGGGACGCTCTCAGCCGCATCGAGGGAGACGTAATTTGGGCTGCCTCCCTCGCTGGTTCCCGATCGACGACCACACCTACGCAAGCCTGGGACTGACTTTCACTGCAAGGCGCCGGAGTTGGAGCGGATGCGCAGAAACTCGCGGCGACCTGCCGAACTCGCACCATTGCCCTGCTACCGGGAGTATCCATCTCCCGATATCTGCTGCCGGGGCTTCCCAGGGCGGAGGAGTCGCGTTCCGGGCTGGGGAGCTGAAGTGCTGCCTCGGTGCGGCCGGCGCGGACTCAAGGGTGCCCGCGGCTGCCGGCGGCGGCGGAGGTGCTGCCTGAGGATAAAGAAGGTGCCCGCCATCCACCAGCCCTACCCCCGTAGCTGGCTGTCGAGGACACCTACGCAGATATAGGTGAGGACACCTGCTCGAGCTTACGTGGGGTTCGGGCTGCACTAGATGGTGGCGCCCACCCGCCCCATCTTACCCTTGCTGCACTCCCGCCTTCTGGCCACCCACGGGTTATGACCTACTTGCATAGACTGGCGGTGACGCTGCTCCGCGCCCCCACGAGTCTTGGAGCTCCTGGCCTTGAGGGCTGACCGGCCTCTCCGGGATCTGAGGTGATCACTGCGCGCGCTGCCAGCACGACACACGTTGCATTGCCCATGTCTGGGGGGTACCAGGACAAGAACTGGCGCTAGCGGTACACAGACGAAAGGGAGAATGGAGAAGGTGGCGAAACCGGCTGACCTGGACCAGAGAGCCTCTAAGTTTGACACGATGCTCGCGGCGATGGAACGCCTAGAGGAATCGGTGCAACTGACCCGCACCTCCCTGGAAACCAAGATAGATAGCGTAGCTATCGATCTTACGCACCTGCGGGCTGACCACAAAAAACTGGCGGACGCACCACCAACCTGGAGGCCACCCCGAAAGATCTCGCGCCCAAAGTCGCACAACGGACAGACATGTGTAAGATCTCCTTAACCGCGTGGAGTTTTTAGAGGATCGCGCGGAGGATGCAGAAGGGAGGGCACGAAGAAATAATGTGTGCATTGTGAGAGCCTGCGACGCATATGGAGGAATGGCTGCGGAGTCTGCTCCCAGGTGGCGCACTCTCGCCGCACTTTGTTGTGGAGCGAGCGCAACGGGTGCCGACTCGACATTCCCCATTCCCCCCCCCCCCTCCGGCAGGATCATGGCTGCGGACTCCCGAGCGGCATTGCAGGCATTGCCTTTGCCATGCTTCCGAGGACCCCGGCGCTGCCGCAGACGCAGGTCGTCGCCAATGCAAAAGTCACGCATGGTGACAGAGGTTGGCCTTCCAGCAGAACTTATTCAAAGTGAACAACAAGAGGCCCTCCGGATGGTGGCGGAACTTAACGGCTCCCCGGACACAGACGCCGCCCTGGAATCCAGTCCACGCGAGTTGCCCAGTGACAATGAAAATATTTATGGGTTACCGGACTCACAAATGTCTATGGAACCGCCGGTTGTCACCCCGCAGACAGCTGATCTGATCCACTAAATGTGAGACTGGCCGCCCGGAGAGCATTGCTTGTCTCTGGGCATTTCTAACACCTTCTTGGACCCGATCTCTGCTGGGCGTTTTGAGGGTGTAGACAGCTGGAGTCTGGCCCCAGACTGAGCCTCATCTACGAGCTGAGTTGCACAGTGCGTACTGTCCCGGTTGATGAGGCAGATGGAACATTCTGGATCTGTTCAGTGGTTGGGCCGGACTGGCGATGATGGCTGCACCGACTTTAGGAGTGATGGGGCGAAGCATGACCTGCCTCTCGGCGATGCCTGGACACAGCGTACTGTACCTTGGGGGCCTTGAGACTCCTAGTCAGAAGTAAATCTATTCCAATTAAGCCGACTGACACGAATAGCCTGTATGGAAGGATACATCCTCTGCTTACTTTACAGACGCACCTGTGATAGTTGAGCCGAGTGCTCAGTAACCCCCTGAACTTAAGGGTTTACTACCTCATTAGAGTGTTTGGACGACAACATGTGCTGCTGTCGACCTTTTGGTATTGTTCAATTGTTTCTTATGTTCCAAGTGCTGGTTGATTTGTTTTTGAATTTCTCTCATCTCATGCAAACCCAGAGGGTATACGCTAATTTCTCCATTGTGACTCTAGGTGTGTGGCCCGGCGGGGCATTACGTTGGCTGTTTGTGGTGGGGACGTAAGGAATGTCTGGATACATCATGTCGACGGTTAAAATCTGCACGTGGAACGTGCGCAGCATGCATATGCCATCATGCCGATACCAAATTTTCTTACCTTGAACGGCATCACATCCACATAGCCCGTTTACAGGAAACCCATTTGACTGGCCCGGAAACGCAGAAATTACATCGTAGGTGGCGGGGGCAGTTGTATGCCACTGGCTATTCGGCCTATGCCCGAGGGACGTTAATTTGGGTACGGCCCGGGACTCCATTTGCACTTTCCCAATTTAGGGTGGACACGGAGGGCAGATACGTAGTTATCCAAGGCAAACTAGACGGCCAGTTGATTGTCCTCGCATCCCTGTATGCCCCTAACACTGAGCAGGGAGGCTTCTTTCCACGGCTGTCTGTGGTGCTGGTGCCCTGGCACGGCATTCCTTTGGTGCTGGGGGCGACTATAACTGTGTCCTGGACGTTGCCCTCGATCGCCCCTTTCCGCCCCTTGCTAGTGCGCCGGTGCATGGGGCCATGAAGGCGCTGATGAATTGGGCGTAGCAATGGGACCTACATGATGCCTGGCGGAGTCGCAACACACACACTAGGATATACTCTTACTACTCTGGTGCACACACACTGCATGTTAGGCTGGATAGATACATGTTAACGAGTGACTTGCTCCCCCACGTCACTGACACTTACTATATGGGTCGCACCCACTCCGACCATAACCCTTATATCCTAGAACTAGCATGGGAGCGCCCGCATCTGCCGATACCCACCTGGAGGCTCCAACCTGATCTATTACTAGATGGTCCATTCCGCGACGCGCTATTGGTGCGTCTTGTACTATATTTTGAAGAAAACAACCGCACTGCATCCACCCCTCAGCTCGAATGGGACGCGTTCAAGATTGTCACTAGGGGCCACTGCCTAGGCGCACAAGCTGGTATGCAGAAACAAATAGATGGAGACCTAACACGCATTGAGTCTGATTTGCTGCAAAAGGAGCGGGAGGCGGTAGAGGGCGACGGAGAGTCACTATTAGAAGCCAGAGAGACACATGCGCGACTACTAGATAGGTTAAGACAATTGAACTATACAGCTCATTCAGCGCGCACCCATCACCTCGGGGATAAACCAGGCAAACTGCTGGCATGGTTGATCATGCAAGATGCCCAGACCACACCAGTTCTTTTTTTTCTCAAAAAGAATTACCTGACCACCAGTTTTGGAACTGCTAGTTACTTTTGCAGATTTGGAAATACAACACATCACGTCATTGCATTTTACTTTCACAGTTGCATTAACTCAACTTAATTTCAAACATCGGTTCATTTTTTTGAAGCATGAAAAGAATACACATTTCATTCATTTATACATTCCTCATGAATAAATGTTAATAAACACATAAAAAACTGGACAATTCAAAAACTTAAACATGACGACAATAAACTCAAATCTAACGATTAATTCAAACAATTACACCAGTCAGTGATTCAAACAATGCCTGTAAGCGCTATGACATTGAGTATTGTTCAGTTTGTTGAGCGCTTCAAACCGGTATACTGTGGGGACAACTTTCTCTGGAAGTGATTTGCTCTCGGGGTATATTTCAGACCACACCAGTGACATCAATATGTGCTAAACAGGGTAACACTGTATACACGCAGAGAGCCATTCATGATGGCTTTGCGGACCACTATGCGGACCTCTACCGGTCCCGACTGCAAGCCTCTGCTACTGACATAACAGAATATCTTTCTGATATACCCTTGCCTGGGTTAGACAACGCACAGCGTGACGAACTAGGAGCCCCGTTGACGCCTGAAGAACTGCGCGCAGCCATTTTTTCCCTCTTAAATGGTAAGTCCCCGGGTCCAGACGGGATACCTGCCGAATTTTATAAAGCTTACTTAATTATCTTGGTTCCGGAACTTTTGAGGATGTATGAGGCGGCCTTGGCCGACGCTGCCCTCCCGCCCACACTGAACGAAGCCAACTTAATCTCCCTCCCGAAGCCTGGCAGAGACGGTGCCCAATTAGGATCGTATCGCCCACTGGCCCTCCTCAACACGGATTACAAAATCCTGGCTTCCTCACTAGCCCAACGCTTAGCTCCCTTGGTGCCCAACGTCGTCCACACCGACCAGAATGGTTTTGTGCCAACTCGTAGCACCTCGCACAACATCCGACGCTTGTTTAGGGTACAGAGCTTTGCCACAAGTCGGTGGCCCCACTCTGGATGCTTGGTGCTCGGCCTGGAAAAGGCTTTTGATTCCGTAGAGTGGCCTTACCTAATGGCCGTGTTACAGAAATATGACCTTGGTGATGGACTATATCCAAATGGTGGAGCTGTTATATCAGAGGCCCACAGTGCAGGTTCGTACAGGCAAGCTGCCGTAGGATACTATTCTCGTGCGTAGAGGGACCCCGCAGGGATGCCCCCTGTCCCCTTTAATCTTTTCATTAGTGATGGAGCCCTAGCAACCAACCAATCAATCAATCATAACATTTGTATAGCGCGCTACTCACCCGGAGTGGTCTCAAGGCGCTGGGATCAACGCAGTTGAGAATCTCTGGTGCAGACTGGGGAATCCCCCTAGCTGATGGCCTACACACGATATCGTTGTACGCTGATGACCTATTACTCTGTATCAGGGACTCGACTTGTTGTCCATGTCGGGGCTTAAAGTCAATTGGGCCAAGTCTGGCGTATATTCCTTTGATGCCGCCACGCCAGAATGTGCAATTGCCATTCACTGAGAAAGGCTCAACTGGTACCCCACTACGTTTTGTTACCTTGGAGTGTATATGTATAGGACCCTCACAGATGTGTTGGAGGGCAATTTAGTACGGGCGATCTCCTCCCTGCAGGCGCAGATGACCTTTTGGAAGTTCTCCCCCTGAATGTGCCTAGCCGAGTCACCTTGACGAAGATGATAGTGTTGCCCAGATTATTGTATTATTCTGCCAATCTCCCGGTCTATGTCCCCACTCGCATATTCCGAGAATTCGAAACCTCGGTTCGGAATCTTATCTGGAATACGGGACGGCCCGAGTGGCTTTGAGGACGCTATATGCCTCCACAGATGCAGAGGGCCTGGCGGGTTCCCAACCAGGAACTTAATTATTTAGCGGCACAGCTGCAGTGGGTGGCCGGCTGGACATCTGGGAGATACCGCTACGGACACCACAGTCATGACGCTCACGCAAATTCACACACTGTTTCAATCTCTGACCAAAACCCGTTGTCCAACACAGTTGCACATAGCAGTAGTGCGTAAGTGCTATATGAGAAGCATGAAACTCACTAGCTCCATGAAGCCGTACGCTCCGATCCTACCCCTGCTGGGGACACCCAGGGAGGGCGTCCTGGTCACAGAGACGGTGTTGAGCAGCTGGGCGCAAACTGGGGTAGATACTGTAGGAGATTTATATGCAGAGGGGATGTTGGTCCCCTTTGGGACGCTAGCCACTGACACGGGCCTCCCAGCAGGACAGTTTCTGCTTTATGTAACACGGGCCTGGGACGACCTCTCTGAAGAACTACCAACTCATCTGCTAATACAATATTTGCATGTCATGGTGAACGGGTCCCACGTGGTATACTGGCTTGCGCAGGCTCTCCATACCCACACACAATTTTCTTCCCAGCGCCTGCAGGACAGGTGGGCGGAAGACAGGGGACGGGAGTGGACAGACAAGGAGTGGGCAGTGGTACTGACTGGCGCAATGAACATACCGCGCAACTCTCGCTTTAAACTCATTCAGTTCTACATCATACACCGTGCTTAGTTGTCTCCAGACAAAATCAATCGCTACTTTGGGCTCACAACGTCTGCGTACCCCAGATGTGCACTTGTAGCTGCAGATCTTTTGCATATGCTTTGGTCATGCCCCTTGCTGCACGCCTATTGGAGTACAGTGACAGCCTCCTTAGCTGAACGTGTAGGCGGGGAATTGCAATACACATGGGAAACATGCATCTTAGACCTCTACAAAAGTACGAAACAGACAAGAGTTCCCACTAGATTCTGGGACCTTAGTTTAATCACAGCGAGAAGGTTAATGACTAAATGCTGGAAAAACAGCGAGCTCCCCCAGGCGGCACATTGGCGCAGCTCTTTTGACAATTGGGCGAGAGTGGAAAGCACGACACTACATAGGGAAGAAACAGCGGGATTGCGAATGTACCCTATAGCACAGTCCTGGGATCACACCTTGATTGCCTTTCACCGGGCGTGCCTTCAATGTGGAATTACATAGAAGCATTCTCTTTGACCCAGTCTGTGAGCGAGACACCATCAAAAGAGGTGGCCCAGCACAATTATTTCGTGCCTGGCTTCCACCTGGGGAAAAGTCATTTGTGAAGCAGCGTTGACACATTCACATACTAAATTCCGATAACTCAGTTCCTAGTGTGCTGAAACCCTTCTGCCGACGCTGAGGCCATTATTGACCCTTGCACCTCCCTGCTGCCCCCCGACCACGTCACCTACTTATCCTCTGACTCCCAAATAAGCCACACCTCGCATCAGATGCTTTACATTAGCGGTAACACAACATTGACAACCAGCCTCTCTTTTTTTTTTCTTCTTCTTTCTGTTTTTTTATATTTTATGTTATTATGTATTACGTTATTGTTGCAGTTTTTGAAGATAGTTTCAATTTTCTGAATATCGACTTGTACAAGCACCCCTTTGGGCCCTTCCCAATGACTACCCTTGCGGATTTCGTTACACTGGTCCTATAACTGTTTAATGATACACACTACTAGAGGCACATAGGTGAGACTACACCTTTGGAAGAGAATCACCGGCTGCTAGGAATAACGGCTAGACAGACCACGATGTCATGCACTCTTTGCATTTCTTTTGCTTCATGTATCCCCTGCACCTTTCAACACCTTAGGTAATGTGGCACTAAATTATTTTGAATTGTATTTTCCTTTTCTCTTCTATGTGAACCCATCACATCTTGGAAGAATGATTCCTTAGTAGACGTGCCTTAGGCTGCATATTTGACATGTAAGATATGGAGCATGAGTAATACCATCGTAGCACACTGTTGTCGTTACTGCATATTTTTATATGACTACGACTTGTTATGATACGTTTTCACTATTGGTATTTTTGATATTTTTAAGCAATCCACATAAGAAATGCAATAAAAGGTATTCAAACAAAAAAAATGGGTCCTGAATAGCCATTCCATGGTGAAACGCATTGGAATGTTCTGAATTGAGGGGAGGCATTCGTTTCTTGGATTTGGTTCTATTTCAGTCAAAGGCAGGGGTAATTATGTATCCAATGTGGCAATAGGTAGGTAACATCCCCAGAATTTGTAGGTCGAGGGAGGATTCACCCATAACTAAATAAAATGTTTTGATGAGTGTGGGGAATTCACGATCTGTATTTTCAAGCGCCATCTTGAAAGCCAGTAGTTCAGCTCACTGAGCTGTACAGTCTCCGAGAGATTGAGTTTTTATGACCATAGGTCTGAATTTACCATCGCGCCAGCGACCTTTAACAATCGTGCATGTAGCACTATAAGGTTGTTTACCCCCAATTGCCGGCTGTGCTGATCCGTCTGTATATATTATACAGCCATAATGTTCTAGAGGCAGAATTTCAGTTGGCAGAGGACATTCTTGTTCTTATTGGAGAAATTCTTGTGTCTTCAAGTAAGGCTCAAAAAAGTATTCAACGTCTGTCGCAGAAAGAGAATTAACCCATTGTATCCCTCTTGGATGTAGAGCTTTTGCATTTGGAATGCTTGCCTTTGTCACTGCCTCTAAGGCAGGTACAGGAGTAACCACTTTAATGCGTTTTCCCTGCGTGAGGGCTCTCTCTTTTGCTAACGCAGTCTGAACCACTGTCAGAATTTTTTCTGTTGAAGTGAATTTCATTTCAGCTTGTGTGTACAAGTGTGATTTGTAAGCTATTGGTACCTTTTCACCTTCATTAAAGGTTAGGTACGTGAATCCGCATCTCCCTGGGATGATTCGGATTACAAGGTTGCGTACATTGTCGCGTGTCTGTAAACGTGTTGTTGCCAACATGTCTGTTTGCACTGAACGCAAAATTTCTGTGTGTTTTTCAGTCCAATTAGTAGGTTTGAAAAAAGGTTTGATTCGTTCGTAAAGAGGTTTAACCCTTTCTGCGTAGTTTAGAATGTAAGTTCTTCCGAAATTCAGGAATCCTAGACTGCAAGTTTTTCAGTGTTTTTGGAGGTTGGAGCAGCGCACATTTTACTAAAAAGTTGCCAGGCTTTTGCCTTCACTTGATAGTTCGTATCCCAAGAATAGGACGTTGAGGTGGGCAATTCTTGATTTTTTAAAACTGAATTTGTACCCTTCAGAGGCGAAACTAAGTATTATGGTGTTCACCCTGTTCAAGTGCCTGTCCAAATCATCATCTGTAAGATAGATGTCATCGACATAAGATAATGCCTCATCATCGTATGTTTGTAGTAACTCTGTTACTCTGGCTGAAAATAATCTAGGACTGTTCTTGAATCCCTGGGGGAGACGACAAAAGTATTGGTGTGTCCCCCATTATTGAGAAAGCGGTCAAGTACCTGCTTTCAGGTGCAATGTTTTGACAGAAGAAACCATTTGAAATATCTAATGTAGTTTTATTTTTTTGCGAACAATGTTATTCATCAGTGCTGCACTGTGTGCATTTTGTACTGCAAAAGTTTTGCAACAAGAGTTTAAATGTCTGTAGTCCAAAACTAGACGATATGTATTGTCTGGTTTGGAGACAGGAAACAAAGGATTGTTCATGGATGAGGTGAATGTTTCAATCACCCCTTGGTATTCAAGTTGATCTAAGTTCTCCCTGACTTGTTTTTTAGCTTCCTGCTTTACTGGATACTGCCTCTGAGCAGTAGGTTCATTTTTTACCTGGATCTTATGGTGAGGAGAGTCCTCATTACATCCCACATGATTTTTATATAATGCTGGAGCCTGGGCCACAACTCATTTTCTGGCATTGGTGTATTTTTTATGAATAGGAATATGATTAGAGAAGGCTGGCATAATGATCTTTTCGCCATGTGGGTACTCCCTGACAAATTCAGGTGGCCAGTCTTTTTAAGCCAGAATAATGTCATAACTCTTGGATAGTTTTCCCCAAAAGAGTGCTTTTATTTTCCTAGTTATGTCCCCCTCTATCCGGAGTGTTACTTCGTATAACTTGTGGAGTACACTAACCCTGGTGTCGGCAGTTTCAACCTGAATGTATTCATTCAGATCCACTGTCTCCAGATTATCTTTCAGGATCCTGCGAGCTATGCTGACCTCTGCTGCACTGTCCAGCATTGTCTGGGCCCACTCCCCGTTCTTGAGTTGTGTCCTCAAGATCCTCGGCTTGTCTGATTTTAAGAATTGCAACCTTCTTCTTGGTGAATTGAGTTTTCTTATTTTTCGGAACGTGTTGATCGTCTTTGGACTTCACGCGTTCTTCTTTGTGTTCTGATAGTCCTCTTCTTTTGGATTTCTGCAAGGAAGTCTGAAAGGTACGAGAGGATCGTGAATCAGTATCTTGATATCTATCAGGTTTTCTTAAATTATCCCTATTTCTAAGGTTATACCTCTTACCAGAGTGCTCCTTTTCAGGAGATCTAACTCTGGACTGGGAGCGCTTCTCTTTAGGAAGTGACTGTCTACTATTTTCCCATTTCTTTGTAGGAGTAGTTAGAATATTTTTCATAAAAACTTTTTCAGGATTTTCTGTCAGTTCGGGCTTTACAGGTTTCCCTCCCAAACTATCTCTTCCTAGTTCTTCATATGATTTTTCAATCATTCTGACAAGTTCATACGGTTGCTCAGTAATATAGAGTTCTTTTAATTTTTTGGCGGATTGCCACGGATGCTGCTTCACCTTTAATGGTAGCTAATAATATAGCCGAGACCTGTTTGTAATCTTTTAGTAATTTCATACCAAGATTTAAGGCAGGTTCTGGTCCGTATTCATTTTGAATCTGTTTCAGGACATCTGGTATTACCGCCATAGACGGGACACCCTGTGTTTTTGTGTAGATTGAAGCAAAGACTGTGCCCCAAGTGTCACAGTCCTCCACGTGTGGAGCTATCCCTATTGGTAAACAAATTGTTAGAATCCTGTGTTTCTCATGAGGTGTACTATACGGAAATACTGCCTCTATTTGAGTAATGTTTTGGGCTAACCAAAATGGAATTAGTTCCCTTTTTGTGGGTAATTTACTAATGACTGATTTATAGTCTGTGGTGTAATTTTGTTTGTGTTCCCCTGATGAGGGGTGTGCTGTTGAATTCTTATAGCAGGTTGGACTGTAAGAGTCTGCATGACATATTGTACCAATTGTCTATGGATTTTAATTAATTGTTTTAGCTGAGCTAATAGTTCTACATCGGACATTCTCTCAATGTCAGGATGAGGTGTATAGCTGGCTAGTACCGGTCATGTCGCTCCTGATCTACCTAGTGGGCCGAGCCTGGTAATGTGATTTTGATGATTTAGGGCGCCTTTAAACCAGAGCTGATGCTCTTGGTAAGTTAGTGGAGTTTCAATGTCCTCGAAAGGAACGTATTCCGCAGGGTGTTCCTCTTATCTTGTAGAAGTGGAACACGTGTGTTGTTGGAATTGCTTGTGGAAAGATAATTCATTAATAGAATACCTCTGTCTGCCGACATTCATGAGCCTCTATGACAAAAATTAACCTACCACCTCTTTCTGAAAGGCCATTTTCTATAAGCTTTATAGCTATGGTTTTTCTTACATTTTCCGGGATAATTATAGCATCCATGTCGTCTTCATTAAACCCTGTGGTGTCAAGACCTGGTCGATGAGTTACAGACCCACCGGCTTCGGTGCTGTCGTTAGTCGACATTGTTTAATAAAAGTTTGCAGAGCAAGTTTCAAGGAAACAAAGATAAGGTGCACAATATTTTGAGCACTGTATCCTTCAACGTTGAACAAACCAAAAACAAAAAAATAGGAATTTTTTTCCTACTCCGTTATGGCGGATATTTTATCCTTTAACCCACTCCAGACGTCTATTGGAGTATTTTACGGGAAAAAGGGGTCTCTGTGAAAAGCACGACTGAGTTACTCTAGTATCTAGCGTTAAATTAGTGCCTTACCAAACGTTGGGCGCCATGTCGTGTAGTTCCTATATTCCCAATAGGCTCTGCGCATTGGAATGATATATCCTATAGATGTGACATAGGACTTATGTCGACTAGGTCTCTATCGAAATATATTAGACTTAATTGTGAGTGCCAGCTAGCTCAGAGGTCACTAGAAACGTTCTTGAATTAACAAGAAAGGATTCGTTTCTGACAACCGCATAAACATGACAACTTTGTTTCCCCAAGATAAAACTGATCGTCAAAGTCGTGGAAACAATAGATAGTTATTTTACTCAGCCAATCGTGCATGCTTCGTTTAACCAGAGGTGCAGAGAAAATAGAAAGATGGGCGTTTTCAATAAAAGGATTTATTGAACAGTCTTCTTTCTCAAGCATGAGAAATTAACTGCTACAATCGTAAAACTGGTTGCAAAATATAATGCATACAGTAAAAAGAGTAGAATAAAATAATACTGTAAGAGCATTGTATGGTTCCTAAAACATAGATAAATACATACATAAATAATAGAGGCTAAAAGTACTCAACTGGTGCGTCTAAAATACGCCTACCCCGGTGTACCTAACCGAAGCCTAGTACGAGGGAAGAACAAAATGAGGTGTAACATAAATGTACGATTCTTTGCCAAGAATCTGTCCAAGATTTCTCTTAGGGTCTAATCCGCTCCGTACCTTAATTCGGAATAAAGAAGGTCAGGCTCAGGACTCGATTTCCCAACAACCCGCAAGGGTAGCTTGGAAACACTGGAGCTGGATTTCCCGGCAGGAGAAAACACAGCGTCTCTCTCAGTGCGTCTGCTGGAGGGTCGGCTTCCTTCGGCACTCGCAGTAGCAGGATGCGTCGGGCAAGTAGATAGTCGAACTGCTCCAAACCACTGTGTGTTTTCTAAGGCAAGTGTGGGCATATTTATACCTTGAAGTTGCCGAGTTTGACGTAAAAGTGGACATAATAACGCCATTAAAGACTCTCAGTTCTTTGAAAACTCCAGGAGTTCTTGGACAAGTCAGTATTCGAGCAAGGGGAAGTCCCTAGCCGCTGAAGCTGAGTTTTCCAAGAAATCATTGTAGATTTTTGTAACTAGTGGAAGTAGCACTGCCGTATTTGGACTGCATGAGCTATGTCTAAATATGGTTATGATTCTTATGCCTATATAAGGACATAGTGATTTATACCTATATAAGGGCATGAATCGGGAAAATTACAATAGGGTCCTAAAATGTTCTACAACAGTACAGGACTTTGAATTTGGCTGGAAAGATCAGCTTATATTGCAACTACAGGGCACAGAGTTTCATTTTCACTTAGTCAAACATGATTGGATCATCTTCATCTTATATTGCAACTACAAGGCACAGAGTTTTGTTTTCACTTAGGCAAACATGCTTTGCTCAACTCCGTCTTGCTGTATGCCTTACACCGAGTCAAACGTGCGTCACTCGACTTCAAAGCTGTAATCAGGGAATATCATAATTTTGCAGTTTTCATGGCATAGTTCCTTCAACCTATGTGCCTCACGAAGGATCATGTCTCTATCTATGAAGTTTAAAAACTCCACCACTGCCACTCTTTCATAGATATTACACAGGTCTTGGCGCTCAAGGGTATTGTACTCACAGATGCAATAAATGAAAGACGCACTCAAGAATAAATCCGAGACCAATTTATAAAAAGAACACTGATTTTTCAGACAAAGAACTTCGTTCTGCAGTAAGTATCTTTAAGATGGCAATTTTAAAAGTGCAAAATGAATTACTTTTGTACTCAATTACGCACCATTTAATTCAATGAGATAAAACAGAAAAATGCATATAAAATAACAGCTGGATTTCAAGGTTCACCTTCAGGATTTAAGTAAGTAGCAAAGCCAGGCCCAGTGTTACACCAGCAGATTCTATGGAGTGTCCCGGATTCAGCTGGGACAAGGGTGCTGAGGTCGTTGGTAGGTATTATGCCACGAAGAAGGGGGCCATTTGTAAAAACACTGTACAAAAGGACTTCTAGGTAAGTCCGAGGAGTCTCACTTGAGGCAACAGGTCTCAAGGGCCTTAGGACCATGGGAGTACAGTGGGATGGGCCTTATCAAGACAACTCTGGCCGAGCAGAGCAGATAGGTCAGCTGGGCGGTGAGCGTCAAGATGTCCTTGCGGTCAGGAGCAGGCAGGTTGCAGGAGCAATGCTGGGACATTCAGGAAGTGGGTCTCAGGGGTCTCGATGTCCCTCGCCGGATGCTTGCTTCCTGGGCAGTTGGAGTCCGGATTGGACTCTTTGTTTCTCTATATGTCGGAGGGGATCAGGTGCCCTGGGAATTGGTGCAGCATTGCTCTGGTAGATCCTGTTGTCTCCAAACTTGGTGGGTAGACAGACAGATCCTCCGTAACGGATGTACTAGTTTTGGTTTAGGTACTGCGTCAGAGTCGCCGGGGAGAAGCTAGTTGACAAACCGGACTTTGTTGGTTTGGTGCCTGCGGACTGCAAGGCAGTAGTACCTCTACTCCAAAGGAGTTCTTCAGCAATTTGTAAAGGCCTGGAGGAGCTCCGATATTCTTGGTGGCTTCGCAGTGGCAGGACCAAACAGCACACCACAATTGTCAAGTCCTTAATGCAGCAGGCATGGTTTGATGTCCATTTTCTGCAGCAGGGCTTGAGTCTGTGGATCAGCAGCTCTTCTTTGTCCTTTTCTACTTTGTGTCCGTCGAATCTCAGGTCAGGGTCCATGGATGCCACAGAAATAACGAATCCAGGGGCGTTATAGGGAGACAGGTAGTTATCAATGGCTACCTACCTTTAGGGTGCCTACACCTTTCCTGCGGGAAGGGGCACTACCCTGACCCTAATTGACTAATTCCCTCACAAATCAAGATGGAGGAAATGAAAAGTGGGCTCTCACATCACCTGCCCCACTTTTGGGTTAGTGCTGGCTGAATGGGGATCCACCTCCTAATTTAACAAATGTTCCCACCTGTCCTCCCACCAAATGTGGAGCAGGAAAGGAGGATTGGCTTATTCCACTCTCTGGAGCTGCCTGATTCGCATTTCAAACACTGTATCGCCTTTGAAAGGTCCCACCCTGGAAGGCCATCCTGGCATGGAGCAGGTGTGAAGCACCACTGCCCAATGCAGGTTTTGTTCTCCAGTATTAGGGTGTCTTTCATAGATTCACATGCTTGAATAATTCCCGGTCGTCGAAGTGGGAGTCCCACGGTACATAAAATAGTAGTAAGAAACATATATATATAAAATACATATATATATATACATCAAAATATATACGAAAGAAAATAAAACCTTAAAGTAGCATAGAACAACATAGGCCCATAGAAAGCATTGAGGGAGAGTTCACTTTAGTAACATATCCATGTCATTATAATAGTCCACATTCCAGCCAATCAGGCTGTAGCACCCTCTAGAACCTTCTCCTCAGATTTTCTACCGCACGTCGTGTGGAGGGAGTCTCCCTGAGCTCTGCTCAGTTTTCTTCATTCTCAACCTTCAGAACTTCAAGAACATGTCTTCTACTAAAAAATCTTTATTCCGTTCATGCAACAGCGTTCTTAATAATATGCCCGACCCTACACTTAAACTTCGAGACCGATGGATAGAGGAGGTCGGAGATATGGATGAATCAGAATGGTTTGCTGCCCTGGCGTCCCCCAGGGAGGTGGGCATCTCGGCCAAGTTCCGCCTTGTACAACTAAAAATATTTCATCGTGTGTATTACACCAGGACCACCTTACACAAGATCCATCGCGCGACACACCCATTCTGCCTCCGGGGATGCGGGGAGGAGGGCACACTTTACCACACCCTGTGGGACTGTCCTATTATAATAGAATATTGGCGACAGGTCCTACGCACCATTTCACAGACGCTAGAAATCTCCATCCTGCCCGAACCCTGAAAATGTCTTCTCAATGTCTGGGACCCCACTGACCTCACACGCTATGGCCGAGTCTGGTGTACCCTCGGGTGCATAGTAGCAAAAAGAGACATAGCGCAGAAATAGGGAGCGGCAGACCCCCCCACATTAGCATTGTGGTGCAGGAACATGGATCTAATCATGGTAACCGAACGCATAGTGTATGAAAACAGGGGAAGTCCGCGCAAATGGAACAAAATCTGGGCACCGTGAAATACTTTCAGAGGGGACTTGTGTGAACCGCTGCCAGAGGAAGATCTAGAAAACTCTGATGATGATGACGATGAAGTTTAGAGTGGTGATGCGCTTGGGTTTCTGACTAGCTAGACGCACATCAGAAACGATAATTGTTATTTTGACTCCTACTATACTGCCTAATTCTTTTATGTCTCACTGCATAAGCTCCAATACGAAATAGTTCATAACGTGATTTCTAGTGTTCTACTGTAACGTGATTGTGCAATTACTGTCCTAGATACCAATGATGTATGATGCAAACGTTTCAATAAAAACATATTTAAAAAAAAAAATCTTTATTCTGGCCCTGTTCTGCCTGTGGAATACTTTGTCTTTTCTCTGAGGACCCTCATAAAAAATGCATCTACTGCTTATACCGGGACCATGAGGTGAGGAGTTGCAAATTTTGCAGGACATTTTCCTCTAAGACCTTAAAAGATAGAGAGGCCCGTCTCCTTTTGTGGCTACAGAGGTTGAAGACCTCAGACAACCCTGTGTCTGATATAGAGAGTGTGTCTTCGTGCCATTCTAAGACCTCTCTGAAGCGTGGGTCTAAGCGTGGGTCTGAGACTGAGATTCCTTCTCCTTTTCTATAAAAGAAGAAGCTTGTGGACGCTCCGAAGTCCGTCTACCAACGGGATCTGCCGGCCTCTGCGCCTGCGGACCTAGTTCTCTGGCGTTGCAGATCCACTCTGTGCCCTCGTCCTCCAAAACAAGTGCCAGCTCGTCGACACGCCCATCGACGACAAGATCCGTCGACCTGCACTCTGTCGACGACGACGATGACGACGTCTACATCGTCGACGATGATCAAGGAGGTCCGGCCTATTTCGTCCATTGTTAAGATTTAGTCAACTGCAAAGAAATCCGTCTCGTCGACGAACCTTCCTAAGCGTCATTCGTCGACGAAGACTTGGTCGACGCGTCACGTCTCGTCGACGCTACCTGTTTCGTCGACGGTGGTCTCGTCGACGTCTATTACCTCGTCGATGACTGCTTCATCATCGATGGTTCCGTCGACGCTGGAGACTCTGTCGACGACAGCGACATCTTCGTCGACGCCCGTGTCATCGACGGCGAAGGCCTCGGCTTCGTCGACGGCAAACGCCTCTTCGTCGACGCCTGGGACATCATCGACGAGACCCTCGATGACGACTTCAACGACGGGCTCGTCGTCGGAACCGTAGACGGCGCAATATTCTCTGGCGACTGCAACCACCTTCACAGTGGTGACAGCTACAACTGTTAAACGCCCTGCTCCACTGGCTTTGGGCCCTGTCCAACATGGGTCAGGTCCACCTGCTCAACTATTTGCCTCTGCAGGGGAAGACTCTTCAGATGACTCATATGCAGATGACACCTTTCGTGCTGCAAGTAGCCCGTCAAAGCTACATATCAAATATCAAGACTATGATGATGATGAACGGTTCTCGCACATCTCAGTTCCAGATGACCCACGTGATGACCATGATGTTCCTATGGCTCAGTTGCCAATGTCTTTGATCACAAACCTTCAATATATGCTGGAGGATTACAATCGTCGTTTCCCACCTTCTTCGCAGGCCTCTCCACCGCCTCCTGCAAAACAGGAGTCACCTCAGGTCGCACTGGCCCGATCACCAGTTCCTCAGCACCCTGGTAATGATGATGACAATCATAACGATACAGACCAAGATGATGACCTGGTCCTAGGAGATTGGGACAATTACCAGGCTCAGACTTCGTCACCTCCTCCTGCCTCTCCTCTGGCTTCTACTCCAGTGGACATTGGGGGTTTTCACCTTTTGATGGCGAGAGCCGCGAAGCGCTTCCACTTGCTAATGGTCATCAGACAAGAGTTCTGTTTTCTTTATGATTTTAAAGATCAACCTTTGAAACAGGTGCATGCCATTCCTATTATTGATTTCATTTGGAAGGAAGAACTCAAACTCATGTTTCGGCCGTACTTCCACGCCTAGACAAAAAATATAAGGCACCAGAAGATTTGCCTGCCTGCCTTGTGTCTCAACCAAAGCCAGACTCTGTAATTACGCAGGCTGCCCAAAAGAGATCACGTAATCCAGCTTCTCCTTTAACTTCCCCGCCGGACCAGGAAGGTCGACGCCTGGATACCATCGGCAAAAAGTTCACCACGATGGCTGCGACTGCAGTCGGGGCGGCAAATTCTTTGGCCATCCTCGGCCGATACGACCGACAAATGTGGTTGGAGAGCGCAGCTTTGGTCGACCTGATTCCTGAATCCTTCAGGTCTGAGGCACATAAGATCCTGCACGAGGGTAAGAAAATTTAATCGGAAATTATAGACTGTGCAATCGATATTTTCTCTACAGGTTTTAGACAACTGGCAGGTGCTGCAGTCTTAAGAAGGCAGGGCTGGCTTAAGGGTACGTCCTTTCGGCCTGAGGTGCAAGCAAAAATACTCAATTTGCCCTTCGATGGAGAGTCCCTCTTCGGCAAGCATGTGGACGATGCCTTGGAATCCATCAAAAAGGATATGGACACTGCTCGCACCCTGGGATCTCTCCAATATCGGACACGACCATTTTGTGGAGCACGTGGCAGGGACACGTCCTCCAATTTTCGTGGCTCCTCCCAGTACCGCTCCTATGGTGAGAACAGACAGCGTTACTCCAACCAAAGTCAGACTAGACAGACTGATTCCAGGCCATATAGGAGAAAATCCACCTACAGAGGGGTTACCTCCTCCAAAAAACAATGACTTTCTAACATCCAAGTCTTATCCTGCTCTGAATATTGGAGGTCGAATCTCCCAACACTTTTACAATTGGTCAAAAATGACATCAGATCGCTGGGTCTTGGATGTGATTTCATGAGGCCACGCTCTAGAATTTCTCAAGTTTCCTCCCAACTGCCCTCCATCTGGTCCCTCTTCAGCACACTTGAAGGAACTGTTTGCACAAGTTGCAGTTATGATTCAAAAGGAGCAGTCGAAGTGGTTCCTCGATTACAACAAGGGACGGGCTTTTTTCTTATCAAGAGGAAATCAGGAGAGTGGCGCCCGATGTTAGATCTCCGAGCCCTCAACAAGTTCATCAAGTCCCAAACATTTCGAATGCTGACTTTGTTGGAAATCTTACAGTTTATGAACCTCGAGGAGTTCCTCTCCACAATCGACCTCCAAGATGCCTACTTTCATGTGCCAATCCATCAAAGACACAGAAAGTACCTCTGTTTCAAAGTAGGAACAAAGCACTTCCAATTCAAGGTTCTACCTTTTGGCCTTCGTTCCGCTCCGAGGGTCTTCACAAAGATCATGGCTCCGGTAGCAGCTTATCTACGCCTACAGGGCATACAAATTTACCCATATTTAGACGACTGCTTGATAAAGGCCTAAACCTTTCTCGCAGCACAACAACACACTCAGACTTGCCTGTCTGTCTTCAAAAACTTGGGTCTTTCCATCAACAACGAGAAATCACATGTCCTTCCGGCACAACAAAGAGTCTTTCTGGGACCATTAATAGACAGACATATAGCAAAGGTGTTTGTTTCGCTGGAGCGCCAAGCTTGCATTGCCAAATTGGTGGCTCTTCTACGCTCAAGAAAGTCAGTTTCTGTCCGGATATTAAAATCCTTTCTGGGCATGACCTTGCCCTGCATACTGTTGATCCCCAATTGCAGGTTACATATGAGAGTAATCCAAGAAGAATTGGACAAACAATGGCGGCAAGTCTCAGGGTCATTCAATGACAAGGTCTCAATGACTCCTCGCATTCGGGGAGCGTTAGAATGGTGGGCTCACCCTCCCAACATTGCAACAGGGCGTATGTTTCAGGAAATAGCCCCCACGCTTACCCTTACGGCGGACGCTTCCTTAGAGGGTTGGGGCGCACACCTTGAAAGGGTTGTCAGTCAATGGCAAGTGGACTGCAGGCCAACGCAAGTGGCACATCAATCGCCTGGAACTCTTGGCCATTTTTCTCGCCCTGAAATCCTTCCGTCTTCTGGTGGAAAGAGAGTCACTGTTGGTGCATACGGACAACACCACCAGTATGCACTACCTCAACAAGCAAGGGGGTACAAAATCTCTTCTGCTCTCCAGACAGGCACAGCAGATCTGGGAATGGGCAATACAACATTGAGTCCATTTGACTGCAGTTCACATACCGGGCATCTCCAACGCCCTTGCAGACTCTCTCAGCAGAGCTGCCACAGACAACCACGAGTGGGAACTCCATCAGCCAACTCTGGAGTATGTCTTTCGCCTGTGGGGCCAGCCGGAACTAGATCTGGATCTGTTTGTGACTCAACTCAATCGCAAATGCCTACGCTACGCAAGTTGGCATCCCCACAAAGGGTCGAGCGGGAATGCATTTTCGATCAACTGGTCGAAAAAATTTGTATACGCTTTTCCGCCGATCCCTCTTATACCCCGCCTCCTGCACAGAATGAGAGCACAACCATGTCACATTCTGTTAATTGCGCCAAGGTGGCCACGTCGACCGTGGTTCACAGATCTTCTTTTTTCCCAGTGCGATCCGATCCCTTTTCGCCCCCTGCCTCACCTTCTCACCATGAACCACGGACAGATCTGCCATCCAGACCCGGCATCTCTCCAGCTTCATGCTTGGAACCTGAGCACCACGAGTTTGCCCATCTGAACATTGTTCGTGACTGCAGAGAGGTCCTTGCTCACGCACGGGCTCCTTCCACCATCAAAACCTATACATTGAAATGGAAGCGGTTTTGTGTTTGGTGTCACTCTGAAAACATTGATCCTATGCTCGCCACCACTGAGCAAATCTTGCCTTTCTTCCTCCTTTTGGCGAAGTCGGGACTTTCACATTCCACTCTCAAAGTTTTCCTGGCTGCACTTTCCCGCTTTCGCCATGATGGTTCCACTTCTCTGTACTCCTCTCGGATCATTCGCCAGTTCTTTAAAGGTTTGTTCCGGATATTTCCACCTATCCGGCGTCCTCCACCTTCTTGGCGCCTGAATCTTGTCTTGGCCCAGCTTCTCAATCCTCCATTCGAACCAATCCACTCAGCGGATTTGAAATTCCTTACTTGGAAAGTTTCCCTTCTCCTTGCACTCGCGTCCTCCAGGCGAGTGAGTGACATACAAGCTTTTACCATTCAGCCTTCTTTTTTCAGTTTTCAAAGGACCCTGTTGTACTACGTACAAATCCTAAGTTTATACCAAAGGTTCCATCAGACTTCCACCATAACGAACCTGTAATACTCAAAACTTTTTTCCCTAACCCTCAGTCTCCCGCTGAGCGTACTCTTCATTCCCTAGACTTGAAACGATGCCTCAAATTCTACATCCAACGCACTGCTGCGTTTCGAAGATCAGATAAGCTCTTTGTGGCCTATGTGCGGATGCGCAAAGGACATCCGGTCACTAAACAGACCATCACTCGTTGGATTTCTTCTGCCATCACTGGCTGGCAAGCCTCTTTCTGCTCCGGTGCGAGCACACTCGACGAGAGCAGTAGCATCCTCTACTGCCCTGTTTGCTGGAGTACCTCTACATCAGATATGCAGGGCGGCAACGTGGTCCAGCAGGCACACGTTCACGAGGCACTACTGTCTGGAGACAGCTAACGCTGCGGACACTACTGTGGGTCAAGCGGTGCTGCAAAATCTCTTCAAATAAAGTTGAGCCTCTGATGCTTCCCGCCTCCAGTCATAAAAGGTTTTCTTGTGCAAATCATGCAATGCTACAAATGTGTATATATGTATTGCTTTTTCATTATTGCCTTTTATGACTCTTATTATTATGGCTTAATGCGTTCTATTCTTATTCAAGAATGTGATTCTATGAAAGACACCCTAATACTGGCAAAGAACAAAAGTTACTTATCTGTAAACTGTGGTTCTCCAGTATTGGTGTCTTTCATAGATTCACATGCGACCCACCCTTCCTCCCCTCGGAGGCTCTCTTCTCCTCATGCACTTTTGGTCACTCTTGTGCTACGAACATCTGAGGGCTTGCACTTCTGAGGAGAAGGTTCTAGTGGGTGCTATACCCTGATTGGCTGGAATGTGGACTATTATAATGACATGGATATGTTACTTAAGTGAACTCTCCCTCAATACTTTCTATGGGCCTATGTTGTTCTATGGTACTTTAAGGTTTTATTTTCTTTTGCATATATTTTGATATATATATATATATATATATATATATATCTATACTACTATTATAAAGAGAGAACACGCACCTTTGAGCCAGGTAAACTCGGGAACCACAACGCCAATCCACACACCCAATACATTGTAGAAATTGTCAGGGTGTGCAGATGGACATAGGCTATAAAAAATAAAAAATAAACGTACATTTAAAAATATAACTTTAAGAAAAAGGTAGTGCCCTGGAAGTAGCGCCGGCCGTGACGCTGCTCTGGCCGCGACGTAGCGCTGGCCTCGACGTGCGTGATGAGGACGTGCGTGATGACGAGGAGGAGAGACATGGAGCTGCGGTGAAGTGAGGAGCGCGGGCGCGTCATGGCGAAGAGGAGCAGATCGCGGGAAGGAGCGGCAGCTCAGGTAAAGTAAATGGTCCTAGAAATCGAGGCGGGAGGCGGGAGGGGGCTGGTGTGCACAGAGGGACAGGCGGGAGGAGTGGGGGCGGGAGGGAGTCGGGCGGGAGGGAGTCGGGCGGGAGGGAGTCGGGACGGGAGGGGGTCGGGACGGGAGCGGGTGTACTGCCCCCAGCCCCTTTCTGCCCCGGCAACGCTGGGGCGGGCTGCTAGTATGTGTATATATATATATATATATATATATATATATATATATATATATCCACAAAACGTAGTAAACTACGTAAATGCACTCTCCTTGAAAGATCCGGAATTAAGAATTTAGCAGAGTGCGCTTTTCCAAAGTTCTTGTTTATTTAGGGTGCAGCATCGTGACAGCTCATGGAAACAAAAAACCCAACGCGTTTCAGCGAGGAAACTCGCCTTGATCACGGGACTATATATATACCATCCAGTGAATGTGTGTCTTTCTGAAAAATAAATTTGTTTTATATATGTATTTGTAAAGGTCGGTGGAATAATAAACGGTTAAATAAGTGTGTAAATGGATGTTTTTTAAAAAAAAATTGATTGGTTAACTGGCTTATTAAGTGTATCTTTGTGAATACATATATTAGCGAGTAATTTTTAAATATTTAAATATATGTATCAGTGTTTCACTTTGTGTATAAGTGGCTGCATGGGTTGGTGACTGACTCACTGTTTGTATGTGGTTTGAAGACAGCATATGTGCAGGACTGTATGGGTGGATGAGTGTGTATATGTGTGTATTAGTGAGTGAATGACTGTCTCACTAGTGTCTTTATTAGTAACGACATATGTCTTAATCTAGTATATGTGAGTATTGATGTATATAAGTGAGTATATGTGAGAGTGAGAGATTGTAAGAGTTCCTGTTTAAATAAGTATGTGTTTCTATAAGTGATTGTTTAAGAGAGTAAGTATGTGTAAGTTTCCTTAGAAGTAAGGTGGTAGTGTGTGTATAGTTGTATATGCAAATAAATGGATGTTCAATAGTTTATTTGCATGTGTGAGTATGTGTGTGAGTAACTTTTGGATGACTGTCCGTGTGTAACAGGATGTATAGGTGTATCACTACATATGATGAGTGAGTATATGTATGAGTGACTATATAGAACTATTGGTGAATGAGTGGATGTGTATATAGATGGTGGAATTACTGAATTGGTTGTTGTAACTGGTATGGATATCTCAATTTTTTGAAAATGTTAGCTTCTATTTTTGAATATGTGTTTCAAGGGTTACATTACACTGAAAGGAGGTCTGTCACTGTGTCACAAGGATGGTGTCATCAGTGATGTCACTGACCATGTCATGAGTGACGTAATATGTGACGTCATCAGCAGTGCATTGCAGGCGCGCAAGTTATAGTGAGTCCAACTAACTATAACGTGGGAATTTCAATGGTTTTATGTCAGTAACATTTCCAGCTAACTATAACTGGTGTGAAACCTATGTTTTTTCAGTGAATATATATATGTATATGTATTTGATATATATATATATATGTTTCTTACTGCTATTTTATGTACCGTGGGACTCCCAATTTGACGACTGGGAATTATTCAAGCATGTGAATCTATGAAAGACACAAATACTGGAGAACCACAGTTTACAGGTAAGTAACTTCTTTTCTTTCTGGCTTCTGAGAGCCCAGGCTCTCAGCCCATGAGGTGAGGAAGATGTCTGCTGGTGGCAGGCTGGTTAAGACTAATCACAGACCCCAATAGTGCTTGGTAGGTTTTCAGGGGACCCTCAAAAGGGTCTCCTGCAAGCATTTATTAATAAATCTAACACTGGCATCCATGAGGTTTTTTTAAGATGAGATATTTGGTACCAAACATCTTAAGGTACTGTGAAGCCCTCATGGAGCTAGGAAACTCATAATGACAAGTATTCAGCCCATGCTCACTCTATGGCTTCCCTGTGCATTTACAATATCCAAGAATGGACATGATATTGCAGGGTCCTATCTGCTCATGCAGCTCTGTCCACACATGGAATATAGTAAATCCTGCATTAGGGTTATAAGGCCAGTGGAAGTGACTTGCTTATACCTCATGCAGTGTCTATGGGCATGGCACAGAGCACCGTGTGCCATGTTTCCTTTGCACCAAGACACGCAGCCTGCAATGGTAGTTGCATGGCCTTGGTGAGGGGTCCTTAGGGTGGCACAATTTTTGCTGCAGCCCTCAGGACCTTCTTTTGTCCCCATGTCCTAGGTATTAGGGGTGCCATTTCCTGTGGACTTATAGGAGTTGCTGAAGTTATGCCAGTTGTGGTACAGTTTTAGGGAAAGAGCACAGGCAGTGGGAACCTGGTTAGCAGGGACCCAGTACTGCTCAGTAAAAGTTGCATCAAAACACAGGCAAAAAGTGTGTGTTTGTTGGGGGGGGGGGTACTGCAACAAGAACCCAGTTTCCCACATTCCGCTTCATGCGAAATCCACTCATTTTACAAACTGCACATATGTTTAGAGGCAGGTCGTTCAGCCCTCTGCTGCTACCTAGGCTGAGCAAAGCTGTCTGGAATGTTTCTGAAATCTGAGGTGGTGTTGAGGTATGTGTAGGAGAGTGGGGTCTGCAATCCTATGGTCAACCCCGATTTTTGCTTTTTGCTTCACTGGTTTACGACTTTCCCTGGCTGTGGGCCTGCTAATCAGACCCACAGCCTAGCTGTTCTCTCTCTAAATTGGCGCACATGTACCTTAGGTGCATTTACCAATTGGTACTGGGCCACCTTATCAGTCCCTGTACAGCATACCTTAGGTATCCAGGGCATAGGTGTACCCAGGGCCTACCAGGGGCTGCAGCATGTATTATGCCACCCCTGACTGGCCATCCAAATCTGACACAACTGACTGCACGACAGCTGGGGCAAGGTGGTGTAATCACCCTTTGCTTTAGATATAGTATTCCTATATCTAACCCTAAAATGGACACATGTATTCCTATCAGTCACTCCTATGGCAGGCCTTAACAATCCTGAAGGCAGAGTGCTTGGAATCATGTGAGATGGTGCTCTGGCATGAGCTGAGCCCGTCTGCAGCTTGCGGAACCAAGTCCTAATAGCTGTTCCATGATAACGCGTACCATATACTCTTAAGTGCATTATAATCCTCGCGGTTATTTGCTAACTTTGGTATCGCTTTATCAAAACATGTCGAGTTAGGTGTCATACGAATTGGAATACTAACCCCTCGCCAATTCTGGCGACGGGGTTAGCATTCCTCCCTTCTAGAGAGACACGACATGTATGTAACTGTGAACCCCGGTTAAAGTTAACTCGAGCCTCAGCATCACAAAATGGATGCTGCCACCACAGACACAAGTCTGACGTCCTGCTGCTGGGAGCCCTTCCAGCGAGCAGAGCTTGGACAAAGGGTTTCCTGTCAGGGGCGGTGCTAGCACCATCCCAGACAGGGTTTTGTGTATCCCAGGTAGGCAGGGCTGAGAGGAAGGTGACTGCAAGTGGCACCCCGGTGCTCACTGTGCATATGCCGGCTCAAACCAGTTCCAGGGGCACCCCAGCCCCTGAGCTGGGGAAAGTCCAGACAAGGTAGAGTGGTGTAACTACCCCCCTCCTGGTCCCACCTATGGGCAGGACCTAGTCGCGTGCCAGCCCCTTTTCTTAGGATAAAGGTAGGAGCGGGCCCCCTTCCCAAATTAGATAATCTTGAATCTTGAAGGACTTTCCACGAAAGGAACTCTTGCCATTCTCTGAAGACTCTCCCTTGTGGCCAAGGAGTAGCCACCCTGCACCCGCAGGCACCACCTAAGCATCGCGGTTTGCTGCACGTCCATCCTCCTGATCAAGACTGACCAGCTCGACGAGACCCGGATTCCCTGACATCTCTGACCTCTACCTGCATCATCAGCCCAGCTGAGATTTGTGGGTGTGACGAGACCTGAGGGACCGGCCATCTTCAAAAACTGCACGACGCTTGACCAGCACGACCACCGAGGGATCCTCGAGTGAGTGCACTAGGGTTTGAGAAGCCCCAACCGAGAGCAGCTCCAGCACCGAAGTCCAGGCCCCCAACATCCACGAGATCTGCGTGGGGCCCTTCTGCTCTTTGCTGCTTGCCACGTTATCCGGTCACTTGCCCGTTGGCCAGTGACCCTCCTGACGACGTACCACGACGATTTCACCGCTGGTCTGGTTGCCCCAGACTGGCCCTTGCTCCCTTCCAAGAGAGGAGCACCCCGGACCCTCCTGGTCCACTCCAGACGCCATCTTGACTCCACCGCGTGGGCTTGCCTTTGCCAAGGCTTGTTGCTCCAATCCTGGTTCCAGCATCGCCGACAGCAGACACCCTCGTGGGACAGCTCGCACCTCCAGCCTGGTCGCCGACAACGCCTCCTTGCCCGTGTGACTGCAGAGTCCAGCGTCGCCCACTCACCTGATCGCGGTGACCTCATTCGGTGCCATCCTGGTGCCCACACAATCACTGGCTAGTGATTAAGAACTGAGTCCCCTCTGCTTTCAGGTCGTCTCTATCACAGATCCAGGCTTGGATCACACCGAACATCTTCACTGGTCGCCTGCCAGCAACTTCTTCTTTCAGGCTCCATAGACTACAACGAGGATTCCCGACGTCTTTTGAACCCTATGCAGCCGCAGCCCCTGGGCTAGGTAACCCGAACATTTCAGTGCTCCAACGCAGGTTTACTCTCCAAGTGTCCAGATCCTTTTTCGTTTTAAGTCTACCTAGTCTGATTCGTCCGGAAACAGTAACTTTAGAAATACTAGCCTCCATAGACTTTGTCCCGCAACCCGCGTGAGAGTGCACACTCTGCACCCGATCTCCCTAGGCCTCCTGCTCCTAACCTTAGGGTTCAGTAGTGTAGTCCTAGCGATCCTGAAGCCTCTGGATCTTGTTACTTACCTCCTAGTATTTCGCATTCCACTTTTTGTTTATATGGTTTTTCGTGCCCCTCAGCATTTGTGTAAATTGTGCAACTTGAAGTATTTTCGTAAGAGTTTTGTATTGTGCTTAGCTCCCTGACTCATAAAGAGTTCAGGGTAGACTTGTTATTAATAAATATCCTTTATTTTTATAACAACTTGTGAGGTGTCCTTTCACTTGGTGTTCAAGGGGTATATGTGAAGGTAAAACAGCTGGCTTAACGCGCCCTCTAGAGTTTAGCCTAAAGACTGCTTTTGTCCACGCTAATAGGATAGCTGGTCTATAAGGTTGACTTACAACCAATCATCAATAAGGGTCGTTTGGAATGATACACAGTGATCACTAGAATAGTGAGCACTATATATCAGGCCAACTTCTCACAGTATGCTTGACCAGTTCTGTGTAAGGCTTTGAGTGTGTTTCATGAGTTTAAAAAGAGCCGTGGATGGGCAATCAGTGAACCTTTTTGAGGTGCAGGGGGTGTGTGTGTGTGTGTGTGTGTGTGTGTGTGTGTGTGTGTGTGTGTTGTGATGTTGAGGGGGGCGGCTGCCTGCTTCATCCTGCATGGCTTGGAGTCTGCTTATTTGAGTGAGGGTGTAACTCAGTATAGGGGTGAGTGCATAGCCGCTGGGTTAGAATCCGTAGGTGATGAAGTGATGACATGTGTATCTGTACTACCTTGACTATCTGCCCTCTCTGCAATATCCCTGTGAAAGCATGCCTAGCCTAAGCTTTTTCTACCCATTAATGTCTCAGTACTCATCAGAGTTTTTAATTATTCTGAATACCTGAGAAGTGAACCTATACTAACCCCTACCATCACTGGCTTCTGGAAGCTCAAGAAAATGTGTCTTTCATGCGCCTTCAGTGCTCTCACTGTGCTGAATCCAAATCTTTCCAGTTTGTGGTTGCAAGTTGGGGCTGTTCGAGAATACCTCAGAGACCTACATTCCTCATGTCTACCTTTGAAAGTAAGGCATATATGCTAGACCATACTGCCTAAGTTTCTTAAAGTCCTGTGGGACTCATTCACCAACACCTCTACTTTTGCTTTGAAAGTGTGAAAACTCAATTAGTATCTTGTATTATAACCAATGTTATCGAAAAGGGTAGAGGACACATTTCCTTGTATGATGAGTGTTTTAAAAAGTTTACTGTATGGACAATATACATTTCATTATATATCCAAATTTGTGCAAACGACGCAATGCTCAAACAGTGAACACGTTTGTGTACAACAACAGAGACCAAGACACTGAAAAGATCCCAAGGTTGCATAAGATTTTATATCAAACAAACATAAGGGGAGATCCTGTCTGTTCATGCATGGTATCTCCTGGTGCATCATAACATGTTTTGAAATTAACTTAGGTATGGGATGTTGATGTTTTTACCTGTAGTTGGTCTTCGAGTCTCATTAGATCAGAAGTTGTCTGACTAAAATTCCCTAGCACTATGGAATCTTGAGACCTTCAATAAGGCATCCTGTAGGAAAGACGTGCATGAATACTGAAAGACAGAGTCTACAATGTATACCGGGCCTCCCGGTTAGTCGGACAGTTCCGGGGCGGTAAACAAATTATTCCAGAGACGCACACCTTTGTATTGTTTGAAGAAAGTGCTCATACCTACCCATACATGAGTATTCTTAGACAAAACCAACAATGCAAAACTGCCCCTCGGTTCCTTAGACGGTCTTGAGGAGGTAAATGGCTCACTCAGGAAATGCACACTTTAGCATTATGTCATGCCCCCACCATGATCTGCAATCATGTTGCCTCAATTATAGTACATTTGGTGGCTATCTCAACACTTAATCTCATTTAGGAACAAGGATAAATTAAACGTTACTCAGAGGTATGCGCTGTGCCTTTCTGCTTGGCAGAGGTCCTCCTGACAGTGGTATCTGAGCACCATCCTAGGTCAGTGAATGAAATATCCATTCAAATATTTACATAAGGTGAATATTAATTTTGAGTCATGGAAACTGGTATACCGTTAGCCTCTACTTGTGCTACACGACTCAGTGACATCCAGACTTATACTATCTAGCCTCCTTACTTAAGATATCACACAAGTACAGTGTAGTTTTGCATAATAATCAAAAGTTTAAATTCTAGATAACTACAAACTTCCATCAAATTTCATGGAGTGTAGAAGAGGCACTACACTCACTGGATATATAAAGGTGTTGGGAATTCTGTTTTCATTAAACTTAATTATTTAAACTGCCGGAGAATCTCTTCATAGCCATTTGGCCATCCCCTTAAAAGATCTCCACTCTAAAAAATAAATAAAAATAAATTATAGATCGAAGGATTGATGGAGCTGTTTATAATCTTTTTTTAAATTTTTTTAATTTTTCTAATTTGTTTTATTGGTTCACAGCGATACATGAATACATCAAAATTAGTAAGATACAATCGAAACATCAAATAGATCATATATGACATGGCTTAATTCGTCCAATGGCAACAACGTAATTAATACTATATGTGCGCAGATAAATAGTCAATCTGTGTAAATCCATTGTTAACAAATAAAATACGAGTTAAGTTTAATTACATTCTCAATTCTCATAATAATCTAAGAAAGCACCCAAAATTTTCAAACCCATTTTCTTCTTCCTCCTAGATCCAGTAGTTGAAAAAAGCCCCCACTCCAGTTTATATAAACTATACATTCTTGCTTGCCATTGTTGAAAAAGGGGAGGCTTTTCCTGAAGCCACTCAGTGGCAATACACAATCGTGCCAGTCATGGAAAAGAAAATAAAGTGGCGATAAGGATATAGCCTTTCCACGGAGCTATCTATAGGAATTTTCCCCAGAAGCAACATAGCAGGGGTAACCGTTACTTGAAAATTAAGCACTAAAGAAATTAATTTTTCAATTCCTCCTATAAATCCAGCAAGCCTAGGACAAGAAAAGAAAATATGTATACTGTCTGCGTGGTCATCTTTACAACGAAAACATTTGCCATCAAAACCCTCACCTTGGACATACGTTCAGGAGTATAATATAAATCAAACAAGGTTTTGAAAAATTGAGCTTTTAGATTAGCAGACAATAATGCCTCTTTTGACAATAAAATAAGATCTTCCACTACTATTTCTGAATCTCCTAGGCTGTTGGCCCACTTTACCCTTACTTCTCAAGATCGTCCGTTTTCCCCTCTAGTAATATTCGATACAAAATACCTATTTTCACCTGCCTATTAATCCCTTCTATAGCGGAGCTGTTTATAATCACCTGAAAGTTAACCATTTTTGATTTATTTATATTAATTTTCCCCGCAGCCTCTCTGTTCGAACCATTTTACAGTTGTCTCATACTTTTAATGACATTAAAAACTGTATTTCTGGTGGCAATATATGCAACCTATAGGGTACATCAACTATAGTCCTTTTCAGTCTGGCCACCTTTCTTTTGTGTTCTACCCATTTAGACTGGTTCTTTGCACCTGCCCTTCCTTCTTGCGAAAAGTTAGGTCTTCTTTCACACTTGCCAGTCTGTTCATCTTTTATCCTTTCCTACTCTTCACCCATCTTAGGCGGATCAGAGGCTTGCATCAACAGAATCCCGAGCATGCAGTATCTTATTATCTTGGTTGCACAAGGCTTTTAGTGGATGAACATCTCTTTGGGCTTTTCTGGAGGCATGAAAATGGAAGCTTTAACCAAGTGCACAATTTCCTCACTTTAGGTTACCTTTTGTGGCTGCTTATACTTCTCTCACCAGGAACATCTTGGTTGCTGATGTTTGCCCGGTAGTCACTTGGTCTTCCATACATACATTTGCTAAACATTATTTCCTTACAGCTCAGGCACACAGTGATACTTTGCTAGGTTTGTGTTGTTTTTCTTCCTTAGCATCAGTGTTAAAAATCCTCCCTCCCATTGGCTAATGCTATGGGACTTGTTCATGTGGTGAGGAATTTGTGAAAAGAAGGAAAAGGTACTTACCTTCGGTGACAAAATATTTCTGGTGAATACTGTACCTTCATGCAGATTGCTCACCTCCCCTGGCGAGTTTGTTCAGATATTAATAACATCCCATGACGGCTGCAACTGTAAATACTTAATTGCTCTGCAGTGTTGGGGCTTGGAAAAATGAAATACTAGAAAGTGATCCCAGTGCGCCAGTAGGTGCCATATTTACTGAGTTGCAGATCCATCCAGGCCAGATGAAGCCATGTGGCGCCACCACTTGCTTCAAAACAATTTTTTGGGGTGAGCTTTTCTCGATCCATTTAGGGGGATACTCCTTACTTGGTAAATCTACAAGGTGATGTAATATCTACCAAAAATATTGTTACTGAAGGGAAGTTACTGTTTGTCCGCATCATTGTTCCTAGAGTCATCGTGGGTTTTTAACATTGGAAGGCACCTCTAGAAAAGGTTTACGGTTTGTGGAGTCCGATCCAATAGCTTAACGATTTTCATTGGGGGTATCATCAGGTCCGCTCACCTTGGATTTTACAAAGTGGTCCAGTTGTTCACCTGATGCTTATTTCTTTAATGCTGCCTTCCATCTGTGTCCTTACGCATCTTCATATCAGTTTGCTGTCAGAAAGTGAAGAGGGGCAACATCTGGCTAAGTGGACCGCTAGAACCCCGAGCAAAAGTGTTTGGTAGACTCAGGACTAACTGTGATGCACAGTCTGAGTTTGAGCAAGTATCTGGCATCCTCCTCCACTGTAACAAGATTTGCACAGCAAGATAGACCTTGCTCAAAAGTTAATTGGTACAGCGGAGGTTCAGTAGCTATACCCTAACACGTGTATGGCAGTATGGGGCACAGTATGTTTGTGGTTCAGTTCAGCTGTCTGAAACACAAACAAGCAAGGGTATTGCAGTGGACGTTATGAACAGTACTACAGAACGGAATTATAGCAGTGAGAAAATAGTGGGCAACCTCGAGGTTATCAGCATTCGAAGCACCAGAAGTCTTGGTGTCTCAGACAGTAGGCCAGAGAACATCCAGATACTAGTCCACCAAAAGTATTTCAGCTCAAACACCTCTTGTGTACCCCAGAAATCAGGATGACGCTCCAGCAGTGTGTGTCCTAGTGTGATCACAGACCGTATGTCAGAGCTCTCTCCCATCATACTAGTTCACCAGTTATCACAGGGATTATATATGGGGCAAGAACTAAAGCAAAGTTTTGAGAACAATAGGTTTGAGGCATTTGAGCTGTAGATCATATGCTTTGCATATATCGCCATCTATGTTATGTTATGTTATGTTATGGTGATTTATACTGCGCATGGCTGCCCCAGCAACAGGGCGTCCCAACGCTTGCGGAACGGAGGCCGGGAGAGGTGTAGCTAGATGGATGTGAAAAGCCAGGTTTTAATCAGCTTCCTGACTACCCAGTGATCGTGAGTGCTGCGGGCAGCCCATGGGATGGAGTTGCACAGTGCGGGGGCCTGGGCTTTGAAGGAACAGCTTCCAGCTCTGCAACGGCGGACTCCTGGGACGCATGGCAAATGTTGCTCAGCGGAGCGTAATGCGTGCCTAGGAACATAGGCGGCGCAGAGCTCCTGCAGGATTTGGGGACCTCGGCCGTACAGAATCTTATGAATAGTGCATCTGAAAGAGACACGTTAGTGATAGATTCCTTACCTTAGAATATCCCCAGGCGTCAGACTGGATCCGGAAATTTTTTGCGTAGCAATACCCCTGCGCGTCGGTAGGCGTCGTCTGCGGCTCCGCATCCGTCGTCGCGTCGTGAGCGCCGGAATGACGTCGTCGGAGTACTTAGACGCCGCCCATGCGCGCTGACGTCAGTTCTGATACACAGCTTTTCCGCGCCAGATACGCAGAGCCATGATAGAACCAACACTGGTGCCATGAAACTAGGGCCCTGAAAGGGGATGACCTTAACCCTAGATATCGGATCGCAGAACGGGGAGGATGGGTGCGTCGGTAAGGAATCTATCACTAACTAATGTCTCTTACCGATATATCGTTACACAAGTAGTAACTTGTGCATCTGAAAGAGACACGTTAGTAATACCCCTGCGCGTCGGTAGGCGTCGTCTGCGGCTCCGCGTCCGTCGTCGGCGTCGTGAGCGCCGGGATGACGTCGTCGGAGTACTTAGACGCCGCCCATGCGCGCTGACGTCAGTTCTTCTTTTTTCCACTCCAGCTAGCGCAGATCCGGAAGAAGCTCTACCCCCAGTCAATTTTTGACTGAACTTTTTCATCTTTTTGATCCTTTCTTGTCGAGTCTGTGACTCCATCGGTGCCAGGGATGCCCGGGTTCAAGCCTTGCTCGAAGTGCGACCGACTCATGTCGGTCACGGACCCCCATCGCCGGTGCCTGAAGTGCTTAGGCCTCGACCATGATGATCGAACCTGCTCTGACTGCCGGGCCCCGACGTCGAAGGCTAGGCGGGAGCGGTCCCGCAAGCGACTCAAGCTCAGGCAGTCTGCCCCGCGCCGCTCCAGGTCCCGGTCCCACGGGAGGTCGAGGGACAGGTCGCGAGGTCGGAGTCATCGGAGCTCCGGAAGTGGACACCGATCGTCTGGTTCCAAGTCCTCAGGTAAGAGGCATTAGCGGTCGGAGCGACGTCATCGATCCTCCGAACCACCCCGACGCTCGCACGATGCGGCCGGGGGCTCGGGCGACACCGCCTACGCGGCTCCGCGGGAGTCGCTAGCGTCGCCGCCTGCCCCACACCTTCGGGTCCCTGGGCAGGGCGCGACGCCGGAGGAGGTCGAGAGGTACCTCATGGCCATGAGGGCCCTCCCTCCTCAGTCGGTTCAAGTAGCGCCTTCGGGCCCGTCGGTTCCGTCTGGAGGTTCTAACGGGTCGGGCGCTTCGGCCCCGACGCCGTCGGGCGCTTCGGCCCCGACGCCGCCGGCGACTTCGGTCTCGGCGCCGCAGGACCTCTCCGGATCCGGCTCCGGATCCGGGACGTCGCCGGTCGACCTTACGACCTCACCGGCGCCGTCCTCAAGGGTGTCGCCCCCGGCGCCCACTGTGGTTGCCGCCCCCAATGTTTCCTACGGTCCGACTCAGGTGCCGATTCCGTCGGCCTTTGGATATTTTTATCTCCACGAGGAGGCCCTGTCTGCTAATCCTGGTTTACAGGACACAGGTGACGAGGAAGATTGGGAGGGGTTCGAGGACACTCTGGCACTAGATTGCCTGTCTCAACAGGACTGAACATATGAGCTTGGGGAGGCCAGTGGTCTTGACACTTCACCAGACACTGGATTTAGCTCACCTCCGACTGTGGCTTCGGAGGCGGGCTCTACATATAGTGTAGTGTTGACGAAGGCAGCTAAGGCCTTAAACCTTAAGCTCCCCGTCGCGGCCGTGAGGACTAACCTCCTCACAGAGGTCCTACACCGCAGTCAAGCTCCAGTGAGCCTCTGCTGCCGTTCAATGAGGCCTTGTGTGACGTTCTTGTGGGCACTTGGTCCAAGCCCGCCACAGGTCCGCCTGTGGATAGGAACGTGGCCAGACGCTACCGCCCGGCCCCGGGCGACCCATGCTTTTTGTCCACCCACCCCACCCCCGAGAGTTGGGTCATCCAGGCCTCAAACTCCCAGACCACATTCCCGTCGGCCCCGCCCGACAGGGAATCCTAGAGATACGAACCGTTCGGGAAGAAGGTTTTCTCGTCTGTTAGCTTAGGGCTGCGGTCTGTGAATACCGCCTGTCTCTTGGGCCGCTACACCCACACTCTGTGGGACACGGTTGCGGAGGTGCTGCCACAATGCCCGGAGGAGGTCCAGGCTAAACTCGGCCAAGCCCTTGCGGAAGGCCGAGACCCAGCACGCTTTTCTATCTGGTGTGGGCTGGATACCATGGACTCACTGGGCAGGGCGATGGCAACAACAGTGGCGGTTCGATGCCACGCCTGGTTGAGGTCCGCCAACTTCTCGGCCGATGTCCAGGCCACGCTACTGGACATGCCATTTGATGGCCGTCGCCTCTTCGGCGACAAGGCAGACCATGCGCTGGAACGTTTCAAGGACTCCAGGGCTACGGCCAAGTCCTTGGGCCTCACGGCCCCACGCCAGCAATCGGGTGCCTTTCGCTCCTTTCGTGGCCACGGAAGGGGCGCCCCCACACGTACTGCCAGCCACGCGCCGCAGAATGTCCAACAGCGCGGTGGCGGGCGTGGAAACCGCCGTGGCGGCGGTCGGGGACCACGGCGAGGCCAGTCCACACCCCCCGCAGCAGCACCTGCCTCTAAACCCTCCTAGTCCGAGTTTTCAGGCCCATGTGACGCCTGTGGGAGGCAGGGTTCGCCATCACCTCTCCCACTGGCGCACAGTCACTTCGGACAGGTGGGTGCTGCAGATTGTCCGAAGGGGCTACTCCCTCCCCTTCGAGGCATCCCCTCCATCCATGCCACCGCAATGCCACCGCGTGTCGGGGGATCACTTGCAACTTCTGCAAGAGGAAGTCACGGCCCTCTTGGCCAAGAGGGCCATCGAGCGCGTTCCTGGGCCAGAAGTAGGGTGTGGATGTTACTCCAACTACTTTCTGGTACCCAAGAAGGGCAAAGGGGGCTGCGCCCGATCTTGGACCTACGGAACATCAACGGCTTCCTCCGGAAGGAGAAGTTCAAGATGCTAAATTTGGCTCAGGTCCTGGCTGCCCTGGACCTGGAAGACTGGATGGTAGCGTTGGACCTGCAGGACGCTTATTTCCACATTCCCGTCCTGCCGGCCCACCGGCGTTACCTGCGGTTCACGGTAGGCCAAGAGCACTTTCAGTTTACCGTGCTCCCCTTCGGCCTTACCAGCGCCCACGGGTGTTCACGAAGGTGATGGCGGTGGTCGCAGCTCATCTGCGCAGGCAGGGGGTGTCCGTCTTCCCCTACCTCGACGACTGGTTGTTGAAGGCGGGCTTGCCCCAGGTAGTCGTCACCCACCTCCAAACTACGGCCGACCTCCTGCACTTGCTGGGGTTTTCCATCAATGTGCCAAAGTCACACCTGTGCCCCTCTCAGAAGCTCCTCTTCATCGGAGCGGTTCTCGACTCGGCACAGTTTCGGGTTTACCCACCCGAACAGCGGGTTCGGGATATTCAGGCTCTGATTCCCATCTTCCAGCCGTTATCCCGAGTCTCAGTCAGGTTGACGCTGCGGCTTCTGGGGCTGATGGTCTCCTGCATCCTTCTGGTGCATCACGCCAGGTGGCGGATGCGGGCTCTGCAGTGGGACCTGAAGTTTCAGTGGGCCCAGCATCAGGGCAACCTGTCCGATCATGTCTTGATCTCGGAGGGCACTGCGAGACAACTGCAGTGGTGGCTCACGGACCGCGACTGGGTCAGTGGCAGATCCCTCTCCCTACCCCACCCGGAGCACGTAGTTGTGACGGACGCGTCTCTCCAGGGCTGGGGAGGCCATATGGGAGAGGAGGAGATCAGAGGCCTCTGGTCTCCGGCGGAGTCCCGGCTCCATATCAACATGTTGGAGCTGCGGGCGATTCGTCTAGCACTGAAGGCATTCCTCCCCTCTGTTCGGGGGAGTGTAGTGCAAGTGTTCACCAACAAGGATCCAGAGCACACTATACGTATTCAAATTATATTCTCATCATCAAGTATTCATTCATTCGGGATAGATCACACCAAATGGAAATTTTCAAAAAGTTTTATTCATCAACAGTGTCTCTCTACTAATATATATAATTGCCAAGTTAGGTTAAACATGTGAACCAATGTTAAGGGTATGACTATGCAGACTGTGACGATCTATCTTTCCAAAAGGAATCACATCCTCAACGGATACCATAGATTTTGAGGTTTCAAGATCCTTTTCCTCCCAGTTTTTAAGGGAGTTTGTTTTCAATTTCTGCCGATTTCTGTCTATCCTGATTTAACTGTATCCAAATGTATCAATTGGACCTATATATTGGTCCTTTTCTCATTAATATTCTAACTCACCTAACCACCACAATCATAGGCAGCTGTGAATTAATCAAAATATTAACATGGTCTTTTTTAACTGGAATATTCTTTTTCACTAGAATATTCTTTTTTCACTGGAATCTTCTTTTTTCACTGGAATTTTCATTTCACCATCTAAACATAACTTTCCCACGACACATTACTCTATTGCATAGATTTAGACTGAATAACAAACATGCGAAAATGTTCTTTTCAATTGCAGTGCAAAAGTCACCTTTGTTTTTACTCCCGCCCCTCCTGTGTTGGTTTCCACTTCACTGGTGTCCTTTCTGGTCACACGTATTTTTGTGTGCTTGTAATATCCGTTTATGTTTTTCATTTTATTTCATTATATCCTTTATATAGCCCTGAAGAGTCACAGCCACATGCTGTGATGAAACACGTGTAGGCTTGAGTGACAGGTACAGTGATTCCCAAGAGGTGGACACTGTTGATGAATAAAACTTTTTGAAAATTTCCATTTGGTGTGATCTATCCCGAATGAATGAATACTTGATGATGAGAATATCATTTGAATACGTATAGTGTGCTCTGGATCCCTGCCAAATCGAAATAAGAGGGGGGTTGCTGTACCTCTTCTCTTTACAGAGGTTAAGGTTTTCCTCTGACCAAGAAGCACCTACCTTGATACCACGACAAGCTAATACTTTACCGTAAGAAGTTGAGCGCCAAATTTCTGAACACTTAAAAAACCTACCCACAGACTCAACAAGTGTTCACCGACAACACCACCGCCATGTGGTACTGCAACAAACAGGGCGGAGTGGGGTCGTGGACCCTGTGCCAGGAGGCTCTGCGCCTATGGCAATGGCTGGAACATCAGGGCGTGACCCTGGTGGTTCAACACCTGGCAGGCTCTCTGAATGCCAGGGCGGACGAACTCAGCCGTCGGTGCATGATGAATCACGAATGGCGTCTGAACTCGGACGTGGCGCAAGGTCTCTTTCAGCAATGGGGAGAGCCTTGGTTAGATCTATTCGCCACAGAAGAGAACGCGCAATGTCATCAGTTCTGCGCGTTGGAATTTCCAAGGCGGCACTCGCTCGGCGACGCTTTTCATCGCGAGTGGAGCTGCGGTCTGTTGTACGCCTTTCTGCCTATACCACTTCTGCCCAGAGTGCTGAAGAAGATCAGGCGCGACCGGGCCCAGGTTATCCTTGTGGCTCCGGACTGGGCACGAAGATACTGGTATCCCGAGCTACACAGCATGTCAGTCGATCCCCCGATTCGTCTGCCTCTTCGGGAGGACCTTCTGTCGCAGCAGCAGGGGACGGTGCTGCACCCGAACCTGTCCAGTCTCCACCTACAAGCTTGGAGATTGAGCGGCGACAGTTGAGGCCATTTGACTTGCCTCCTGAAGTCAGTGATATCATTCTGGCAGCCAGGCGTCCCTCCACAAAGTCGGTATACGCCTGCAGGTGGAACAGATTTGTGGCATGGTGCACAGCAAAGGCTGTGCATCATCTCTCTGCACCCCTTTCGGAAGTGCTGCTCTTTCTTCTTTCCCTTGCCCAGCAGGGCTTTGCTCTGGGCACTCTTAAAGGGTACCTTTCTGCTCTTTCTGCCTTCTTAAAGCTACCTGATCAGCCTTCTTTATTCAAGTCCCCCATTGTAAGTAGATTTCTGAAGGGCATCACACACGTTTCCTCCTGTACCCTTTGTGATGCCCCAGTGGGACTTGAATCTTGTTCTCACTTATCTGATGTGTGCTCCCTTTGAGCCGCTACATAACTGTCCTCTCCGTCTTCTCACATTGAAGACTGCTTTCCTGGTCACCATCACCTCTGCCAGGAGAGTGAGTGAGCTCCAGGCTCTTTCTTGTATTCCACCTTTCCTATCTGTTCATCCTGACAAGGTGGTGTTGCGTACACAACCTTCCTTTCTGCCCAAGGTTGTCACGGCCTTCCACATCGGGCAGTCCATTACTTTGCCCACCTTCTTTCCGCCTCCGCATCCCTCGAAAGAGGAAGAGAGGCTCCACCGTCTGGATCCAAAACATGCGCTCTCCTATTACATAGACCCCACACGCCAATTCCGGGTGGATGACCAACTCTTTGTTGGTTACGTGGGCGCGAAGAAGGGAAAGGCAGTACACAAGAGGACCATTTCTCGGTGGATCATCTTGTGTATTCAGGCATGTTACTCCATGGCGGAAAAGGAGCCCCCTGCTGGATTGCGGGCTCATTCCACTCGTGCCACGGCAACAACAACTGTCCTGGGCCGAGGAGACCCTTTACAGGACATTTGCCAGGCATCAACGTGGGCCTCGCTGCACACGTTAGCAAGACACTAGTGCCTGGACAGTCAAGTCCGGAGGGATGGCTTCTTTGGCCGTTCCGTCCTCCAGGACTTTCTGGTGTGATATTGGTTCGCAGACCCACCACCGGGGTTGGTATTGCTGGGGTATCTATTCTAAGGTAAGGAATCTATTACTAACGTGTCTCTTTCAGATGCACAAGTTACTACTTGTGTAACGATATATCGGTAAGAGACATTAGTTAGTGATAGATTCCTTACCGACGCACCCATCCTCCCCGTTCTGCGATCCGATATCTAGGGTTAAGGTCATCCCCTTTCAGGGCCCTAGTTTCATGGCACCAGTGTTGGTTCTATCATGGCTCTGCGTATCTGGCGCGGAAAAGCTGTGTATCAGAACTGACGTCAGCGCGCATGGGCGGCGTCTAAGTACTCCGACGACGTCATTCCGGCGCTCACGACGCGACGACGGATGCGGAGCCGCAGACGACGCCTACCAACACGCAGGGGTATTGCTACGCAAAAAATTTCCGGATCCAGTCTGACGCCTGGGGATATTCTAAGGTAAGGAATCTATCACTAACTAATGTCTCTTACAGATATATCGTTACACAAGTAGTAACTTGTGCATAAGGTTTTAAACTGAATTCTTTGCCAAATGGGCAACCAATGAAGATGGTGGACAAGGTTGGAGGTGCGACACTGCCTAGGTATAGCAAAGAGAGTACTCGTTGGAGTCTAGCAGTGACTGTTTTATTAGCGCCAAGCAGAAGACCATTGAAGTAGTCTAGGCGAGATTGAACCACCGACTGCATTATCAATTGACGAGTAGGGACGTCAAAGAACGTCAGAATGAATTTGATGCTGCGCAAGAGGCCGAAACATGACATGCACCAGCCACTTTTTTTACATGAGGCTCAAAAGTGAGGGCTGTGTCAATCAGAACCCCTACGTCTTTAACAGTGTTTTTCGGTTGTGGGGGGAGCCCAAGGTCGTATGGCTCCACTGGTAATCCCATTTGTGAGTGTCACGACCTACCAGGAACAACTCCGTTTTGGCAGAGTTCAACTGTAGGTAGATGTTAGTATCCAGTCTGAAATAGCCTGAACATCCTCACAGAATTTCAGTTTGTCTGTGGCCGGGTTGTTGGTAAAAGTGAACACCAGCTGGATATCATCCGAATAGGATACCATTTTGATGTTGCGTTCTTTGGCTGGAAGAGCCAGAGGTCAGACGTACACGTTGAACAGCGTGGGGCTCAGGGCAGAGCCTTGGGGAACACCACAACTTAAAGGGTAGATACTAGACAGATGGGGAGTGGCGTTGACCTGGAAGGAACGTTCCGATAGAAACAAAGCAAACCAGGCCAGGGCCCTGCCTTTGACTCCGATCGCCTCAAGCCGTTGGAGAAGGATTTTATGGGAGACCGTGTCAAAGGCTGCACTAAGATCGAGTAAAAATAGCGCCAACGTACTACCCTTGTCTAGTGTTGCCCACAGCTGCTCTGCGACTGCCATGAGCGCTGATTCCGTGCTATGTCTGGATTGGAATCCATTCTGGGAACTATCCAGAATCTGATTGATTCTAGATATTTGGTCAGAATGATGTTCACATGTGATTCCATAATCTTGGCCAGAAATGGAAGCAGCGATATAGGTCGAAAGTTCTCTGGCAGAGTTGAATCGAGAGAGGGCTTTTTTAGTAGTGGTACAACTTTAGCGTGTTTCCAGGATTTAGAAATCACTGCTGATTGGAGGGAGTTGTTAATAAATTTCCTACCCGCCATCATAAGGCAGTTGTAGAGTTTCCTGAAGATGTCAGGTTTTACTGGGTCGTCGGGAGAGCCCGATTTGACTTTGCCTGCTAGAGTAGCTAAGTCTTCAGGAGATACAGGTGGCAGAGTTTCTAGGGAGTGCGGGGGTATACTGGGGTCAGGGGATGCTACTGGTTCGACGGGGCGTTGCCTCGGGTCGAGGGAGCTATAAATATGTTCATTCTTATTGATGAAAAATGTTGCCAGCGTGTCACATTGGGTATTGGAGGATATGGTGTCATTGGTTCCTGTTGGAGGTTGCTGCATATCCTTCATGAGGGAGAAAATGGTTTTAAAGGGGTTGGAACTGGAAGCTATCGATGCTGCGTAGAAAGAGGCCTTTGTTTTTTTAACTAAATTATGGTAGGTTTTTATGGCCTTTCTGTAAGTATGTTTAGCAGTGTCGTCATAAGTGCGCCTCCAAGCCAGTTCTAGGATTTAAAAATGTTTTCTTTCCCCCCGGAGAGTCTCATTATACCAGGTGTGTGTTTGCGCATGCCTGGCCCCTAACAGTTTCTTCGGGATGCACTGGTCAAGCAAATTGTTGATCCAGCCCCTAAAGTTTCTGTCGGCTGCCTCCGGATCGGAAGGCCAGTTTGGACGGTAAGTATTTAGAGTTGATAGGAAGGTGGTTTTGTCCGATTTGTGCCAGGGAGGTTTCCTGAAGAATTGGCGAGGCACCCTCAGGATGGTGCCTTCCAAGTCAAGATGCATAGAAATAAGAAAGTGGTCAGTCCATGTCAGAGGGAGGGGGGAGAGTACTGACAAATTTTGTAAATTTGAGAAGACTGGATCCAGTAGGTCGCCAGCTTGATGAGAAGGACCCTCTACCAGTTGAGGTAGTTGGCACCTAGAAAATTAGATATCTCCTGGGAGTCCCGGAAGTCCAGATGGAGAATAAGATTGTCTATAATATTTAGATTAGTTAAGCCTAAGGCCAGAGTTGAGGCAATGTGCACCAGAGCCTTGTGGAAGGTCCTGGCTGGTCAGGGAGGGCGATAAATAAGAAGCCTAGTGAGGGTGAAATTGTGTGATAGAGATTTTGAACAAGGCGCTTTCGCAGTTGGGAATCGGCTGCAGGGATAATAAACACTGAAAAGCGCATTTATATATCACTGCTAAGCCACCCCCTCTTCTTTTAGGCCTGTTCTGAGTAAGCAACCTATAGCCTGTCTGTAAAGCCAAGGTTGTACTTGCCATGGAATCCATGGTGAGCCAGGTTTCCGTCAGAAATAATATATCTGGGGCAGAGTCCAGGAGGAGTTCAAATATATCAGCATGGTTTTTTACCAGTGACCTGCAGTTAAGGCTGTATATCGTGAATTGTGTAGGGTCTGAGACAACATGGGGATTACTGGGGTCCAGTGTGACTTTAAACCCACAGTTGTTGCACTGTTTCTGGGGGGAATTATGATGCCACTTATAGTGCTTCCAAGGATCTCTAGGTTGTAAGGCAAGCAGCTGCTCCCGTGGATAGAATAGAATAGAATAGAAACCATTTATAAAGCGCCTGGTTACTCAAAGACGGAGTGTCCCCGCGCTGAAAACCGCAAAGGAGCTCAGAGGGATAAACACAGATAGAACGGACATGGGCAAGGGAGGGGGAGGAGATTAGATGCGGGGAAGAGGAAAGTTTTTAGTTTTCCTCAATCTGATTTCAGAGGGTTCCATACGCATCTCGAGAGGGAGTTCATTCCAGCCCTTGGCAGCCAAGATAGCAGAGTTTTTGGGGTGGACCAGGATCAGGGGTCCTGGCTCTAGGCGCGGACAGGCGCAGACGGGCTTGCCTTTAGCACGCCCGCTGCACACGTCCACTGCACGTCCGTGGCGGCATCCGGTTTTAATGGTGGGGAGCGGGAAAGATCTTCCGCCTCCTCCACTGGCGCAGGGGAGCAATTGGTCCGGTGTCCGCCGTCCACTCAATTGGCAAAAGCCACGGTGGACCGGGGTCGGGCCGGTAAGTTCAGTGCAAATGCGCAAGATTTAAAAAGTATTCAGTAGCTAAAATTATTAAAACAGTTTTCCTTAGCAAGCTGAAGGTGTGGGTGAAGTGATCGCAACACAGTCAGGCAATGCGAGTAAATCAGAAACAAATCAACAGACCCTCGAGCTGCCCGCTCCGCTGCGTGTCCCTGGTGGCATCCGGTTTTAATGGTGGGGAGCAGGGAAGATCGTCCACCTCCTCCACAGCCCGGAAGTACGTCACTGGCGCAGGGGAGCAATTGGTCCTGTCCCCGCCCTCCACTCAATCGGCAATAGCCGCAGTGGACCGGGGTCGGGCCGGTAAGTTCAGTGCAAATGCGCAAAATTTAAAAAGTATTCAGTAGCTAAAAGTATAGTGTTGGGTCCGGATGTTTGCACTTTGTTTTTCTTCGAAGAAGTCTTTCGAGTCACGAGGTAGGTGACTCCTCCTTTCGGTGATAGTGCACATGGGCATCAACTCCATTGTTTTTTTCCGCCGTCGGGTTCAGATGTGAATTGTTGCACTCCGGTTTGGTACTGTTTCTTAGGCCCCCTTTGTTGCGCAATCCACTACCCTCGACGGTATTGTTTATCGATCGCTTTCCCGTTCTCCGCGTATCGTTTGCTCTTGAAAACCTTAGCTCTGAACATTTGTGGAAGGCCGTTGGGTCTACCTGCGCCGGTATCAGTAGAAGCTGATGGAACGGACTCAGTTCAAGTTATGCCCCGGGTGTCGCGCTAAGTGTCCATCACCGACTTGCACGTGGTGTGCATCCTTCGCCTATGCCCAGAATATTATGAGAAAGACTGCGAAGCGTGTAGGTCGTTCCAGTCGTAGAAAAACCTCTGTGATCGTCGGGCTCGATATCACAAAATGTGTCAACAAAGTGGCTCTGCGCTGGACCTCATCGGAGAAGAGTCCGAACACGAAGAAAGGCAAGCGCAGGAAGCCGAAATGGAAGAAGAACACATCTCTGTGTCCGAAGCAGACTCTGAGACCAGAGACCTCACACCGGACCAAAGGATCGTGGGTAAAGAGACTTCCTTCCCCTACCATCTCCTTCACATAAAGAGGTTTCGGTTACTCCTCTGCCTTCGCGCCAATGTAGGCACAGAGAAAAGGTTTTGAGCGCCCCGCCTTCGGGCTCGGAGCCGAAACATAAACAGCCTTCCGGCACGGGCTCTACCTGTCCCCATGCCGGTGCCGACCCGAAACCTTGGGCGTCGAAAGCAAAACACCTTCTGGTTTCCGTGCCACCATTGCATAAACCTAAATCTTCGGAGCCGAAACGTTCGGAACCGAATCCCTCTGAGCCGAAACGGTCAAAGCAAAACCGGCAATCAAAAAAAAGTACTGCAACTAAAGAGCCTCGGACCGATAATCCACCGTCTGATCCGACACAGAAGGAGATTGTTATTAACCCAGAAACTGAATGTATTCATACCAGACTTTTTTGTTAAAGACACTGAGTTCATCTTAAAGGGCTAAACAAACATTGCCAATGTTAAAGGCAATGCTGAAAAACACTGAGGATATCTTTAAAGATCCTTTAAGAGCTAGGATCATCACTCCCAGGGTAGAGAAAAAAATACAAAGCAGCACCTAATGACCCTGTGTATATCAAAGGCCAGTTACCCTTAGACTCTCTAGTCATTTCCAATGCTCGTAAGAGAGCTAACTCTTAAACAACAGGGACGCCCCTCCTCCTGATAAGGAGTCCAAATTATTAGATGCTTTGGGAAAAAGGATAGCCTCACAAGCAGCTAATATTTGGTGCATTGCCAATGCCCAAGCATTGTTGGCATGGTATGATAGAGCTCATTATGACAAACTTGAAAAGCTCATTGAATTTCTACCTGATGAGCATATGACTAAAGCCAGTGACCTTATTCAAGAAGGTAAATGAATAACTAACACCTCTATCAGGTGTGCGTTAGAGAAGGCATATATAGCAGCTTGGGCAATAAACACTAATGTACTACTCCGTAGACATGCTTGGCTAAGGATGTCAGGGTTCAAGCCTGAAGTAGAAGCCTCTATTCTTAATCAACCTTTTGATAAGGAACATCTCTTTGGCCCGGCTGTCGATGTATCGCTGGAAAAGATGAAAAAAGATACCCAAGTTGCTAAGTCCATGGGGGCCCTACAAATACCTTCTAATAAGGGTTCCTTTCATCGATCATTCTGTAGGGGTGGCTCTAAGAATTTATCTACAGAGACTTCCTCCTCTTGTTACAAGGGCAGCTTTCAGGCGCCCTCTTCAAGAGATTATTTTATTGAGAGGAGGGTAAAGAGGAAACAACGGCAATGGAAGAGGCAGATGTAGTTAAACACGCACCTCAAATGGGTTCTAAAATTATCCAATCTGGTTATTGCCTGAAACTTACAAGCACTCCACTGAATATTCCTCCAAGGTCACATCTCATGTCACAAGAACATCTCACCCTTTAAAGCAAGAGGTTCTTTCTTTGTTGCAAAAGGGTGCAATAGAATCAGTCCCTTTACAATACCAAGGAACAGGAGGGAACTCCCTATACTTCCTAATTACTTGAAAGGACGGCTCTCTGAGGCCTATATTGGACCTCAGAGAACTAAACCTATACATACAGTCGGACCATTTTCATATGGTAACACTACAACAAGTCCTTCCTCTCCTTCAGCAAGGTGACTTTCTATCCACTCTAAATTTAAAGGACGCTTACTTTCATATTCCAATACAAACTGCGCACTGCAAATACCTCAGGTTTGTGGTAGCAGGCCAACATTATCAATTCAAAGTCCTTCCCTTCGGACTAACAACTGCTCCCAGGGTTTTCACAAAATGCTTGGCAGTAGTCGCAGCCCACCTGGGAAGTCAACATGTTTACCTCTTCCCAAACTTAGACGAATGGCTCATAAAGGCCAGCTTGCACAACAGCTGTCTACGCCACACACAAAAACGGCTATTGCTTCACCAACTTGGATTCACAGTAAATCAGAATATCGAGGAGAAAAATATCGACCTGGCAAAGTATCGATGACAAAATATAGAATGCCAGAATATCAAATTCCTATGTCCAAACAGGTAAGTACAAAAATAGCGAATTCAAAATCTTGTTGTACATAATATAGTTTGTAACAATATCGAATTTTTGGAATGTTAAAAAAATTATGTAAAATAAAAAAATTATATAATTAAGTAAAAATACTTAACCTTAAAATTAATAAATAATGAATGTAATTTAGAAAATGAGCAGTTATTTTTTAATACATAAATATATTAACTTGATAATATTAAAAAATATTAAATAATTATAGCGTAGGATAGCGGGAGGGTAAAATTTACTATTTCCACTCCAGTGAGTGCAGCAGTAGGGAAAGTGTTGGATAGCGTAGGTGTTAAAATTACTATTCCCACTGCAGTGAGTGCATCAGTAGAGAAAACGTTGGATAGCGGAAGGGTAAAAATTGCTATTCCCTCTCCAGTGAGTGCATCAGTAGGGAAAGCGTTGGATAGTGGGAGGGTAAAAATTACTATTACTACTCCAGTGAGTGCAACAGTAGGTAAAGCGTTGGATAGCGGGAGGGTAAAAATTACTGTTCCCACTCAAGTGAGTGCAACGGTAGGGCAAGCGTTGGATAGCGTAGGGGTTAAAATTACTATTCCCGGTGGTCTCGCTGCAAATGGAGTGAGACGACGCCGTTGGTGCTCCGGGCCGCCACCACTATCATCCGCGATTTTCAGCATCGTACTAGCGCTACAAGTGCTCAAGTTCGGAACGCGTAACTAGTGGAGTGGCTCGTGTACCGCTTCCAAGGCTTCAGAAACGCTGGTGGTGACAAATAGAGGAGGCTCAGGCGGAGCGAGACGAGCTGCCTGGTGACAGACGGCACGTCCTCCATTTTGCCGCCCAGACCCTGCGTCGCTGCACCCGTTCCCCTTTCTGCCGCTTGGGGGAACCGGAGGACCTCTGCAGTCCCTGAGAGGCCTGCACCAGACTCGAGAGAGAACAGACACCACAAAATCCCTAGTCATCCCCACTTCAGCTGCACCCCGCAAGACGCCGTAAGAGACGCCCACTATTTTAGCTGTCTGGGCTATGAGGGACTGCGGCGGCGGCTCCGAAAGGTGCAACGATTAGACCCCGCAGAGTATGATTGCCACGAGGGAGCATACATACCCAGAAGAGAGCCAGAGGCTATGGGCTCGTCGGCTGGCCCATCGGGGTCTGAAGCTGGAGGGGTGGACTTCAGTGGGAAAGAACAAGCCCGCCATTATGCGGCCTGAGTGAAGTACAGATCCTGTCTGGGCTTCGGTGACTGGCTGGAGGTGGCGGGGCCCAGGAGAGTGGGCCCTGCACAGTTACGGGGCAGGGGATGTTATCGCCGCCGCTGGGGGGGGGGGGGGTCAACACTGCGTTCTAGGCTGCCTGAGACTCCCGCTCCCCTGCTGTTCGCTCGGGACCAGAGACGTACCCTGGCGGCGGCACCCCTGCCCTGCTGAGTGATACAGCCACCGCTACTGCAGGCCTCCCACACAGCAGTACAAACCCAGCGAGACACCTGGCCACTGATACCTCGCCTGACACTGCCACCCGCGATCCTTGCTGGGGCCCCCTGCGTGCTAGATGTCCCCTCCTGGACCTCGGGTTGCGATGTTGTTCAGTGCTGGTGAATGGACGCGGGGCTACAGCGACGCTGATAGTCCCCTTTCCCTGTGAGGAGCTGGTAAACACTTGAAGAGTCGTGGAGCACTTGGTCATTCACTCAGACCCTTGCCTGCTCAACGCATCGGGTCAGCACGGGGCCTACCGCTACACCGCAATTACATTCTCAGCCTCAGGCACTGCTACTTCTGTCACCCAAAGAGCTGGCTATTAGTCTGATAGACCGGAGGTTCTCCATTATCCTTCTCCCTACCTTGGAGTGGCTGGTGCATCCCGTCCCGCCCCCGAGGGGGCTCGCTGCCTGCTGGATGTGCTATCTGGGCCCCATGAGCTTCGTGTCCTCAGAGGTGTGATTCTGCTGCTCAGCCAGTCCGGCCCCTGCTCCATTAGCGGCCTTTTCTCTCCTGGAGCCTACGTCCACCTAAAGGTCTCTGTAAACGGCACCCCACATCACTGCAATGCTGGGCCTGATTTCCATTTGCTACACACGCTTGTAGTCACCAGAGCTTTGAAGCGGGGAACACGGATACAACTGATCAGTGGCAGCTGTCAGCGGGGTGACGCCCTCCCTGGGATCCATAGCGATAAGACACTACTCCTACACGAACATGACTTGTTCAAAGTCCGGGAAGGACCCTTCAGCAACCCCGTAAGATGCTACAGAGAGGGCCCTATGGAATGAACAGGGTCCAGTCCCTGCTCCTGATGCGACATTGGCGGCCGGGGGCCCCTCGAAGCCGGTCACACAATCCTTCATGACCCTCTTTATGCAGGAGCTCAAATCTGAAATAGGATCATTGCGCACCGAGGTCCAGGCCTGCTTCAAAGATCTCCGGAAGGATGTGGGGAACTGGGCGACCGAGTGGATGATCTTGACTGGACTCTGGATACCCGCACAGAAGATCAGGAGCACCTATGGCAGCGGTTGGCCACCCTAGAAGAGCAGCACATCGAATTGAAGATCAAGCAGGAAGATTTGGAAAATAGGGGATGCTGGACCAACATACGCCTACTGGGGATTCGATTAGAGCAGAAGGCACTGATATAATGACTTTTGTGGTTGACTTGCTTCACGAAATTATGGGAGATGATGACGCCTCACCACCTGCTCTGGACCGTGCGCACCGGGTGGCTGGACCTTCTGGGAGGCCTGGCCTCGTTCCTGACAGCCTGACTCGGGTCCATTTCTTTACCGAGAAGGAAGCCATCCTCAAGGCAGCTAGGGACAAACCCGAGAACCGGTTCAAGGGCGCACCCATCCAGTTATTCCAGGACTTGGCCCCCACGACACTTCGACGTCGCAGAGACTTCAGACCCATCACGGACAAACTTCGGGAGCTTAACATCCGCTACCAATGGGGGCACCTTTTTGCCCTCCTCTTTCTGTGGGAGTCCAAACGGCGAGTGCTGAGATGCTACAGAGAGGCGGCCCAACTACTTCAGATTCCCGACTCTCCCCCGCCAAGTCCTTCACGCATGCCTGCGAAGACCCGAGTCCCACTAAAGCCACAGTGGAATTTGGTACGCCATACTCGACACCCATCCTCCAGAGAACGCAGCAACTCTTCCCAAGAAAAGCAGGACATAATCCAACACATTAGATCCTTGGAAGGAGGCCAGTCACCCTCAGGCTCGCAAAATGCTGCCAACAAATAACTAGACTCTATGCTTGTTCCCTCGCCTTGGGGGGGGATCCCCCAGCCCCGACATTGCAGCCTTCTGCCTTCTTCTCCGCCGACAAGGAGGCATCAATAACCGACACCTAGCATATGCTACGACGGCGGCCCTGGGCTGCGCTTCGGAACCAACGATTCGTTCTGCAACACGATGACCGACCCCCACTCCTATTTCTGGGAGAGTGACATCTCCGGGATAGAAGGATAGCCTGTGGCACTGTTCCTGGAATAGGCTTTGTTGGCCATGTTGGCCATTAAACCAATTGAGTTATTTTGTCTATCTTTGCTTCTTTTCCCCTCGCCCCTCCCCTTGTTCATCTCTCGGCGGGGGGGACAGTTCGACATTAAGATAGACTCACATCTGTCGCTATGCTTCCTCTTACCCCCTCATGCTGCAGCCTTCACCACAAATCTAGGGCCCCGCGACTGCTCGCTGGGCCTCGGCTTGCCAGTCTTGTTCACAAGCCTGGATTACCTGTTCGTGATAGCGCTTACCCCTGCTGATAGGCGAACATGACCGCTGTACCCTGCTTGAAGCTCATATCCCTTAACGTGAAGGGACCTAACACCCCCAATAAGCAGCGCCAAATATGGAGATATCTGCTACTACAAAATCCAGACACTGTCTTTTTGCAGTAAACCCACCTTCTTAGGACTGACATAACACGCATGACTCATCCATGATTCCCCCTTCAATTCTGGAGCTCAGCATGTACCAGGTCGGCGGGTGTAGCCATTCTCTGCCGAGCTGGCATCCAACAGGGGGACCCCACAGTGACCCGTAGCTCAGACGGCAGATTTCTTAAAGTGGTGGTTAAGATGGGACTTTGCACCCTTACCCTTTGCAACCCTTATGCACCGGGCTGCGACACAGCCTTTTACTCTGTTTGAAAGGCTGGCTCGTACATTTGATGATTCTAAGGGTTTAATATCTCGCATATACCAAATCCTTCAGCACTCACCACGCCTTACCCCTCACCTCTACCAACAGCAGTGACATTCTCTCAGCGGCATCGACATCACGACATCACTCCCTCTCCGTGCGTACGTCTTTGACGCGACATACCAAAGACTTTCCAAAGCATCCCCCAGCAGGAATCCGCCTACAAGGTAATGGCCCAATGGTACTATACTCATCACAGACTGCATAAAATGTTCCCCAGATCATAATCTCTTTGTTGGCGTTGCACGCACGCAGTGGGAGATTTCATACACATTTGGTGGTCGTGCCCCCTATTGGCCACTTACTGGAAGGAAGTCCTCAGTCACATTAAACGGGTGCTAGGATACCCATACCTGAAAGCCCACAAGTGATTGTTCTGGGCCTCAGGCCTGTGGACCTACGAGCTATGACCCGCCGTGATTGGTATCTCAGTCTCCACATGCTTGGAGCCGCTAAGCAGACCATCGCCCTAAATTGGAAAAAGGGAGAAACTCCCTCAATGAATGTGTGGTTCACCCGCCTGTGGCACACAGTGGCAATGGAGCTGCTCACAGTGCGTCTACAGTACAGAGACACCAAATTTACGAAACTGTGTAAACCTCTGATAGATCACCTAGGTCGACTAGAAAACGTTAGAATGCAGCCGCCTAGGCTTCAGGCCCTACACCTCTTTGACGATGCTGTCCATCCCACAGATCCAGATAGACTTTGGAATCCCACTGTTGACTATCTTGCATCCCACCCAACAGGATTTGGGCTCTGCCCCTCTCGATACCCAAACAAATACCGCTACTTCCCACATAGCACTGAATGTATCCGGAGACATTAAATGACATAGCTGTAGCTGCACCCCCAGCGTTGTTAGATAGCCCAGGTATACTGACACACTGCTCGCCCCCCGCCACACCTTCCCCCATTTCCTACAGCCCCCTCCCCCTCACTTTTCTCTTTCTATTGTTTTTGTATTATTAGTATATTGTTTACTGCTTTACTGGTGGCGCCCATAGATAGTTCAGGCTTGGTTCTTGGAGGATAAGCTCTGAAGTGACGGTGTGCAATTTCATGTCCTGGCGACTTGAATAATACCACAGGACAATCATAATCCTACGATGCCTGCCCTACAGACATGTCTTTACGACATTGCATTTTGCTAGCACCCTAATTTGCTGCAATGTGCATTATCCTCGAGCCTCTCTCACTAGGTCTGTAGAGCAGCAATACTAGATTTAATGTAAACAAATAGGTGGCAATCGTCACATTCAAGGCATTGAGTATCTACATTCAAGCGCAGGGGATTTCAATACATACATAATTATCGCGATATGGAGGCATTTAACAGTACATCATATAGAGTTTAAAGTGCATGTGGTTTGTCAATCGAGACGATCTGGGGGGGTTCACAGATGTTCCCTCTGTATTCGTTCCAGGTGGTCCATATTTGCATCCATTTCCGAGGGCACCCCCGTGCCTCGTATACCGTCTTTTCTTGGAGCATGCACCAGTCCATATCAGTTTTCCACAGGCCGACCTTAGGAGGCCGAACCGCCCCCCACAGCCTAGCAATGTTCCTCTTGGCTATTGTAAACCCTAGAGTGGCCCACAGCTTCCCACTATGTGACAGGTCTGTAGGTTCCCATATGTTTAAAAGACCCCTTTTTGCTTCAAGTCTGAGCTCTACCCCCCAGACTTCCCGCATGCACCGGGTTACTTGGGTCCAAGAGTGCTTCACCAGTGGGCATTCCCAAAGTATGTGGAAGTGGGTCCCCACCTCCCCACCTACAAAGCCCATCTGCACTTCGGCCCATTCGCTGCAGTCTAGTCCCTGAAAGGTAAACTCGGTGTAAAATTGTTAGCTGAATGAGCCGGAGTCTGGCAGAGACGGCAACCTCCTTAGGGGAGGCAAGTGCAGTTCTCCATTCTTCCTCATCTATTTCTAGGCCGTCGGCTTCCCATTTACCTTTGAGGGGGAGCAGTGGTCCGGGGAGTTGTTAATAATGTTTTTGTACGTGAGTGATATGGCATGTTCGGGGAGGTGGGCATCTAGGAGCCTATCCTCCAGCTGTGAGGAGGCAGGGGGCTGTGTTCCTGCAGGAATGTTGGCCTGGAGGGAGTGTCTGACCTGCAAGTATCTAAAGTGTTCCGAGTGCGCTAGTTCGTAGGTGTGCTGGAGCGAGGCAAAGGGTATCATCCCTTTTGGGCCCCATAGATCTCGGACGTGGGTATGCCTATGAGGTCCCAGTTCCGGAACCCCTTGGTGCGACCAAGCCTGCCCAGTCTCTCCGAGACCCATAGGGGGGTGGCCATCGTGAGGGTGTCAGCCCATCCTAATTTACGTTGTACAATATGCCACAGCTGCACTGAGTGTTTCATGGGCCCCGTCAACGGGTATCGTCCCGGTTTGGAGTAAAGCGCAGCTTCAAAGTTTCCGCCTGGCAAGACCCAACGGTACATTGCGTACGCCGGGTCGTTCCCATCACTGTACGTGCCCTGGTTAATGGCGGAAAGGTGCGCGGCCCAGTAATATTTATGGATGTCGGGGAGCGCTATGCCGCCATCGAACCATCCCAGGGTCAGTTTCTGAATGGATATGCGGGGTGTTCCAGACTACAGCAGTTCACTCTGTGTGGCCTCGATGGAAGCGAAATAGGAATGCGGTACCAGGTCTGGGTAGTTTTGTAGGGCGTACAGGAACCTAAGCGATGCCATCATTTTGAAGAGCGCTGCCCGCCCGAGGAGGGATAGTGGAAGCCGTCGCCAGGAGGCAGCGTCCCTTTTGAATCGCTGCAGAGGCGGGAGAAGGTTCCTCTCGAATCTGACATCCGGCTCCTTGGAGATAAAGACCCCCAGGTAGCGGAACCCCTCTGTGGCCACCGCGATAGGGCAGTTGCGCAGGAGTGTCACCCCGCAGGACATAGAGGATGGATTTGCCCCAGTTAATGCTGTAACCTGAGTGTTCGAGGCATGTGGGCTGCTGAATTCATATCTGTGCATAGATCGCCGCCTAGTGTTGGGTCCGGATGATTGCACATTGTTGTCCTGGAAGAGTCTTCGAAGTATCACGAGATAGGTGGCTCCTCCCCTGGACTACAGTGCGCATGGGCATCGACTCCATCCTCAGATTGTTTTTTTCCGCCATTGGGTTCGGATGCATATTTGTTAACTCCAGTTCGGAATCGATAAAAAACTTTCTTTTTGGCCAAAAGGCCTCTAGTCATCGTCGGTATTGTCTTGCGATCGGTGCCCAGTTCTGTTCCAGCTCAGTTCCCGAGCTGGACATCCAGAGGAGCCGCGTGGCTTTTCGGCACTGAAGGCCCGGTCAACGCCAGAGGCCTTATCGACGAATCATCATGGAACGGAGCCCAGTCAAGAGATGTCCCGTGTGCAACTCAAAATATTCTCACATCGACGTCCACCCTGTGTGCAACAAGTGCCTGTCGCCGGATCACGATGAAGCCAGCTATATGGCTTGTTCTCGTTTCCGCTCCAAGAAGACGATTCGACTTCGACCCGCAGCGCGCAAGGAGGCCCAGCAGACGGCACCTGACCCGGTGAACATTTTCGATACCGAGGAGGATGAGGGAGTCGAGCAGGAAGTTCGAGAGAACCTGTCTGATCCTGCATCGGAGATCGACTCCAGCTACGACGCTGATATTGAAATGGTCGATAATGAAGACGTCGTCGACGAGGTAGGAGACGACAATGGGGCCTTTGGGGCTGTGGAAGATAGCTCGAGCGAGGAGCTAGGCCCAACCGTTGGTATGGGGGCCAAGACCAAGACACTTAATAAGGCTCAGGTCGAGGGATCGCCACATGGCCTTACCCAAGGTCTTACACTTTGGTTCTACAGCCTCGCCTCAAGGCCTGGCTTCGGACACTTCTAAGGAGCCACTGGTTGACCGATCAAAACCGAAAGTGAAAGCATCGGTGTCTACGCAACCGAAAGCACTGGAGGCGAAATCGAAACCAAAAGTGCGTATTGCTTTGGTCGGCTCGAAGTCCTCTGAACTATTGGCACCGACAAAGCATAAAGGTGTTATCGACCCGGTGAGGTCGCTAAAGGCTGTCGAGCCGAAGACTGGGACACCGAAAAAACTGGTCAAGGACGTCGACCCGAAAAAATCGGCGCCGAAGGCCGTCGACACAGACAAAGGACTCGGAGCTCAGAAGGTTCTCGATCCTCCGCGTCGACCAGACAAAGCTAAGAGCGGTACGAACCTCGAGTCCACGCCTGGCGGTGGCTCCAAGGAACCCGTCGACTCGACGCAGCCGTCCGCCTCCTTTTCTAAGCAGGTGTCGGAATCGCTGAAACGAATTAAGGAGAAGGCTTCAACGGTCGGACCGAAGGATACTCCACCAACTAAGCCTGCCAGTAAAGCTCAAAAATCGTGGGCGCCCATCCAGTTCACGCTGCCGCCGAAAGTGTCACCTAAGGCCTTCGCCCCTAAGACGGCCGTCGAAGCGGCCAAGAAGGTGTCCACGGGGCCGAAGCCCACAACTGCGGTGGTGGTCACAAAGCATCGACAACCTCCGCTTGAAGAGCAGTCGGAACAATTCATCGACGCAGACATGGGTAGACTTTCAATTTACAAACGAAAGATCGCCCCGGAACAGCCTATGGAGTCATACAAAATTCCATTAAAAAAGAAGAAGGATTTGACTTCATCAACCAGTCTTGTCGAACCTATATCACCACATGGACAGGACACTGCTCCTATCTCGCCCACTTACTCGGATGTGGAGACAGGGGAAGGTGACAATGAGGAGTACAGTTATCCTATAGACACTGATCCTGAAGATCACAATGAACCCTGGGCGGACGCTACTGAACCAGGAGATCATCACACTGCCCCAGACAGTCATGTGTATGCTGTAAAAACCTCGCCTACTGAAGACTCTGCGGCGTTTAATGCACTTATTGAAAGGGCAGCCAAAAATCATGATGTCCAGCTCCATGCTGACCCTATTGAAGTGGATTTTTTGTTTGACACCTTTTCCACGTCAGAAAGAACTGTCAAGACTCTGCCAATGCTAAAAGGTGTCTTAAAACATGCTGGAGACATTTTTAAAGAGACCACGAGGGCCAGGGTGATAAACCCCAGAATTGAGAAAAAGTACAAACCGGCGCCTGGGGACCCTACCTACATCAAGGGACAGTTGCCGTTGGACTCTCTGGTTGTCTCCAATGCCCGGAAGAGGGCAAACTCGCAGACAAAGGGTGATGCTCCTCCCCCTGACAAAGAATCTAAAGTGCTAGAAGCATCAGGGAAAAGGGTGGCAGCTCAAGCGGCCAATATCTGGCGCATTTCCAACACTCAGGCACTCTTAGCCAGATATGACAGGGCCCATTACGATACACTTGAGACCCTGTTACAACACTTGCCAGATGAATATAAGGAGGCAGCGGAGATGCTCATACAGGAAGGCAAGCTTATATCAAATGCATCTATCAAGTGTGCACTGGACGCAGCAGACACCGCGGCCGGAGCCATTAACACAAGTGTGATGTTAAGGCGACATGCCTGGCTGAGAATCTCCGGTTTCAAGCGAGAGATACAAACCACCATACTAAATCAGCCTGTAAACCCTGATCACTTATTTGGACCAGAGGTGGACACCACCTTGGAAAAGATCAAAAAGGACACTGAGACTGCAAAGTCTATGGGGGCTCTCCAGTCTCAGCAGTTATGGGGTGGTTCTTTTCGTCGCTCAAACAATAGAGGAGTTTCCAGAGGCCAGCTATCCCAGCAAACACAGTACAGTAAAGGTGGCGCGCAAACCACCTACACCAAACAAGTTAGAGGTGGCTATCGTGGAAACAGCGCCAAGGGCAGAGGTCGTGGAAACAACCGCTCCCGATCCTCTGCCACTAACAAACAGTGACGCCTTGTCACTGCCCCCGACCATACAACACCGGTCGGGGGGAGACTTCAGCGGTTCCTGCCAGTCTGGAATCCATCACTACAGACAGGTGGGTCAGGAAGCTTATCCAGTACGGTTATTGTCTGGAGTTAACATCCACTCCACCCAATATACCCCCAAGACACCGTCCTATGTCCACAGAGCATTTGCACTTATTGCAGCAGGAGGTAGTCCTCATGCTGCAAAAAGGAGCAATCGAGCTCGTGCCTGTGGAAGAAAGAGGTACAGGAGTGTACTCGCTGTACTTCTTGATCCCTAAAAAAGACGGGTCCCTCAGACCCATACTGGACCTCAGACCCCTAAACCAGTACATTCTATCAGAACACTTTCACATGCTAACATTGCAGCAAGTTCTACCGTTACTCAGTCAGGGAGATTTCCTCGCAACATTAGAGCTGAAGGATGCATATTTTCATATTCCGCTACACCTGTCACACAGAAAATACCTCAGGTTCACCATTCAGAATCCGCATTATCAATTCAAGGTCCGCCCTTTCGGAGTGACAACGGCACCCAGGGTGTTTACAAAGTGCCTGGCGACAGTGGCTGCACACCTACGGAGACAAAACGTTCACGTCTACCCTTATCTGGACGACTGGCTTATCCAAGCAAAGTCGGCCGAGCAGTGTGCCGCCCACATGTCTCACACCATTCACCTTCTTCACGATCTGGGATTCTCACTGAATTATCCAAAGTCCCACCTTCAGCCCGCCCACGTACGGCAGTATCTGGGCGCGACAATAGATAATCTGTCAGCCAAAGCACAGCCGAATTCAGTGAAGATCAACAGCATTCAATCGCTGATACAAAAATTCAGACCGCAGCACTCGCTTCCAGCACGAGTGTTCATGCAGTTGATAGGCATGATGGCCTTCTGCATCTTCATAGTCCCGCACGCTAGACTACACATGCGTCCGCTTAAGGAGTGCTTGGCACGTCAGTGGAATCAGGCTCACGGACAGTTGAAAGAACTAATGTTGGTGACCGGTCGGGCATACAACTCTCTGCATTGGTGGAATCCACAAAACCTTTGCAGGGGCCGACCGTTCCAGGAGCCTGTGCCACAGATCATTCTGACAACAGACGCATCACTCCAGGGATGGGGAGCTCATGTACTCCACTACACAGTGCAGGGACTATGGACAACGCAGCAAAAGAAGATGCACATCAACGTTCTAGAACTGACGGCTATCTTCATGGCGATGAAAGCATTCAAAGTACATCTGTGCAACAAGGTCGTGTTGATCCGGACAGACAACATGACGGCCATGTACTACGTTCAGAAGCAGGGAGGTACACACTCTCCACAGTTGTCTCATCTGGCTCAGAGCATGTGGAAGTGGGCCATTCAGGGGAACATCTTCCTCATGGCGGAACACCTCCCGGGCAAGGACAATCAGATGGCAGACCTGCTCAGCAGGTACTGCCACCAAATGCACGAGTGGGAGATACATCCATCGGTACTCCACCCGTACTTCCAGCAGTGGGGTCATCCAGAGATAGACCTGTTTGCCACAAAGGAAAACGCCAAATGCCAAAGCTTTGCCGCCAGGTTTCCACACCCACAGTTGCAGGGCAATGCGATATGGATGAACTGGTCAGGCATATTGGCGTACGCTTTTCCCCCAGCACCTCTAATACCGCTGGTGGCACGCAAGCTGAAGCAACACTCGATGACACTCATCCTGGTTGCTCCGACGTGGGCACGCCAACCATGGTACACCACGTTTCTAGAACTATTCGTGGTACCGCATCAAAGGCTGCACCTCACACCCAGGCTTTTGACGCAGAGCCATGGCGACATTCAGCATCCAGATCCGCAACAGCTCATCCTGGCGATCTGGCACCTGAGGTTTTAGAATTTGGCTACCTCAACTTGCCTCCCGACTGTATGGATTTCATAAGAGAGGCAAGAAAGCCCACCACCAGAGCATGCTATGTGGCAAAATGGAAGCGGTTTGTCATTTATTGTGCAGACCACAACATCAACCCGCTAGACGCATCTACTCACAACATCATTTGTTATCTGTTACATCTATACAAATGTAATCTGGCCTATGCTTCCATTTGTATACATTTGTCCGCAATAGCAGCTTATCTGCAAAACAGACAGCACCTCTCACTTTTCAGAGTGCCTGCCATCAAAGCTTTTCTGGAGGGATTCAAACGAGTTATTCCTCCACGACACCCACCAGCACCTGTATGGAACCTGAATGTGGTCCTCACCAGAGTGATGGGTCCACCTTTTGAGCCTCTACACTCATGCAAGATACAATTCTTGACATGGAAAGTGGCTTTCCTAATAGCAATCACATCACTGCGACGAGTTAGTGAACTTCAGGCACTAGCTATCCAGGAGCCGTTCATACAGATTCACTCCAACAGGGTGGTACTCCGCACTAACCCTAAGTTTCTGCCTCAAGTGGTTTCACAGTTCCATATCAATCAGACTATAGAACTGCCAGTGTTCTTCCAAAATCCTGAGTCAGTGGCGGAGAGAATGCTCCACACACTAGACGCCAAAAGAGCTCTAATGTACTACATAGATAGGACAAAATATTTTAGGAAAACAAATGTTTGTTGCCTTTGCACCACAACAGAAAGGCAACCCCATTTCCAAGGCAGGTATAGCCAGGTGGATCGTTAAGTGCATTTGGATTTGCTATCAAAAAGCCAAGCGCACATTAACGGTTCCCCCAAGGGCCCACTCCACGCGAAAGTTGGGGGCCTCCATGGCTTTCCTTGGAAATATTCCTTTTGAAGACATATGTAGAGCAGCCACATGGTCTACCACTCACACATTTACAAAACACTACTGCGTAGATGTGCACTCCAAACAGCAGGCAGCTGTAGGGCAGGCTTTTTCAACCTGCTGCAGCTGGCACAGGCAGCCGCCGCTAATGGAGGGACTGCTATATATTCTATGCACAGATATGAATTCAGCAGCCCACATGCCTCGAACCAAATATGCTACTTACCAGTATGCATCTGTTCTTGGCATGTAGGGCTGCTGACATTCATATCGCCCGCCCTCCTCCCCGGCGCCTGTAGCGGCTGCAGCACTTAGAATTACTCTAAGCATGGTCATCACTTCCGGTGTTACACTCCATCTTTGCCGCAATGGCTAAAAACAATCTGAGGATGGAGTCGATGCCCATGCGCACTGTAGTCCAGGGGAGGAGCCACCTATCTCGTGATACTTCGAAGACTCTTCCAGGACAACAATGTGCAATCATCCGGACCCAACACTAGGCGGCGATCTATGCACAGATATGAATGTCAGCAGCCCTACATGCCAAGAACAGATGCATACTGGTAAGTAGCATATTCGTTTTCCCGAAGCTGGTGATTATATCCATGGCCACTTTTAGGGACTTACGAGGTTTGGTTAGGTAAAGCAAGACGTCGTCCGCATAGAGCTAAATACTGTCCTCCCATCCTTCAGCCCAACGTAACCCTTTCAGGGACAGATCTTGCCTGATCCATGCGGCCAGATGCTCCAGTGAGAGGGCAAAGAGGAGGGGCGAAGGGGGCAACCCTGTCGCGTTCCTCGTCCGAGTTCAAATACTGCGGAGATTTTATTATTGACAGAGACCTGGGCCAAGAGTGCTGTGTATAGGAGGCACACCCACCCTATAAAGCTCGGGCCGAATCCCAGTTTACAGAGGACCGCCATCATGTATGACCACTCGAATGTGTCAAACGCCATTGTCACTTCTAGGGATAGCAATACGGCCTCCTCCTGGATAGCATGGCATCTACCCAGAACTCCATGTAACCTTCGGAGGTTAAGCGCTGTGTTTCGGTGTGGCATAAAGCCAGACTGGTCTGGGTGGACTAAGGCGGGCAGGACGGGTTTAAGCCTGTTGGCGAGGACTTTGGCCAAACTTTTGGGCTCTGCGTTGAGGAGGGATATGGGCCTGTAAGAGGCACAGGAGTCTCTAGGTTTCCCTTCTTTGTGGATGGCCACTATTGTGGCTATACGTTGATCGCGAGGCAGAATGCCCTGATCCTTGCTCTCCTCAAACATCCGCTTTAGGTAAGGACCAAGGCCAGAAGGTGTGAGCTTGTATAGTTCTATTGCCAAGCCGTTCGATCCCAGCGCTTTTCCCGACCGGAGGTCTTCGATCACTCGGGCCAGTTCCTCCACAGTAATTGACGCCTCCAAGTCATCTCTCTCCGTATCTGAGAGAGTGGGCATTCGAATGTCGGTCAGCAAGGAGACCGAGTCTTCCTCTGGTCTGTCCGAGCCTTTGCTGTATACCTTCTGATAATGGGACGCAAATTCCCTGACTGTGTCACGAGGTTCCGTAATTACGGCACCAGACTCTGTCTTGAGCTCTGCGACTATTCTTTGTGCTTGTTGTTTTTTGTCTAGACAGGCTATGAGCTTGCCCGCCTTATCTCCTTGATCGTATAGTCTACCCTCTTTATCCCTGGCTATGGTCTTTGCGGCATCAGTGACTAGGGCTCTGTATTCTGCCGCCTTAAGTTCCATAAGGTGAACTGCCCCGGGCTCACCCTCAGCGTTCGCCTCTGCTTCCCGTTCTAGGAGGTCCCTTTCCATATTGGCGATTTACTCTTCCCGTTCCTTACGGCGACCGGAGATCGCTGAGAGGGCCTCCCGGTCTTAAAAGCCTCCCAAAGCACCGTGGTCGAGGCCACCATACCATCGTTTTCTGCAAAGTACCGGTCTATTGAAATGAGGAGTTTCTGCCTACGATGGGGTCACAGCGCAGGTACCATGCGTTAATCGGCTCAGTGCAGCCCTCTTGTTTGTCACCTATTGTGATGTGGGCAAGTAGCGGCGAGTGGTCTGAGATCCCTCTTGCCAGATGTGTAACCTCCTGAAGTGTTGTGTCGTGATACTGTGGCGCTAGTATGTAGTCGATGCGGGAAAACGAGCGGTGTGGGCCAGAGAAGAAGGTGTACTGCGTGTCACGGGGTGGCGGGTTCGCCATAGGTCCAGAAGGTCGAAAGCGTCAAGAAAGTCTGTAAGCCATCTGTGACCCATTGGGATGTCTCTAGGCGGAAGTCTGTCTAGGGTCCTGGATACCACAGCATTAAAGGATCCCCCTATCAGGAGGCGCCCCTCTGGGAGTCAAAGGAGCATCTTACCTAGGTCCTGATACGATTGTGTTTGAAGACCAGGCGGTATGTAAACCGTGACTAGGTTTATCTTGCAACCCTCCCAGGTACCTGACACTGTAGCAAAGCGTCCTAGGGGGTCGGAGTCTGAGTGCTCAATAACCAAGGGAAAGTTGCGCCGAAGCAAGATGCCTACACCTCGTGGTCCTGAGGTGAAGCCGGCATGCGCCGCCATGTAGTAACCCCACCGGTTCAGTGCATTCCATGTGTTACCTAATAAGTGTGTCTCCTGTAGGAGTACTACATCAGGGAGATGTCTTTTAACAAATTGCAGAACAATAGTGCGTTTGTGCTTGTCCCCCAGCCCGTTGACGTTCCAGCTCAGTACCTTTAGACTCTTATCCCACTTCATCAAGATGTGAACCTCCTACCGGAGTCTCCTTCCTGAATTTCCAAACATCCTGCAAGTGTATGAATCAACATTTCTGTCTTGAAGCCCTGCGCAAAGTAGTATAAATTTCAACTGAACAATAGCATTCTTGATGTGACATTGCCAAAATCTCATAACTGACCCCTACCAGGCCCCACCCCTCTCCACCCACATTCCCACCTCCCCCTGTCTCCTCCCCCCCTCCCTGCTCCGCGGGTTTAGAACTACCCACATCCCCAATTAGCAGAGTGCCTTTCGCCCAAATTACTCACCCCTGAAAGGAAGAAACTCGAACTCTAAGCAACCCGTCTTCCCTTCCTGGTGGGCCTTTCACTCGGAGGGTGCACTGGCCCCAGCCCCACCCGCCGCCCGAGTTCCCTCCCCCCCAACTTCAAATGTGGAAATTGTCCATGAGTCCTGCAATTTAGATCGTCCAGTGGCTATACTCAGTAGTGTTACTAATTAGGTCTATTCCCCCCCGCAGGCAGGCACATTAGGACCAAATGCAACACATTACTGTACAAAATGACACTTATCAGTATTATGGGTCTCTCAGTCCCCGTGTCCAGCAGCCTCATGCAGGGTGTCCCATCTCGGACTCGCGGAGCGGGATCTCCAGGAGCGTTGACTTTGACCGTCTTGTTCAGATCTCACAGCCGCAGATCCCGGGGATGCGATCTGGATGTCTCTCCAATTTTGGCCCTCCACACCCTCACCAACGGTGGGTGCCTCCCTGTCTATCCAGTCCTGCACCTCCGACTGCGAAGTAAAGAAGAAGGATTTTCCTCCGGCAAGGACCTTGAGCTTGGCAGGGAAAAACATCATGTATTGGAATCGGCAGACCCGGAATCAGAGGACGGCCGGGACCAGGGTTCGATTCCCGACGCGGCAGGGTCTTGGGCCATGGTCAGCTGACTCGATAATTCTCGCCTCGGTGCCTACTCCAACCATGGGTCCCACTCAGCAACTCTGGGCAATAGCTTGCTTAATCTCTACTAACGGCCCTATCAGCGCCGGGGATGCTTGTCTTCACCTTGGAGATGCCCAGGAGGGACCATCTCACAGGGAAAGCCAGGATGGGTTCCCCAGCGGTATACAGCGCCGGGACGCCCCATTGCTAGGGCAGCTGTGCGCTTTACAAGTATACAACATTTAACATTTAACATTTGATGCCTCTTTCTCTAAGCGCCCCCTTCACACCTGCAAAGGATTTCCTCTCCCATTGGACCTGGAGGGTAAAGTCAGGGAAGAACCGAATTGTTGCGTTCTCGTAGAGTAGGTCCCCAGCTCTTCTGGCCACCTGCAAGACGGTGTCCCTATCCCTGTAGTTGAGGATTTTCGCAATAATCGTCCTCGGTGGTGCTCCCGGTTTCGGTTTTGGGATGGGCACCCGATGTGCTCGCTCAACAGTAAACATTTTGGACAGACGTTTTGGCTTGAGGTGATTGAGGATCAAGTCCTCAACAAAGAGTTCCGTACTGGGCCCCTCGAGGCCCTCCGGCACGCCAACGAGGCGGATGTTAATCCTTCGGGCCCTCCCTTCCTGGTCGTCCAGCCGGAGCGACATCTGGCGGTGCTGATGGACCAGATCATTTACACGCCGTTCCAGTTGTTTCATCGACGTCTGCAGTTTCGCAATGCCGGCCTCGTTAGCTTTCGTCTTTTCTGACGTTTTGTTAAGGTCAGTTCGGAGAAGGTTGACTTCTATGGCCATCTTGTCTATTTTAGTTTCCAGGATCGCGCCCAACGATTGTATGGCAGTCATGATGCTGGCCAGCGACAGTTCTTTTTGACTCTGTTGGTCGCCTGCCAGCACTTCCGTCCGCTGCGTGCCCTTCTGCACAGTGTACTTGTCAAGATTGTTTGACTGGGTTGATGTACCTTGCTTAGGCCTCATGATTGTGCGCTTGTTGTAGCCCAGGCCCGTAGGTGTGGTCGGTGTAATGGTATACTAGAGGCCTGCGTCCGCGACCCGGGATAACCAGGGGGGACTGGATGGCCCGCTGCCCGGGACGCACGACCCCGGAGGGCTCGTACCGCCGCGGATCAGCTCTGGTTCTCACGCACCGTGAAGTATCGGCAGGCACGTTCCACCTCAGCCACCGTCAGCCGGTATGTTCACGAGTCCAATTCTCAGTGGTGACCCGTACCATGCTGGGGGCAGGCCCGCACCGGACAAGCGCAGTGGGTCTGTGCGTCGACTAAACCACTTCAGGCCTAGTGCAATTACAGCAAGCTTTTCGCAGCACAGAGATCTGCACCCCCCGGGGCTGGGTCTGACGGAGGGCACAGGGAGGGTGTCCAGTGATGGCGAGGGTCTCGGGCAGGGATTTCGTTCACCCTTGTGCCACCGCTCCAAGTTGCAGGTTTAGGGCCCACCTTCCGCCTGCGAAGGCCTTTCCGCTCACTGGGCTCAGGTCGCAAAGTCCGTGGCCGCCCAGCTTGGGCGCAATGCTGTGCCGTTAATCGCGGCCAATGCCGCCGTCCCTCGTCACGTTACTGCACTTCACAGAGGCCTCTCGCGCCTCCTGCGCCGGCGCGCCTCACCTTCCGGACGTGCGGGCTCTGTGGGTGCCCAGGCAGGGGTCGCAGCACTCGGGGGCACCAGCCCTAGGGGGCGCGGCACAGAGGATTTGGAGCGTTTCCTTTAGCGCCCGATAGGCCCCTTTTCGACAAGGCCTCAAGCCGGGGCCTCGCCTATCACGGCACGCCGGCCGCGAAGCGCTCTCTCCCCGGGACCGCTCCCGGGCCACTGCACTTAGGGCCGCCGCTCGATGGTGGTAAAGCGCAGCGGTGAGTTAGACCGCTGGGTGTGGCGTTGGCAGTGGGATCTAGCGCCACTGGTTATCCGCAGGAATCAGCGGATTTTGGCCAGATTTCAGGCAGTTGGAGGCTCGGTCAGCCGGAGCACCCGGTTCAGGCAGCCATTTTAGCCGGCGCCTAGCCACGCCCGCTAGGCCATGGTATTTTGATATGACCTCCTGTGTAACACTATAAGGCACTACCACTTGTAGCACTGAGTAATGCACTATGGTTTCTTATAAATGCTAATAAAAAAGTGTTGAAACCAAAATTACTATTCCCACTCCAGTGAGTGCAACAGTAGGAAAAGTGTTGGATAGCGTAGGGGTAAAAATTACTATTCCCACTCCAGTGAGTGCAACAGTAGGGCAACGAATGATTTAATATTTAAATAAAAAATATATTATCAATACCAATAAAAAATTAATTACTAATTTCAATTTTTTTATTAATTAATTATAAATACCAATACATATTATTTATTAAAAAGTAATTACCTATTATTAATTAACAACAAATTAAATTTCAATACCAAAAATTGATAAGTAGAACAAAAAATACCAATTCATAATTAACACTAAATTGATTATCAATGCACCAAAATAATTGCAATAATTAATAAATTACAATTAAATTACTTCCCACCCTATTCCCCTATAAACCCACAACCCGCTCTGAATAAATAATACAAATAATATAATTATCAATTAATACAAATTAATATTACCAATTAATAAAAAATAATTACCAATTAATAAAAATTAATTGCCAATTAATTAACAATAAACTATCAATACCAATAAATTGCTATAAATAATTACTTAATACCAATTAAATTACTTCCCATCCTATTCCCCTATAAACCCAAAACCCGCTACAGAACTTACACACAAAATTAAATTAAAAATAATTAATAATTCCTTAAAATGTATATTTAATTTACTATAATTAAATTACTTCCCACCCTATTCCCCTATAAACCCACAACACGCTACGGAATTAAATCACACAAAAATTGAATAACATATAATTCATTACTTAAAAAAAATTCAAACATACATTACAAAAATAATACATACTTTCAACACATATACTAACACTTAAAACACTATAAAAAAATCGATATTACTAACTTCGATATTATGGAAATCGATATTTCTTACCTCAATTTTGATATTCTGCAGCACTATATTTTGGCAATTCGATAGTCTGTCCATTCTATATAAAAAACTCTATATTCTGTCCATTCGATATTTTTTTCGATATTGTGACTGTTCACCCTCAAGACTATCTAGGAGCTACAATAGACACATGAAAAGCTCTAGCATACCCAACCCCAGTCAGAATCAGGAATATTCAAAACCTCATGTCTCAGTTCCAGCCTCAACCCTTCTCACCAGCTCGAATGTTCATGCAGTTACTGGGAATGATGGCGTCATAGTTACCTATGCAAGACTTCAGATGCGCCCCCTACAGGAATGCGTAGGAGGTCAGTGGAACCAGGCTCAAGGTCAATTATCAGATCTAGTGTTGGTAGACGGCTGCACCCATCGCTCTCTGCAAAGGTGGAACACACAAACCTTTTCAAAGGGCGGCCCTTCAGCGACCTGGTTCCACAGATAGTACCGACAGCAGGCGCATCACTGACAGGTTGGGGAGTGCATTTCCAAACCCACACAATTAAAGAGATGTGGAACTTGCAACAAAAACAGCTCCATATAAATCATCTAGAACTGTTAGCAATTTATCTGGCTTTGAAAGCTTTTCAAGCTCAGCTAGTATGCAAGACTGTGCTTGAAAGCTTTTCAAGCTCAGCTAGTATGCAAGACTGTGCTAATTCGTACAGACAATATGACAGCCATGTACTACAGTTAGAAACAGGGGGGCACACCCTCCAACTGTCCCACCTAGCCCAGGGCATCTGGAGGTGGGCCATTCTTCACAAAATGTATCTCCTAGCAGAACCCCCCCCCCCCCCCCCCCCCCCCCCCCCCCGGAGTAGAGAACCAGATGGCAGATTTGCTAATTCGTCAGACACAACAAATCCACGAATGGGAACTACACCCTCAAGTTCTCCTCCCGTTCTCCCAACTGTGAGGCTTTCCAGACATAGACCTGTTCACCTAAACGCAAAATGCCCAAACTTTGCGTCCAGGTATCCACACCCATTGTCCAAAGTCAATGCACTATGGATGAACTGTTCAGGGATGTTTGCTTATGCTATTACGCCTATTCCACTCATTCCATTAGTGGTTTGGAAACTCAAACAAGCATGCCTGACACTAATCCTTGTTGCTCCCACATGGGCAGGTCAACCATGGTTCACAACCCTATGGGAACTCTCGGTAGTTCCTCATCGAAAATGACATCTTACACCGAGTCTCCTCACACAGAGCCATGGAGACATAAGACACCCAGACCCCAGTCAACTCAATCTGGCGATCTGGCACCTGAAGTCCTAGAGTTTGGCTATCTTAATCTACCGCCAGACTGCATGAATATTATCAAAGAAGCTAGATGTCGTACCACAAGAGCCTGCTTTGCAGCAAAGTGGATTTACTGTAATAACAACATCAACCCGCTTGATGCTTCTGTCCGAAACATTATATGCTATTTGTTACATTTACAACGTGTCAATTTAGCATACACGCCCATACGTTTACATCTAGCTGTTATACCTGCATACCTCCAAAATAGACAGTATCCATCTCTTTTTAGGGTACCTCTCATTAAAGCATTTATGGAGGGACTCAAAAGAGTTATTTCCCCGAGACGACCACCTGCTCCAGTGTGGAATCTCAGCATTGTTCTCGCCAGACTAATGGGTCCACACTTTGAACCATTAAACAGATGTGAACTGAAGTTTCTCACATGGAAAGTTGCTTTCCTAGTTGCCATCACATCACTCAGAAGAGTAAGTGAACTTGCACTAAAATAAAGTGGTTCTTCGTACTAATTCTAAATTCCTTCCTAAAGTAATTTCTGCTTTTTACATCAATCAATCTGTTGAGTTACCCGTGTTCTTCCCTCAACCAGATTCAGTGACAGAATGTGCATTACACACATTAGATGTGAAAAGAGCATTGCTTTATTACATTCAAAGGACAAAACCTTTCTGTACCACAAATCAGATTTTGTCACTTTTGCTCAACCACACAAAGGCAATCCTATATCAAAATCAGGTATTGCAAGGTAGATAGTCAAATGCATTCAAATATGCCATGCAAAGGCTAAACGGACATTAATAGTTCCCCCTAGAGCACACTCTACACGCAAACACTGGGGGCTTACATGGCATTCTTAGGCAATATACCCATAGATGATATATGTAAAGCTGCAACATGGTCTACACCTCACACATTCACAAAACACTATTCTGTAGATGTGGTGGCAGCACAACAAGCTAGAGTAGACCAAGCGGTTTTACGTACACTATTTCAGACCACTTCAACAGCTACAGGTTAACCACCACTTTGGGGATAACTTCTGTGTAGTCTATGCAAAGCATATGATCTACAGCTCATATGCCTCAAACGGAAAATGCTACTTACCCAGTATGCATCTGTTCTTGGCATGTAGTGCTGTAGAATCACATGCCCCCGCCCGCCTCCCAGGTACCTATACCTGTTGCAGTAACATCTTACTTAGATACATGCATTCATGGACATCTCCTTTTTACTACTCTTACTAGCTCCATTATTACTCGCTGTGGGAAAATAAAATAACAATGAAGTCGATGCCCATGCGCACTATCACCGAAAGGAAGAGTCACCTACCTCGTGACTGGAAAGACTCCTTCAAAGAAAAACAAAGTGCAAACATCCGGACCCAACACTAGATGGCGATGTATGCAAAGCAATTAACTCTACAGCTCAATGACAAGAACAGATGCATACAGGGTAAGTAGCATGTTCCTCTCTCCCATGGGAGATAGGACACCTACACCATGGGCTGTCCAACCCATGGGATAGTGAACCAGATCGATATTTTCATGTTGCTCAACGCAACAGGGGTAAACCTTTGGGCACGCAACTCTCAGCAGAGGTCCACCCACTTAACTTCTGGTGGGCTGCCCATTCATCTTTGGAGGAGCTGCGCAGAGGACCGGTCCAGGAACATGAGCTCCACTGCACAGTGATTTAGCCATGCTACAGTACCTGCAGTGTCATTAGGCCCATTTGGGTCACTGGATCCTCCTGGAAGCATCCATGCAGAGTTCAGGAAATGGGTGCTGAAACAGCAGATCTTCTTCAGTCTACTCTGGACCTGTTGCTATATTTATGGCGTCACAGCTAAAGTTAAAACACTTAAGTTCCAACAGCAAGTGTCAGTCTTCGGGCAGTTAAACTTGCAGTACTCGTGTTCTCTTCCCGCCAAACAGACCTCTGTGCCCACCTTAAGGAGGCCTCAGATATCCTGCCTGGATTCAGCTGTTTCCCATACTGCATCTCAGAACACTTCCCATCTCTCACACTGTGGCTTGCAGATCCAACTCTTAGTCTGAGTATGGGAAGAAAGACCTGAATCACCTTAACTTAACGTTATGCAGTTGTGTGCTCTGTCACTTATTTGACACCTGGGGTTCTATTCTGTGGAATTTACTGTCTTTTGTAACAGGATAAATAGCAGGGAAGTAAGTCTGTCTGTGGCTCTTTTACCAGGCAGCCATATTGTTGTTCACTCTTCCATGCCCCCTGTAAAATTTTAAATCTATGATTTTTCACCAACTTGCTCAAGATGAACAAATATAAGATTCTGACAAGTCAGAAGGCACTGTGAGCACTTCAGGATCAGGACTGTTTGGGGTCCCTGGATTTGAAGAGAACCTCCTTCGATAGTCTATAAATTAAAGTGACGCACACTATCAGTAGTTTGCAGTAGAGACTGTGCATTCGTCAGTTTGTCGTCCTTCCTTCCGGTTTCAAATCTTCTACGAGAGTGTTTCGCAAATGTATGGTAGTTGTTGGGTTTTTTCATCCGCAAGATTATTTTCTTTACCCATCTCTTCTGGCTTTTGAGAGGAACGTTTGTGTCACAGCATCACACGTTTTTGTAAAAATTGTTCTTTTGCACTACTTTGGTTTCTTGATGTTTGTGAGGAAGTCATTCTTGGTTTTGATTCAGTACCTCCAGTTAATAGATACATTTATAAACGCTTGGCAGTTAAAAGCCTTTTCTACCACAAGAGAGGTTGTTAAACATAAATAATAGTATGTAGAAAATCTCTGTCTCAGCTCTTCAAATGATAAGAAAAGTACGTTTTGAATATATGTGCAATGATGGCCTTTTGTTTCCTAAATCAGTGTTTGAGGTTCAGTGTGCAAAGTTAATGGTGAGACCTGTGCAGTGGTGCATGATATTGCAGTGGAACAAATGTCTTTATCATTTAAAGAATTAAAGTAATCTTCTATCTGAGGTTGATCAGGTCCTGCAGTCGTGTTTGTGTCCAACAATTGGACGACAGGCCATCTATTTTGTATTCCTTGAATCAATTTACAATTGTTATGGTTATATCACTTAAAGCTTGTGTAGTGCGTATCCTGACGGTTTGGCGTTTAATGCTCAGTGGACTCCTTGGGAATTTACTCCTCGTATAAATATGTTGGAGTTGACAGCAGTCTAGTTGGTCTCAGTTTCTCCCTTAACTTAAATACTTTCAGGTTGAAATACCTAACCAAATAAGACACGCTAGTTTCACAACAGTTGTGCAGGGAGTTGATGGAAAGCCCCATAGGCAAAGGGATTGGTCTGTCACCAGCCCTTTGGATGGAAGACAAGAATTTGAGAGCAGACCTTCGTTGCAGGGTGTCCTCCTCTAATCTCAAATAGTCGAGAGAGAAGTCAACCAATTGATCAGGCTCTCGGGAACTCCGGACACTAATATATTTGCAACCAGAGAAAACAGGAATTATGATTATGTCCATTCTCTGAATTACCTGAAATAGACAGTCACTAATAGGGCTGTTCCTTCTCTTTCATGAACATATACTCTGCACTTTTCTTCTTGTACCATTGGTTTAGACGGTCATTCAGAAGATTTGAGCCATAAATCTACTGTCATAATGTCACAATGAATTGAGCAACGTTTCAATTGTACCTGGGCCTTGTGCTTCTCTCCTCCTTTTCTTTGTATCAATGAATATTTGCTGTCTCAGCAGGTGGGAAAGCTGCTACACCCAAATATGCCTACCCGGAACTTGAGAGGCTACCTTTGTCTGACTTTCCGGTTACTGTAGAAATGTTAACCATTCTTTGGCCACCCATTATTCTTCTACTATGACACTTTGTTTGACTAGATTTTTCATGTTTGTTGCCTGGTGCCATGATATTTTCATTAATTCCCATCAGACACGTACAGTTCAAAATTTACAGTTTCCCATTACCTGAACATCTAGATTTTGGATCTATATTCTTGCATGTCTGGTAGTATTACTGCCCACTGAACCGTTTCACGTTTCATCTTGGGATTTAAATTTGATCCTGACATTTATGGTGGGCTCTACAATTTAGCTTTTGCATTTGTGTGATTTGGCATTTCTTTCTTGGGAGATTGGTTTTCTTTCGACTTTAACTTCAGCTAGGAGTGTCGGCAAGATGCAGGCCATTTCAGCATCTTGCCACTTTATTCCGTTTACCAAGTATAGGGTAACTTTAGGGGGTATGGCATAATTTCTTTCAAAGCTGTTTTCTGATTGTCATTGTAACTAGGTTTTGTGCTTGCCTTCAGTTTTTGCACATTTTGAGGATTAATTATTCTTTTCTGTTTAATTGGCATTTCAGGTTCTTCTTTCCTGGCCTTCCTCATTTTGATAGTTCAGTATTGATTGGATAGTCTCATCAGTTCTACATCACTTTTCATAGCATAATTGTCAGTCCCGCTTGTTTTGCGGGGATTACAATTAACGCTGCATCCATGCAATTTGTTTTTGGTGATAGGCTGTGACAGAAGCATTTTGCCACTGTTGTTCTGGCTCCTTGAAGGGATTAAGTGAGAAATCTGTGGGAGATGCATCATCCATCAGAAAGAAAATTATAGAAGAAAAGTACCTTATTTGTTGGCAGTAAAGGGATGTTACAGGGAGGGTATGGAGCTTTGTGGCTAGTGCACATAAAATGCTTCTCTAACAGTTCTTTGCCTTACTCTTCAGAATGAGTGTAAGTACTACCAGGTTTGTTAAGCATATACATGAAAAAGTGAAGTGCACTTTTAATGCATTGCCTTCTTTCTTTATTTTCATGTATCATTGTAAGCAATTATAAATTCTGCTCCTTGAATGTTTTATTTTAGGCCTTCCGTGAAGGATCAAGAAAATCATCAAGAGTAAAGGTAAAGGGTTTGTTTAATCCTAAATTACCAGTTGAGGGAAACTATGTTTTTAAAATGAAAGAGTGTAGAAGCCATTGCAAAAAAAAAGTGTTTAATTTGCTGGCATGCAGCAAAAGAACTAATAATGGTTAGGTAACAAGAACATAGGTTCTGTATTATGGAATATTTTTAAATTTTCACAAACACAATAACTATGAAAATATGTGCAACACATTTAATATTGCGAGAACAAATTGTTAAATACAACAATAGACACTATTTATCGAAGCATGACATTTGATTTCAGTTTTGATTTTTTTTTTATGCAGTTGTGTAAAACAAAAAAAAAACTCAATGGAAAATTAAACAGGAAATTAGTAAATATTGCTCTCAAAACGGGTTTCTATTCTCCTTTTAAAAACGTAAAACCATGGAAAATATTTCACTATGCAGCAATTCATAGAAAACAATATAAACTAAAGCCTTTAAGCTACCTATAGACCTCCACTATCCCAGCATAAAGTATATTTAACAGTTAGACTACTTGTTCAACTCTTTCAATAGGATTCTTGAACACAAGGTTCAGCCCTTTAACTTTTTTGTTTAAAACGAATTGTTTATCGAACCGATTGGATGTTGCTGTATAGCAAAACAGTAGGAACGTTTTCTTACAATGAGTTTTGAGATTTCACTCGTTTTTATCTTTATTGATTATCTACCTGTGGAAATCTGATTTTCTGACAAGAACATTTTACTCTGGGAATTTCAGAAAACCTTTGTTTTACTTTTTGTTTTCACTTATTTTTGTCTTTTGTTTTCACGTTTTTGTTTCACTTTTTGTTTCACTTTTTGTTTCACTTCTTGTTTCACTTTGTTTAACTGTGTTTTTACTGTGTGTAAAATGAGTCATATCACTATTGTTACAAGAAGGATGAGTGAGAAATGTAACAGGTGTTGCTGGGCTAGGGGAAAAAAAACCTACGATGGTGTCAGGTTTCCACACCAGATTTGAAGTCCAGCATAAAAAGCACAATGGAAGAGCTGGGCTTTTACCAAATTCCTCTGTTCTCCCTTCTGATACCTCAAATTTGTTTTCAGAGGCTTCCCACTATTTTGAATGATCTTCGGCTTACTGTAATTTGATGTCCTAGGGGCATCAGTGTCATGGAAAAATCAACATCATGAAGACCTCTACCTCAAGGAGCCGGTCGACCTCATGAAAGTAATCAATGTCATGGAGGTCTTGAGGACATGGTTCAACATCATCAATAACTTCAGGGCAATGACGTTTTCGAAACTATTGACGTCATTAAAGGGGCTGCGATGTCATGGGGACCATAACATATGGAGGATAAACTTTGAGATGACTGAAGCCTTAATAGTAGAACCTGTAATCCTTGAGAGGTGAGGCACATTATATGCCCTTGAAACCAGAAGGAGTAGACTCTACAAGTTCAAACAATGTCTGAGAAAAAAGAGCGATATTTAGCCTGCCTTATATAATCCTAAGGTTCATATCTCCATCTGACAACAGTACCAAAGGGTCACAACACAAGCTTCTGTGACTCTCCAGACTGCGGTTCTGGTAAACATCACTTTTACTGCAAGGCCAAGCCTCTATAAAGGTTTTTTGCTACTACGTCACGGCATCAGGAGATAGCAGGATAAAGCACCAATCATATGACTAATGTATTAGAATGAATGTTGTGTTATGTGGGAATGTGTAAACGTATGTAAAAATGTGCCCAAATTGACCCCAGATGAAAAATATATTTGTCTACTAATTATTCTTTAAAAAGTCTTGACATTCATTTTATGTTAAAGCCTGAACTTGACAAATATAATTTTTTTATAAACTTAAACCATTTCTTAAACAATTAAAGACTATTTCTCTTAGTGCACCACATTATTGATTCAAAATCCCACCACCAAAGTGTTAAAACGGTATATCTGCAGATAAATCGCCACATTTCATTTATCCAATGCTTTTTTCCATATGTACTATGTTTTCCAGATGCCCATTCTTCCACCTACTTACCTCTGATGATCTTGATCAGTCACTTCCAATGACTTTGTGTAATTTGTTACTATGTCACTATTCCTACAATGTCTTTAAGCTAGATGCCGTCGGAGACTGTGATGGGAATGAACAACCAGGTTGTTCAGGTATGGATGGACACAGTTTGTTGGTCATGACGGAGACCTAAAAGGGGCTCCAGCACATTAATAAGCATCCTTGTTCGCGAATCCAGCAAAAAGAGTAGGATTTGAAAGGGAAAATCCAGAGACCCTTAATTCAGAAACACATGTGAATGTGGAAATAGGTGTTCTCCATGTTTAATGGTTTCGGTATCTTCCCTATTTAAGTTAAGGGAATTATATGCTATAAAGAGGCCATATTGAAGCTTATCAGTGAGATAAATAAATTGCAGGGTGAGTGGCACAGCCCGCTTACAAATGTCCACATAACTGCACTGCTCTGGCATTATCTCCCAGAATCTGTCGACATCAAATTGTATTAAACCTCACTCGACCCAGCACAATAAGTTTACGTTTGTTGGCCATGGATGGTATGTAAAGAACCAGACTGTAGATTAAAATAAACCTCTGAGATGCCCGATATGTGCAACTTGTGTAGGCTCACTGTAGGCCATCAACTGGAAGGGGAGCTGAACTCTGAATGCAGCACCACGAATATCGAGATAAAGACAGCACAGTTGAGATGTATCTGTTCCTGCAACCCTGGAGAAGGCATGGATCTATTGGGCAACTTGTGGTGCCCGAGGAAAGCGCTACCCAATGGTATGGGCAACAGCAGATCTGAGGTGAGCAAAGATGACTCTCAGGAGGTTTGTGGCCGGATGGGTGGTAGAGTAGGCCTTTGGGTTAAGCAACATGCAGCCAGGCCACTGGGGCTAGTATGGCACATATGATTGACTGCATCAGCCAGGTCCAGTGAAGCGACATCATCACTGGCAGAAAACACTTACAAGGCTGCACGCTGTATCGGCCCCTGACAGTGGTGGTGTACATGGAGGAGGGGACAAAGCTCTTTGGAGTTTGGCATATAGGGAATCCGGCCCCCGCCCATAGTTACAGAAGGGGGATAAAAAGTGAAGGTGAGAGGCCCTAGAGATCGAGACCTATCCTCTCTCTAGATAAACTCCCACGCCCCCTCTACCGACTATTAAAGACCTGTGTGGACAATAGATGGAAGGGCCTAACTCTCACCACTGCGAGATCTCTGAAATAACTAAACCTGGTCAGATTGCAACTGAGAAGCTAATGTTAGCAATTCTTCCGATTAGTTTCTGACCTGAGAGTCTCCCAGATCCATATTTGGGAGCAGGCAGTACATCTGCTGAAAGACTGAAACCCGAACCTTGAGATTCGGACATTAAAGAAATAACTACTCTAAGTCTCTGCTCTTGAAAGTGCCTGGATGTATACTCACTCATAGCAAGGACATTAACCCACTTTAAAATGTTTTTGTTCCACAACAGCTATCCACACCTGGTGTGCAACTGCTAATGCTGCACTTGCTGCTAATAATCTTCAAAGGTGGAAGCAAGAGATGGCAGAAACAATCTTATTAGAACAAAGACAGACAGAAACCTTATTTGAGAATCCAAAATGCACAAAAACCACTGAGGAAGTGGAATCTACACTGGCCACAGACACTACTTCTTTCCTAACCGAATATTCTGATATCTGCACTGCTGCTGGTAATGAAGAGCCTTATACCATCAATACTACTATAGAATCCTTAAGTATAAGATTAAATTGCATGAAGGTGCATATTGTCTAACATGCCTGCAACAAAGCAGAGCATCTTAAGGATGGTTCCTCCATTACCAAGGAGACTCTCCTCAGAATGTAAAGATTTCTGCTACAGTCAAAGCTAAAACTGAAGATTTAGATGCTCTCTTGAGAATTAATATATGCATAGTCAGGGTCCTGGAATCTTCTGCATCTGGTAAAATGGAAATATTTGTTGAAGGTATAATCGTTAACTTGTTTCACAGAGACCACTTCTCTAATCTGATGGTCATTGAGCGTGCTCTACCTGGACCCATTATAGCAAAGTTCTTCAGTGACAACGATACTACCCTTTTGTAGGAGAGTAGGGTCTGCAATCCTATGATCACCCAGATTTTTTTGCTTTTGTTTCACTGGTTTACGACTTTCTCTGTCTGTGGGCCTGCCAATCAGACCCACAGCCTGGCTGTTCTCTCTCTAAATTGATGTGTACCTTAGGGGCATTACCCAATTGGAACTGGGCCACCTTGTCAGACCCTGTAACTCAGGGCATCGGTGTACCCAGGGCCTACCAGGGGCAGAAGCATGTATTATGCCACCCCTGGATGGCCATCTAAATCTGACACAACTGGCTGCGCGACAGCTGGGGCAACGTGGCGTACTCGCCCGTTGCTTTAGGTATAGTATACCTATATCTAACCCTCAAATGGACACCCGAATTCCTATCAGCCACTCCTATGGCAGGTCTTGACAATCCTGAAGGCAGAGTGCGTGGAATCGTGTGAATTGGGCTCTGGCACGAGCCGAGCCCGGTTGCAGCTTGCGGAACCAAGACCCAATGGCTGTTCCATGATAACGCGTACCATATTGGTAACTTCGGTATCGCGTTATCAAGACATGTCGAGTAAGGTGTCCTACGAATCGGGATGCTGACCCCTCACCAATGCTGGCGACGAGGTTAGCATTCCGCCCTTCTAGAGGGACACGACATGTACGTAACTGTGAACCCCGGTTAAAGTTAACTGAAGCCTCAGCTCCACAAAATGGATGCTGCCACCACAGACACGAGTCTGACCTCCTGCTGCTGGGAGTCCTTCCAGCGAGGAGAGCCTGGACAAAGGGTTTCCTGTCCGGGGCGGTGTTCGCACCATCCCAGACAGGGTTTTGTGTATTCTGGGTAGGCAGGGCTTTACAAGAAGGTGACTGCGGAGTGGCACCCCGGTGCTCACTACGCATCTGCCGGCTAGAACCAGTTCCAGGGGCGTCCCAGCCCCTGACCTGGGGAAAGTCCGGCACGGGAGAGGGGTGTAACCACCCCCCTTCCTGGTCCCACCCCTGGGGCAGGACCAGTCACGTACCCACCCCTTTCTTTAGGATAAAGGCCGGAGCGGGGACCCTTCAAAATTAGATCATCTTTGAATCAAGAATACTTTCTACGAAAGTAACTCTCGACTCTTCTCAAGATTTCTCCCTTGTGGCTAAGGAGTAGTCACCCTGCATCCGCAGGCACCATCTAAGAACTCTGCGGTTTGCTGCAAGTCCTTCCTCAGGAATCCGACTGCCCAGCTCGACGAGAACCGGCTTCCCTGGCACCTCTGACCTCTACCCACGTCGTCAGCTCAGCTGAGATCTGTGGGTGCGACGAGACCTCGAGGGACCGGCCATCATCAAGACCTGCACGATTTCTTAAACCAGCACGACCACCGAGGGACCCTCTGGTGAGTGCTCTGGGGTCCGAGAAGCCCCGACCCTGAGCAGCCCCGGCACCGAAGTGCAGCCTCCCAGCATCTCCACGATCTGCGTGGGGCCCTTCTCCTCTTTGCTGTTCAGCACGTTGTCTGATCACTAGCCGCTGGCTTGTGACCTTCTTGACGACACCAGACAACCAACGCTGCTGGTCTGGTTGCTCCAGACTGGCCTTTGCTCCCTTCTACGAGAGGAGCATCCCGGACCCTCCTGGTCCACTCAAGACGCCATTTTAGGCCCACCACGTGGCCCTGAAATTTGCCAAGGCTTGTTGCCCCAATCCTGGGCCCAGCGACGCCGACAGCATCAATCTTCGTGGGACAGCTCGCACCTCCATCCTGGTCGCCGACAACGCCTCCTGGTCCGTGAGACTGCAGAGCCCAGCGTCGCCCACTCACCTAGTCGAGGTGACGATCATCCGGTGCCCTCCTGGTACCCTCTAACTACTGGCTTAGTTACGAACTTGGTCCCCTCTGCTTTCATGTGTCATCCATCTCTGATCCAGGCTTGGGTCTCTACGAACTATTTCCACTGGTCGCCGGCCAGCAACTTCTCCCTTCCGGCTCCTGGCTCGTCAGCGAAGACTCCCGACGTCTGTAAAGACTTGTGCAGCCGCAGCCCTTGGGGCTAGGTAACTTCGGCATTTCGGTGCCCGCATAGCCTCCTTAGTTAAGGGTCCCGAGTCCCTATCGCTTCCGACTTGCCTTATCGGGTCCGCCCGAGACCACTAAACTTTCCGTGCCCTCGGGCACTTGTATTGATTGTGCACTTGAAGTATTTTCCTAAGAGTTTTGTTCTGTGCTTAGTACCCTGTCCTCATAAAGAGTACAGGGCTGTTGTGATTCTAATAAATACACTGTTTATTTTCATAACACTTGTGTGGTGTCCTTTCACTTGGTGTTCAAGGGGTATGTGATGGTATAACAGCTGGCTTAACACGCCCTCTAGAGTTTAGCCCGAAGACTGCTCGTATCCACGCTACTAGGATAGCTGGTCTAAGGTTGACTTACAACCAATCACCATAAGGGTCGTTTGGACTGATGCATAGTGATCACTAGAATAGTGAGCACTGCATATCAGGCCAACTTCTCACACCTTTGACTTGCTGTAGTGAAAGAAATCCTGGAATTTCAAGGCAGTAGACTATTCCTGATTTGTGACTTCTTAGCAGGGTTAAAAGAAGCATTGCGCAGCTTCGCAGAGGCTAAAAACAATCTTTATTGCAGTTTAAAATGTACAGTGCAGTGCAACAAAAGCACAGTAAAGTTTACAAATGTCAGACATGCAGCGTGCAACACTCAAGGCACATACCAGGATCATAAAGGTGCGACCACATGTACATGATAGTAACTGATGTTGATATACTTTAACATACTGTGTGATATGAGAACCATTCTGTCAGTGTCAAAATATGAGGTGCCCACCTCGCAGTGTGTGCAGAGTGAAACAAACAAAACCAATAACAAATGACAACAGACGCTGGAGGAGTGGTACATTATCTGTAGTGGTAAACAATAAGCTAGCAAATGGGGGCTAGGCTGGGCAACAGAGGTAGAGAAGGAAGTCCAAGCAAGTCAGCATGCGACCTTATGGGTATTCAGTTAAAATATTGAGTTGGAAATGCCGACTTACACAAATATCGAGTTTTAAATATCGTGACACAGAAATATCGACAGCAAGCATATCGAATTTAAGGTAAGACATATAGATTTCAACCATATAGAAGTCATTAATATCGTTTGCAGAAATATAGTTGTTTAAAATTGATTTTTTAATTAGTGTTATATATTTTAGTATATATTTTAAATGTATGTGATTTTTTGTATAAGTATTGTTTGTTTTTTCATTCATATTTTAAATTTTTAGTAGTTATTCATTTGATTTAAATGCCATTTTTAGTTTTTTAGTTCTGTAGCAGGTTGATAATTAATAATAAATTGATAATTCATTTTGTTAATTGTTTAATTATATTTTTTGGGGGGGCGAGTTTTGGGTTTGTAGGGGTAAAATGTGGGAAGTTCTTTATTTTTAATTAATAAGTTAATTAATTGACAAATAAATATGGAAATTATGTCATTTTTGTTTCAGGTTGTGGGATTTTTAGGGGTAACGGTTGGGAAGTATTTTTTTAATTAATTATTTGATTATTAATATTAATTAATTATTAATTAGCTAGGGTAATTATTTTTTTTTTAATGTGTGGGGGTTTTTTGGATTATAAGGGGGCGCCATAAGTAGGCATTCCAGCAAACAGCTAGAGTGCTGACCTGAACCCTCTATCTCCACGAGGGCAGGTTTGTTTTACTGTGTTCCTTCTCCTGCCCTGCCCAGCCAGTCTTTCAGCAGCTCTGCATGGATTCAGGACTAACCCCAAGGACGCAGTGAATTTAAAATGTACACCACAGATTCAATTGACTTTTTACCATTTCACATTTAAAATAAGTGCAATTCAGTGCAGGATTATGCCCGCCTCTAAAAACACACTGTAATCGCTTGCGGTGCTTGACTAGCACTGTGCTAGTGACCCTCTGTCAGTTTCTCCCTTGTGGGGATTATAGGGGTAAAGGGTGGGAAGTTAATACATTTTTCCGTGGTTTTGATTTGTATTTTAAATTAGTGTTTGTTTAATTGATAAGTACGTTAGTTATGCAAATGCATTTGTTTTTATTTTAGATGTGAGTTGTGTGGTATTATAGAGTAGGGAGTGAATAATTGTGAATAAGTTGTAAATATAAATGATTTGTTTGAAAATTATTTTTTATTTTATAAAATATGTGTAGGTATTTGTGATATGTAATTAACATTATAATATAATTTTATTTTTTTATTTTTAATATAAAATATATTTGTATTTGAATTTTTAACATTGATTTGTTTTAATTACTTTTTTTATTTTGTTGATATCTTGTTTGTTTTTAATTTTGATCTAACTGGAGCGGGAATAGAAAATGTAATCTCTCCGCTATCCAACACTTTCCCTACTGTTGCACTCACTGGAGTGGGAATAGTAATTTTTACCCCATAGCTATCCAACACTTTCCCTACTGTTGCACTCACTGGAGTGGGAATAGTACTTTTTACCCCATAGCTATCCAACACTTTCCTTACAGTTTTCCTCACTGGATTGGGAATAGTATATTTTACCCCTCCGCTATCCAACACTTACCCTACAGTTGCACTGACTGGAGTGGGAATGTTGAATTTTACCCCTTTGCTCTTTAACAGTCTCTTTGGTGTTATATTGGCTGGAATGGGTGCAGTAAATAGTTTCTATGTGTAATGTATCTATTTTACTACTGTTGCATTTATTGTAGGGAAATTTGTACATTTTATTTTTATCCAACCATAATATTTATGTATCTGATAGAGACTTCTAGCTGCAGATTCCTTAACTTCCCTCCGCGGGCGTGACGTCAGCGAAGTCACATAAGCCCTCCCCGGCGCGCTGACCTCAGTTTTCTCCTTTTCCGCTTGCAACGCGGACCCGGATTGTGTTCTCCTGGCCTGTTTTCAGGCTTTCCCTTTTTCACCTTGGGCATTTTTTTGTCTTGAGAACAGTGTCGGAATGCCTTTGTGCTTCAAAACGTGCTCATCTTGCTCATGCCAGATGTCGGGACGGACCCTCACTCCATCTGTATGTGGTGTTTGGGAGAGCACCACGACTCCACAGACTGTGAGGTGTGTCAGCTACTGAAACCAAAGTCCCGGTGGGAGCGCCGGATGAAACTTCTCTCAGCATGCATGTCCAGGTCGGCATCGTCACTGCGTCCGTCCTCCGCTGACGATTTCAAGAACCACTGCCTGCTTCTCCGACAGGGTCCCTCTCCCAGGCCGCACAAGCGTCGTTCACCTGTTGGTAAGGGTCACAGTTTGTCCCCGAGGGCCGGTCCACGGTCTGTGGGGGGCATGGGTTCTCCGTGGGTGGTCTGGCCCCGCGAGTTGTCACCCTATCTGCCGTTTCCCGGCGCGGGGGCGACTAGAGCCCAGATGGAGGCCTATGCGGCGGCCTTTCAGGCCTCGTTGGCTTCTTCTTCTCCTCCTGGGATGTCTGTGGATCCCTTGCCGCGCGCTGGGACTTCTGCGGCGTCGCCGGTGACTCCGGCACCGACAGGTTCGGCTCCAGATTCGGAGGATGTGGTGCCGTCGGGGTGCGACCCTTCGGGGTTCCCTGCTTTGGACCACGGCACCTCTGCCTCACCGCAAACCCTTGTGGGGGTCCCTGTGGTGTTGCGGGAGGTTGCCGGGGCTAGGTGCGTGTCCCCGAGTCCCCCTCGGTCCTCTGGGTAGGCTGTGGCATTGTCCGAGGCTGAGGTGACGCCGCTCAGTTGCCGGCGGTTTCTGGCCCTGGCGGCGCTGCAGGGGCCGTCTATGTGTCGGGCGTGTCCTCAAGCCCCCCTTGTTCCTCCTTGCAGGCGGCTGCCTCGTTGGGGGGCGAGTCGACGCCTTTTCGGCACCGTTCCTTAGCCACCCTGACTCTGGCCCAGCCGCGGTCTCCTGCACCGCGTGTTGGAGCTGAGGTCGTTCCGGGGCCCCCTGCTGCGCCGATTGACGTTGACCTGCCCCCGGTGGCGGACTCTACGGCGCCTGACCGGCGTCGGGTTTCCGATTCTTCTTTCGACGCCCCCTCCTCCACGGAAGTTCGGCAGTTGATGGTTTTGTCCGCTCCGGAAATGGGTCACCGCGTCGTGGCTTTTTCCCTGGCATCGTCTAAGGACGGCTCCTCGCCTTCACCGCGCCCGCAGTCTTCGCCGGAGGCACCTCAGGTCCCCCATTCCTCTGCCTCGTTCCCCCCTTTCCGCTCTTGGCCTTTCCTTCCTCCAGTGGGGCTGGGGGACAGTCACCATAGCTTGCAGCCGTCGCCCACAGAGGAGCTCCTTTCCCCACCGTGGGAGCCTATGGAGGCAAGTGCAGCTTTCGCTCGGGCTGTTTCTACGGCTGCTGGCATCCTGTGCATGGGTGATCCAGCTGCCCATTTACCCACGGATCATCTTCTGGAGGTCCTCCATCAGGACTCTGGTGGTCGGGAGCTGCTGCTTCCCTTTGAGGCTTAACTCCATTCTTCCCTTTTGGGGGCGGCCAGCAACCCGGTGCCCCAACAACTTCTGCACCGACACCGCCCTGCGCCGCATGACCCTGTCTGTCTTTCCCTTCACCCTTCTACCAGGGGTCCTCTTCTACAGACTACCTTTCCCTACCTGCCATCGGTGTTGTCTCCTCCGTCACGGGAGGCCCGCTAGTTAGATTCCTGGGGCGCAATATTTTTGCCTCTCCATCACTACCAACGCGGCCTTGCGGGCCCTTAACAATCTGTGTGTCCTGGCTAGGGTCACTTCTTGCATGTGGGACTCGGCTGAGTCCCTTCTGTCTGCTGTTTCTCGGGAGGGTGCCTGTGTTGATCTACGGCACCATGTGTTGGATGGCCGGGAGCTGGCATCTTTCATGCTTCTCTCAGCCTTGGACATTTCGGAAGTGTTTGGTCGTACTATGGCTTCTTCTGTGGCCTTTCGCCGACATGCCTGGCTCTGATAGTGTATTCCCGTATGACGTTCGGGTACGGTTGGTGGACCTTCCCTTTGATGGCACTCTTTTGTTCCATGCCCCTGCGAACTCTTCCATTCAGAGGTTTCTGGCGGGACTTAGTCCTCCTCCTCCTCCTCTTCCTCCTCCTCCTCCTTCCCCCCTCAGTGACCGGTGAGTCATTCTAGTTTTGAGAGGTGTTCTGTTGTGTTCTGGGGCCTTGTTGCGCGTATCCCTGGTTGTGTGTGTGTTGTGTGATTATTGCGCCTTCCGGTCCTTTTGTTGGACTTTGGTGCTGTTGGCTGCTGGTCCGGCCCCCTTTTTAGTGTTGCAGTGCGCAGCATTGCTCGCGTGAGACATTTAGTAGGTAAAAATGGGGTTTCAGAAGCTGACCTAGGAATGGCACACGCACGAGCGTGTGCTTTTTTTCTTTTGTGGCACGCTATTGGGCTTTGCGTGCGTGTTTTTTGCCAAGAGAGCACGCAATAGGTCAAAGGCGGGCTCATTGCTCCGCCCATGGCCTATTGGTGTCTATTACGCGCACCAGCCGTCATGTGGTTTCAGTTATGGTGCCCAGACATGGGCACGATAATTGAAACCACATCGCTCGCAGTGGCACGCGCACCCCGCGCTGTCTTGCTCTTTTTATTTTTTTGGTCCATTTCTCAGGGAAGCAACTAAATGAAAGAAGGCGTGTTTTGTTCGGTGAAAGTACCTATTTTTATGTGGTTGGCAGACGGTGAAATCGTTAAGCTTCACAGCAGACATTTGTAGCATATACATTGTCACCCATGGAGGTTGCTTTGGTCAGCACCTGGCTTTTTTCCAGAATCACCTGTAGCAGATACACAGATTGTGTCCGATTCTTCAGAAGGCAGATCTGCTCTTTAAGTAAAGTCAACAGCAAGGGCTTTTCAAAATCTGCAGGAAGGCAACAGGCACCACATTTCAGTGTTTTCAAGACCTGTTCTAAGTGAATGGGAGTAACCTTGATGACAGTAACGGGACTAGTGCTGATGACAATTAAAATAGCGCTGATGATACCATTGGGACTAGTGCTCCTGACAACAATGAGAATAGCACTGATGATAACAATCGGAATAGTGCCAATGCCAACAATGAGAATAGCACTGATGATAACAATGGGACTAGTGCTGATGTGAACAATGAGAATAGCGCTGATGATACCAATGGGACTAGTGCCCATGACTACAATTAGAATAGCGCTGATGATACCAATGGGACTAGTGCTCCTGACAACAATGAGAATAGCACTGATGATAACAATGGGACTAGTGCTGATGTGAACAATGAGAATAGCGCTGATGATACTAATGGGACTAGTGCCCAGGACAACAATGAGAATAGCGCTGTTGATACCATTGGGACTAGTGCTTCTGACAACAATGAGAATAGCACTGATGATAACAATGGGACTAGTGCCAATGCCAACAACGAGAATAGCATTGATGATAACAATGGGACTAGTGCTCATGCGAACAATGAGAATAGCACTGATGATACCAATGTGACTAGTGCCCTTGACAACAATGAGAATAGCGCTGATGATACCAATGGGACTTGTGCCCATGACAACAATGAGACTAGCACTGATGATACCAATGGGACTAGTGCTGATGCCAACAATGAGAATAGCGCTGATGATACCAATGGGACTAGTGCCGATGCCAACAATGAGAATAGCGCTGATTATACCAATGGTACTAGTGCTCCTGACAACAATGAGAATAGCACTAATGATACCATTGGGACTAGTGCTTCTGACAACAATGAGAATAGCACTGATGATCACAATGGGACTAGTGCCAATGCCAACAATGAGAATAGCATTGATGATAACAATGGGACTAGTGCTCATGCGAACAATGAGAATAGCACTGATGATACCAATGTGACTAGTACCCTTGACAACAATGAGAATAGCGCTGATGATACCAATGGGACTTGTGCCCATGACAACAATGAGAATAGCACTTATGATACCAATGGGACTAGTGCTGATGCCAACAATGAGAATAGCGCTGATGATACCAATGGGACTAGTGCCGATGCCAACAATGAGAATAGCGCTGATGATACCAATGGGACTAGTGCTGATGCCAACAATGAGAATAGCGCTGATTATACCAATGGTACTAGTGCTCCTGACAACAATGAGAATAGCACTGATGATATGATAACAATGGAACTTGTGCCGATGCGAACAATGAGAATAGCGCTGATGATAACAATGGGACTAGCCCGTGCCAACAATGAGAATAGCACTGATGTTAACAAGTGGACTAGTGCCCATGACAACAATGAGAATAGCACTGATAACCAATGGGACTAGGGCCGATGCCAACAATGAGAATAGCACTGATAACCAATGGGACTAGTGCCAATGCCAACAATGAGAATAGCACTGATGATAACAATGGGACTAGTGCTGATGTGAACACTGAGAATAGCGCTGATGATACCATTGGGACTAGTGCTCCTGACAACAATGAGAATACCACTGATGAAAACAATGGGACTAGTGCCCATGCCAACAATGAGAATAGCACTGATGATAACCATGGGACTAGTGCCGATGCGAACAATGAGAATAGCACTGAGAACCATGGTACTAGTGCTGATGCCAAAAATGAGAATAGCACTGATGATAACATTGGGACTAGTGCCAATGCCAACAATGAGAATAGCACTGATGATAACAATGGGACTAGTGCCCATGACAACAATGAGAATAGCGCTGATGATACCATTGGGACTAGTGCTTCTGACAACAATGAGAATAGCACTGATGATAACAATGGGAATAGTGCCAATGCCAACAATGAGAATAGCACTGATGATAACAATGGGACTAGTGCTGATGTGAACAATGAGAATAGCGCTGATGATACTAATGGGACTAGTGCCCATGACAACAATGAGAATAGAGCTGATGATACCATTGGGACTAGTGCTGATGGGAACAATGAGAATAGCGCTGATGATACTAATGGGACTAGTGCCCATGACAACAATGAGAATAGCGCTGATGATACCATTGGGACTAGTGCTTCTGACAACAATGAGAATAGCGCTGATGATACCAATGGGACTAGTGCTGATGCCAACAATGAGAATAGCACTGATTATACCAATGGTACTAGTGCTCCTGACAACAATGAGAATAGCACTGATGATAACAATGGAACTTGTGCCGATGCGAACAATGAGAATAGCACTGATGATAACAATGGGACTAGCCCGTGCCAACAATGAGAATAGCACTGATGTTAACAAGTGGACTAGTGCCCATGACAACAATGAGAATAGCACTGATAACCAATGGGACTAGGGCCGATGCCAACAATGAGAATAGCACTGATGATAACAATGAGACTAGTGCCAATGCCAACAATGAGAATAGCGCTGATGATACCATTGGGACTAGTGCTTCTGACAACAATGAGAATAGCACTGATGATAACAATGGGACTAGTGCCAATGCCAACAATGAGAATAGCATTGATGATAGCAATGGGACTAGTGCTCATGCGAACAATGAGAATAGCACTGATGATACCAATGTGACTAGTGCCCTTGACAACAATGAGAATAGCGCTGATGATACCAATGGGACTTGTGCCCATGACAACAATGAGAATAGCACTGATGATACCAATGGGACTAGTGCTGATGCCAACAATGAGAATAGCGCTGATGATAACAATGGGACTAGTGCCGATGCCAACAATGAGAATAGCGCTGATGATACCAATGGGACTAGTGCCGATGCCAACAATGAGAATAGCACTGATTATACCAATGGTACTAGTGCTCCTGACAACAATGAGAATAGCACTGATGATACCATTGGGACTAGTGCTTCTGACAACAATGAGAATAGCACTGATGATAACAATGGGACTAGTGCCAATGCCAACAACGAGAATAACATTGATGATAACAATGGGACTAGTGCTCATGCGAACAATGAGAATAGCACTGATGATACCAATGTGACTAGTGCCCTTGACAACAATGAGAATAGCGCTGATGATACCAATAGGACTTGTGCCCATGACAACAATGAGAATAGCACTGATGATACCAATGGGACTAGTGCTGATGCCAACAATGAGAATAGCGCTGATGATACCAATGGGACTAGTGCTGATGCCAACAATGAGAATAGCGCTGATGATAACAATGGGACTAGTGCCGATGCCAACAATGAGAATAGCGCTGATGATACCAATGGGACTAGTGCCGATGCCAACAATGAGAATAGCGCTGATTATACCAATGGTACTAGTGCTCCTGACAACAATGAGAATAGCACTGATGATAACAATGGAACTTTGCCGATGCGAACAATGAGAATAGCGCTGATGATAACAATGGGACTAGCCCGTGCCAACAATGAGAATAGCACTGATGTTAACAAGTGGACTAGTGCCCATGACAACAATGAGAATAGCACTGATAACCAATGGGACTAGGGCCGATGCCAACAATGAGAATAGCACTGATGATCACAATGAGACTAGTGCCAATGCCAACAATGCGAACAGCACTGATGATACCAATGAGACTAGTGCCCATGACAACAATGAAAATAGCGCTGATGATACCAATGGGACTAGTGCCCATGACAACAATGAGAATAGCGCTGATGATACCAATGGGACTAGTGCTCCTGACAACAATGAGAATACCACTGATGAAAACAATGGGACTAGTGCCCATGCCAACAATGAGAATAGCACTGATGATAACCATGGGACTAGTGCCGATGCGAACAATGAGAATAGCACTGATAACCATGGGACTAGTGCTGATGCCTAAAATGAGAATAGCACTGATGATAACAATGGGACTAGTGCCGATGCCAACAATGAGAATATCACTGATGATAACAATGGGACTAGTGCCGATGCCAACAATGAGAATAGCACTGATGATAACAATGGGACTAGTGCTGATGCCAACAATGAGAATAGCACTGATAACCATGGGACTAATGCCCATGACAACAATGAGAATAGCACTGATGATACCAATGAGACTAGTGCCAATGTCAACAATGAGAATAGCACTGATGATACCAATGGGACTAGTGCCCATGCCAACAATGAGAATAGCGCTGATAATACCAATGGGACTAGTGCCCATGACAACAATGAGAATAGCGCTGTTGATACCAATGGGACTAGTGCCGATGCCAACAATGAGAATAGCACTGATGATACTAATGGTACTAGTGCTCCTGACAACAATGAAATAGCACTGATAACAATGGGACTTGTGCCCGTGCCAACAATAAGAATAGCGCTGATGATACCAATGAGACTAGTGCTGATGCCAACAATGAGAATAGCACTGATGATAACAATGGGAATAGTGCTGATGCGAACAATGATAATGGCACTGATAACCATGGGACTAGTGCCAATGCCAATAATGGTAATAGCACTGATGATAACAATGAGACTAGTGCCCATGCCAACAATGAGAATAGCACTGATGATAACTATGGGACTAGTGCTGATGCCAACAATGACAATAGCACTGATGATAACAATGGGACTAGTGCCCATGCCAACAATTAGAATAGCACTGATAACCATGGGACTAGTGTCCATGACAATAATCAGAATAGCGTTGATGATACCAATGGGACTAGTGCCGATGCCAACAATGAGAATAGCGCTGATGATACTAATGGGACTAGTGCCCATGCCAACAATGAGAATAGTGCTGATGATAACAATGGGACTAGTGCCCATGCCAACAATTAGAATAGCGCTGATGATACCAATGGTACTAGTACCGATGCGAACAATGAGAATAGCACTGATGATGCCAACGGGACTAGTGCCCATGACAACAATGAGAATAGCACTGATAACCATGGGACTAGTGCCCATGACAACAATGAGAATAGCACTGATAACCATGGGACTAGTGCCCATGACAACAATAAGAATAGTGTTGATGATACCAATGGGACTAGTGCGGATGCCAACAAAGAGAATAGCGCTGATGATACCAATGGGACTAGTACCCATGCCAACAATGAGAATAGTGCTGATGATAAGACTGGGACTAGTGCCGATGCCAACAATGAGAATAGCGCTGATAACAATGGGACTAGTGCTGATGCCAACAATGAGAATAGAGCTGATTTTTTGTTTGAATATGTTTTATTGAGAATATAGCAGTGAAATATCACACATAGTAACCATTCATGCGAGACATTTGGAGATAGCATCATTCAAGGCATTGCATTAAACGCATATAACAGTAATATTACACAGTGTATTAGTCTCATGCTCTGGGTATCCGTGCTGGAAGGAAGGGGCACAAGAATCACAAAGTAATTCCTCATTTTTGCAATATGAGCTCATGCTTGTTATCTCCACTGAGTGATGTGTCAGTTTTAGTGAGGTTGATACCTCCATCTTATCTGATTCATTACAGTTATTGCATTGCTATGCCCCATTGTGTGATGCGTGTGCGTATCTGGCGGTACAGAAGAGCAGTAAATACATTCCCAGCTATAACGGGAACGTGGCACGATGTGGTTACGCATATAGGCAGGCTTCTTGTGCCATCCACGGCGCGCTTCACATCTTCTCTGCAGATGATTCCGGTGAATTCTGCGCATGGGGTGCCCCTGCGGTCTCTGGCGCGTGTGCTATCAGTCACTGACAATGCCGTCATGTGTCTTTGTCTTAGTCATTGGTCACCAGAGTAACTAAGGTGTCCCGATATCAATTCTCTAGTTAAAGTTAAGAACTGAACAAATGGGGGGCGGGGGGAGAATTTACATGGGAGGAAACTCGGGATAAGGCTCCCTGCCATGTTTAAGAACAAGCAAGTCAAAAGGGGAAAATAGTATAAGGGGGAGAGAAAGAGCGGGGGGTATGCTAATGAGACATGTCCAGTAGGGTATGAGATCAGGTGCTGTGTCTGTGTGTCGCAGTGAGAGTATAATCTTGCATCCGGATAGATTGAGGCCTAGTGATCAGGGAGGGCGGCCTTTTCCGGGGCAGGGGCATGGTATGGTAGCGTTACTTGGCGGTCCGTTTGGGGGGAGGGTGCTTCAACTCAGGAAGGCAGTGGAAGATGGTCGTTGGTCGCGTCACGTGTACAGCATGCCAGTGTCTCCTTTTGTCCCCTCATACCCTCTAGGCGTCCGTCTTTATGGCATTGCTGTCATATTAATGTCACTAGGTGAGGGCGGTGTCTGAGTGGTGTCCTGGTCGGTGTATGCCTGGCGGAAAGTCTGCAAGACATCCCCCCATAGTTGTGATATCGGTATTGCCCTCAGGCTTGCTGTTTCCTCCCTGCTCTGGGTCACCTCCTCCGCCACCGCCCAGTTGTTAAAAGAGGTGTACCAGTGTCGGAGTTGTGGTGGATCTTTGTTTTTCCAGCGTTTGGTGATTAGTCGCATGGCGGTGATAAGGCCTAGATTCCAGAACCTGGAGTGGACCTTGATGTGTTTTGTCCTCCTAAACAACCCAAGCAGGCAGGCCTCCCCGTGTGTTGCACTTCCGCCCCGGCCCCCTTCGCCAGTAGTGTCGCCACTGCTGTCCAATAAGTGTGTAGCCTGGGAAAAGCCCAGAGCATATGGAGTATATCTGCACACACCAGGGAGCAGTGTGGACACTCCGATGTGCCGATGCCAAAATATTGGTTTATTCTGTCCGGCGACAGATATGCTCTATGCGTAATGTAGAGCTGAATGATCCTAAAGCGGGAGTTACGCAGGATGTTGCTATGTCCCTCCAAGATTCTCTCCCATTCTTTGTCTGACCAGTCCCTGCCTCTATCTGCCGCCCATTTATTTCTTAATGATTGGAGGGTACAAACAGTGTGCGTTAACAATGCTTGAGTTAGCCAGTGTACCACATGTGTTCCACCTCCCATGATGTGCAAGTATTGTATTAGGAGGTGTGTCTGCGGTTCTTCAAACATGTCTCCCCAAGCTGCCGTGTATGTGTGTACTATGGATGCGTGTAACAAGAACTGCCCTGCTGGTACGCCTGTGTCCGCCCGTAGCCTATCAAACGGATGCAGGGCACCATCTGCCTATAGATCAGCCATCGTTTTTATCCCTGCCTGTTCTCATGTTCTATCGTAGATGCCGAGATGGTCCATCTATTACTGGGGGTTCCCAGCAGTGGTAGGGCAGGAGCATAAGGTGTCACCGCTCGCAAGAGCCACAAGCATCGCTTATAACATCGAGACGCCACGGCTAAATGCAGCTGTGCCGGGCGAAGCGCCCTGGTCAGGGGGTGGAACAATGTGAGAGCCTGGGTGTGTGTCAGGGCTGGGGCATTTGAGGACGTATCCCCCAGGTTTCTTCCGACTAGCCAACCGACCACCCACTGCAGCTGCACGGCTAGGTAGTAGAGCTCCTGGTCAGGGACCGCCAAACCCCCTGCCCTTGTAGGGGCATAGAGCTTTCGCAATGCCACTCTGGGCCGTCCTGTGTTCCAGATGAGTGCCCTGACCATAGTTTCCAGCTCCCGGAAAATGCGATTGGGAACATAGGCCGGCATGTTGGAATAGTAGTATAGGAGTCGAGGTAACCCAATCATCTTTGTCAGGGTTACCCGACTCGGGACATTCAGGGGGAGTGTTCTCCAGAAGGCCATCTGTGCCCGCAGGGAAGAGATGGCTCTGACCAGGTTGCTCTCCAGTATATCTTCCGGGGTTCGGTAAATGTGTATCCCTAGGTAGCGAAAGGTAGTGGCGTGCCAAGCCAATCGCTCTCTGCCGAGCCGTACCTCACATTCCCGCGTGTCAGGGCTGAAGGGGTACACACCGGACTTGCCCCAGTTGACTTTTTAAGTCCAGAGAGGGCTGCAAAGCCATGTAGCGTGTCTGTGAGTCCCTGCGGTATCTGTGTGAGATAATTTATATATAGTAGCAGGTCATCCGCGTATAGCGAAATCGTATGGGTCCCATCCGCCAAGGGAATACCCCATGCTTCGCCCTGACTCCTCAGCAGTTCCGCCAGTGGTTCTATTGCCAGGGAGAAAAGCAGCGGCGACAGTGGGCAACCTTGTCGCGTGCCCCTCCGTACTCTTATGGCCGTGGACAACAAACTCCTGGTGCCGACACGAACTGTCGGCGCTTGGTACAATAGACTGACCATGTCCGTGAAGTCTTCTCCCAATCCGAACTTCAGCATTACCTCCCTGAGATAGGGCCATTCCACGGAATCGAGGGCCTTCTCCAGGTCAAGCACCAAGCACTCCGATCTCGACCAGCGAGTCGTGGCGTATTCCTGTACTCTAAACAACCGGCGGATGTTATGAGAGGTGCTGCGTGTGGGCACAAAACCGTTTTGGTCTGTGTGCACCAGGGCCGGTGTGAAAGGGGCCAGTCTCTGCGCCAGGGTAGACGCTAAGATTTTGTAATCCATATTAAGGAGGGCTAGAGGCCGATACGACCCTAACTTCTTTCCATCTCTGCCAGGTTTTAGGAGGGACATCAGGGTAGCCTCATTGAGAGTGGGTGGGAATGTTGAATCTTCTATTGCTGTTTCGTACATCCGGATCAATACCGGAATTAGCAGAGCCGAGAACGCCTTATAAAACTCCGCTGGTAGGCCGTCTGGGCCAGGGGATTTGCCATTGGAGATTGCGGCTATAAATTCTCGGAGCTCTTCCGCCGTGATAGGTGCTGCCAATTCCCCGCGTTGTGCATCACTCAGTGTCGGCAATTGTATGGCCACTAAGTAATCAACAATGTCTTGGGTGGGGGCCTGCAGGTATGAACGATAAAACGCGCCATAGTGGGCGGTAAAGGCGTTGTGAATTTCTTGTTGTGTGTAATGCATGTCGCCCCTGTCAGTCTGTATTGCCATTACCGGGTGTGTCCGATCTTCCCTGCTGATTAACCAGGTTAACAGCTTGCCTGGCTGGTCACCCCTGTGGTGTGTTCGCGCCGAATGAGCTGCATAATTAAGGCATCGTAACCTCTCCAGTAGCTGCTCATGTTCTGCCCGGGACTCTAGTGCATCACCCTCTCCACCCTCAATCGCGGCTTGCTCATTTAGTAGTAGTTCTGTCTCAATCCTCGTTAAATCCCTCTCCAGCAGCCTCCGTAGGTTTACCTGCGTGCCTAGGCAGTGTCCCCGAATCACTACCTTGACCGCATCCCACTCCATCTGGGGAGTGGATGCCGTGCCCGTATTTTCTTCGAAGTAATGACCTATCTGAGTGAACAAGGAGTCTTGGAACGGGGCGTCTATCAGTAAGTCCGGCTGTAAACTCCAGGTGGGGATGGGTGGATGTGTGCGTGTCCACGCGGAACTTAGGATGTGTGGGTTGTGGTCTGAGTGAGTGCGACCCATGTAGTGTGTGTCGGTCACCTGAGGGAGCAAATCAGTTGTGAGCATGAACCTGTCCAATCGTATATGTAGGTCGTGTGCGCTCGAGTAAAAGGAATATATGCGGGTGTCAGGGTTCCGACTGCGCTAAGCGTCGTGTAGATCCCATTGGGTTGCCCAGGATTTAAATGCCTTCATGGCCCCTAGTATAGTTGCCCCTGGGAGAGGCAGGAAGGAGCGGTCTAGCGTGGCGTCTAAGATTCTAAGATGCAGTTATAGTCTCCCCCCAAGACCCAGGGGAGGCCATGCCAAGGGGACAGGACCTCAGAAGGCTCCGTGAGAAACCTCTGCTGGTCCACATTAGGGGCATATATCGATGCCAACACAAGCGGGCGCCCATCCAGCCTACCCTGTATCATCACCAGTCGCCCTTCTCGATCAATATGGGAATGATCTATTTCGAGGGGGGTCCCTGGTCGGACCCATATGAGCGCACCTCGGGCATATGATGAGTAACCTGTGGCGTAAAGTTGCCCTCGCCATCTGCGCCTCAACATGCGTGTCTCAGTGTCATTTAAGTGGGTCTCCTGCAGGAGCGCTATTTGGATTTTGTGTCTTTTCAAATATGTGTAAATCTGATATCGTCGAGAGGGTGTGTGCATGCCACACACGTTCCACGTGCATATCTTGGTCTCTGTCATTAAATTAGCTTAAGTGTCCCCTGCTGTACCCGCTAAACGAGAGTGCCAACCCTGCCTCCGGAGCACTCCGCCTCCCACCTCTGAAACACAAACAAAATCACCTGTTTTAAAGGAATAAAGGCACAACATGTCTATAAAGAGCGTATCCATATCAGTAGATCTTGGGGAACAAATATAGGGTAGAATACCAAAAAGGCAGCCGCCAAACGTGCAGCCATCCAAACACTCTAGTGAGATAATCAACATTCAAGTCTAGGGGGGTTGCTTTTTGCTTAGTGAATCAAGAATATCAACATCAGTTAGCAAACATGAAAATACAGTCTCCCACCCGGGGAAGCAATTGCCAGTCCCAGCAGGCTGTATGGTTGGCCAGTTAGGTGTTAGAGGGATGTGTCTGCTCCGCGGCGCCCCGCCACTGGTGCATGCCAGCCCGCCATGTGAAGGATGTGTAACCGTGTGGCACTTCTTAGTCTAAGGGGGGCAGCAGGGCAGGCCTCGCCGTCTCCCATTGTCATTGCAATTGGCCGCCAGCCCAGTTGCCTGCAATTATGTAGTCGGGGATGATACTCTCTGTGTCTCTCAGCTGGCAGCCGTCCCCCCCAGCAGGCAAGCCGCGGCACGGAGCCCCAGTGTCCGCAGGCCGCTGGCCCCGGGCAGACCAAGCATTGTGCTCTCAGTGTTCAATGTCTGGTCCGGCAACGGGGGGGACAGGAGTAGGTAGAAGGAAGGTGGAAGTACATCAGTGCCTCAGCCAAACAGGTCTACTGTCTGTGGTGTGATATCAGGAAGGTCCGATGATTGCTGCGAGTCCGGTATCCCGTAAATTGCCTCGTCGTCACTCTGTAGGGCGCCGGGGCCCGCCGCCGGGGGAGACTGTGCGGCCGGCGAGTTGCTAAGTTCCGCAACCACTCGTATTGCGTCACGCTGCTCCCGTTGCATTTCCTCCTTAGGTGGGCCAGCGCCCGGCTGTTGGCGGTTCTCAGGAGTCGGTGGCGATTTGTTTCTACGTCTCTGTCTTGAGCCTCTGTTACGCTTCGTGTGGAAGGCGTCTGTGTGTCTCGGCCGGGCTTTATCCATGCCGTTATCTAGCCAGGACTCTACTTCTTCAGGATTGGAAAAAAAATGTGTTTTGTCCTGTGCCACCACTCGGTGTTTTGCCGGGAGCAGAAGGGGGTATTTGAGCCCAAGTTGGCGTAGGCGCCGCTTCACCGCCAGTGGGGAGTGTCTCTGGCATTGTACCTGGACCGTGTAGTCCGGGAAGAACATGACTTGGGCGTTTTCAATTTGAATATTCTGGAGCTTGCATGTTTCCCTCAGTATAGAGTCACGATCTCTGTGAGAAGTTGGCCTGATATGCAGTGTTCACTATTCTAGTGATCACTATGCATCAGTCCAAACGACCCTTATGGTGATTGGTTGTAAGTCAACCTTAGACCAGCTATCCTAGTAGCGTGGATACGAGCAGTCTTCGGGCTAAACTCTAGAGGGCGTGTTAAGCCAGCTGTTATACCATCACATATACCCCTTGAACACCAAGTGAAAGGACACCACACAAGTGTTATGAAAATAAACAGTGTATTTATTAGAATCACAACAGCCCTGTACTCTTTATGAGGACAGGGTACTAAGCACACAACAAAACTCTTACTTCAAGTTGCACAATTTACACAAATGCCCGAGGGGCACGGAAAACCATATACTATGGAAGTGGAATGCGAAATTACTAGCAGGTAAGTACTGTACTAATAGGCTTTGGAATCGCTAGGACTACGTTACTGAACCTTCAGATTACTAGTAGGAGGCCTAGGGGACTCGGGTGCAGAGTGTGCACTCTCACGCGGGATGCGGGACAAAGTCTATGGTAGCTAGATTTCACAAAGTTAATGTTCTCGGGCGAACCCGACTAGGTAGATCGAAAACGACAGTGGATCCTGACCCTTGGATAGTGAGGCTATGCTGGGGCACCGAAATGCCGAAGTTACCTAGCCCAGGGGCTGCAGCTGCATAGGTCTCAAAAGACGTCGGGAATCCTCGTAGACGAACCAGGAGCCTGAAGAAAGAAGTTGCTGGCAGGCGACCAGTGAAGATTGTTCGAGTGATCCAAGCCTGGATCGAAGATGGATGACACCTGAAAGCAGAGGGGACCAAGTTCGTGACTACTAGCCAGTAGTCAGGGGCACCAGGAGGGCACCGGATGGTAGTCACCTCGACTAGGTGAGTGGGCGACGCTGGGCTCTGCAGTCTCACGGACCAGGAGGCGTTGTCGGCGACCAGGATGGAGGTGCGAGCTGTCCCACGATGGATGATGCTGTCGACGTCGCTGGGCCCAGGATTGGGGCAACAAGTCTTGGCAAATTCAAGCCCACGCGGTGGACCTAAAATGGCGTCTGGTGTGGACCAGGAGGGTCCGGGATGCTCCTCTTTTGGAAGGGAGCAAGGGCCAGTCTGGAGCAACCAGACCAGCAGCAGTGATGTCGTCGGGCGTCGTTAGGAAGGCCACAAGCCAGCGGGCTAGTAGCCAAACAACGCGGTGAGCAGCAAAAAGCAGAAGGGCCCCACGCAGATCGTGGAGATGCTGGGAGGCTGGACTTCGTTGCTGGAGCTTCTCAGGGTCGGGGCTTCTCGGACTCCAAAGCACTCACCAGAGGATCCCTCGGCGGTCGTGCTGGATGGAAGTCGTGCAGTTCTGATGATGGCCGGTCCCTCGAGGTCTCGTCGCACCTACGGTTCTCAGCTTAGCTGTAGAGGTAGGTAGAGGTCAGAGGTGCCAGGGAAGCCGGGTCTCGTCGTGCTGGTCGGTCGGATTCCTGAGGAAGGACGTGCAGCAAACCGCAGAGTTCTTAGATGGTGCCTGCGGATGCAGGGTGACTACTCCTTAGTCACAAGGGAGAAATCTTGAGAAGAACTCGAGAGTTCCTTTCGTAGAAAGTAGTTTCAGGATTTAAAGATGATCTAATTTGGAAGGGTCCCCGCTCCTGCCTTTATCCTAAAGAAAGGGGTGGGTACGCGACTAGGTCCTGCCCTAGGGGTGGGACCAGGAAGGGGGGTGGTTACACCCCTCTCCCATGCCGGACTTTCCCCAGGCCAGGGGCTGGTGTGCCCCTGGAACTGGTTCTAGCCGGCAGATGCGTAGTGAGCACCGGGGTGCCACTCTGCAGTCACCTTCCTGTAAAGCCCTGCCTACCCAGGATACACAAAACCCTGTCTGGGATGGTGCTAGCACCGCCCCTGACAGGAAACCCTTTGTCCAAGCTCTCCTCGCTGGAAGGACTCCCAGCAGCAGGAGGTCAGACTCGTGTCTGTGGTGGCAGCATCCATTTTGTGGAGCTGAGGCTTCAGTTAACTTTAACCGGGGTTCACAGTTACATACATGTCGGGTCCCTCTAGAAGGGTGGAATGCTAACCCCGTCGCCAGAATTGGCGAGGGGTTAGTATTCCAATTCGTATGACACCTTACTCGACATGTTTTGATAAAGCAATACCAAAGATAGCATTTAACCGCGAGGATTATAATGCACTTAAGAGTATATGGTATGCATTATCATGGAACAGCTATTAGGACTTGGTTCCGCAAGCTGCAAACGGGCTCAGCTCCTGCCAGAGCACCATTTCACACGATTCCAAGCACTCTGCCTTCAGGATTGTCAAGGCCTGCCATAGGAGTGACTGATAAGAAACTGTGTCTATTTTTAGGGTTAGATATAGGTATACTATATCTAAAGCAAAGGGTTATTACACCACCTTGCCCCAGCTGTCGTGCAGCCAGTTGTGTCAGATTTAGATGGCCATCCAGGGGTGGCATAATACATGCTTCAGCCCCTGGTAGGCCCTGGGTACACCTATGCCCTGAGTTACAGGGTCTGATAAGGTGGCCCAGTCCCAATTGGATAATGCACCTAATAATAATAATAATAAAGAGCTTATAGAGCGCTCAGTAACGCCATCACGGCGTGTCCCCGCGCTAAGCTACCAGCAACCTGCCTAGAACAGCCAGCCTCTATGCAGAATATAGGTGAGTTTTGAGCATAGCCCTGAAACGCAGTTCATTGTCCTCCAATCGCAGCACAGGAGGTAATTTATTCCAGTTTTGGGCTGCAAGTAGCGCAAAGGAACGTCCTCCTATTCTCGCCTTCCTAATCCTGGGGACTGTCAGCAGACCGGTACCTTCTGAACGGAGGGTCCTGGTAGGCTCATAACGGCTGACTAACTCCTTCAGATATGCTGGTGACTTGTCCCAGACAATGCGGTGGCAAAAAAGGAGGCACTTAAATAGCACACGCTTCTTCACCGGCAGCCAATGAAGCGCATCCAGCGCCAGTTTTGAGCTAGCTCTCCTGGGTCTTCTTAACACCAGTCTGGCGGCGGAGTTCTGGATGACTTGTAGGCGACCTATGCTGCCCTCGGTTGCACCAAGGAACAGGATATTGCCATAATCCATCCGCGAGGTCACAAGTGCCTGCGTTAGAGTTCTTCTGGCTGATAGAGGCAGGAGGTCTAAGGTTTTATTTAGGGTTTTTAGGACTCCAAAACATTTGCCCACCAGGCGCCTTATGTGGCCTTCATAAGAGAGCGAGGGGTTCATCCAGATTCCCAGATTCTTAGCCTCCTGACATGGTATGGGGGTAGGGCCCAGGCATGACGGCCACCACTCATCCGACCATTTTTCGCTTTTTCCCCCTACCACCAACACCTCTGTTTTGGAGCCATTGAGTTTTAGACAATGGGCATCCATCCACTCTGCTAGTGCCTGCATACAAGATTTAAAATTTTTTGGGGTGTTGGAGGTGCTCTGAGAAAGGGAGATCAGCAGTTGAGTGTCGTCAGCGTACGACACTAGTTCCACCCCAAAAGAGTGTACAACTTTCGCCAGGGAGGCCATGTATAAATTAAAAAGAGTGGGGCTCAAGGCCGAGCCCTGGGGTACTCCCTGGTCTAGTGACATCTCCCTTGAGCGGCATGTCCCCTGCTGAACCTGGAAACATCTCTCTGTAAGGAAAGATTGTAGCCAGCCCAGCGCAGGACCCGCGACCCCAGCTTCGTTCAGACACCGTAGCAAGATGGAATGTGCTACGGTGTCAAAAGCCGCACTTAGGTCTAGCATGATCAGGGCCATTGTGTGACCAGCATCTGCCCCTGCTCTTAGAGTCTCAGTGGCTCTTAGGAGGGCCGTCTCTGTAGAGTAGCCTGCCCTAAAACCTGATTGTGAGGAGTGGAGTAGATTACATTTTTCCAAGTGCTCCGTGAGCTGAGCATTAACCACCTTCTCGGCTACCTTTGCCACGTACGGTAATAAGGAGATTGGTCTGAGGTTTTCTAGTACCTCCATGCTGACATTGGGTTTTTTCCTTATTGGGAGTACAGTAGCCTTCTTCCACTCACTGGGGACTTGTTGAGTGGAAAAGGAGGTTTGAAGAACGTGCCTAATGTGAGGTTCTAAGGCTGTCAGACCCTCAGATAAGACCCAGGCAGGGGCCGGGTCATTGGGGGAGCCGGACTTGACGCTCCGACAGATGGTTGATAACTTGTCAGCTGCCGGAACCTCGAAGGTTAGGAGTGAGGAGTCCGGTACTGCCAATGAGCTATTTGCTCTAAAATCAGTGCCCTTAACTGGTGTATGAGAAAAGGAAGCATAAATCTTCTTGACTTTACTCGAGAAGAAGTCAGCGATTTTATTACATCCCTCCTTGGAAGGATTTACAGGGGAATTGGAGCTAGAAACCAACGATATTTCTTTATAAATTTTAAACAGTTCCCGTGAGGAGCTCTCGGCGTCCTCAATACGGGTCTGAAAATATTTGGCTTTAGCTCTACGCACCGCATATTGATAGCTCCGGTGTGCTGAGCTGTAGCTATTTTTTGCTTGCTCACTCGGATTCCTTCTCCAGGTTCTTTCTAGCTTTTTGCATTTAGATTTGGTTTGCTGGAGTTCAATCGTGAACCATGGGGCAGTGCGTTGTCTACCAGTTCTAACTTTGCCCTTGCACATAGGAGCTAGCTCATCCAGGGTGGCAGTGACAAGTAGGTTAAACTCCTTATTCGCCTGGTCACTATCCAGAGCGCTTATTAGTTGAGCTTTCTGGATGGAGCCCACAAAGTTTTCTTTGGAGAATTGTCTCCATTTGCGTTTCATAATATAACCATCCCCATTGTCTTTAGTCCTAGAGGTCTGGTAAAAACAGTGAAAAGGGACCAAAAAGTGGTCAGTCCAAGGGAGCTGACGGGGAGTGAGTACTTTTATTTTATCCCAGCTCGCAAAGATAGGGTCTAAACAGTGACCCTTCTGATGCGTAGCTGTTGTGCTTAGCAGAGTCAGCTGTAATTCCTGTAATACAAGGCGAACATCCTCTGCCTCCTTCTGTACAGGGTCCTCTAGGTGTAGATTCAGGTCACCCAATATCAGAACCTTGTTATGTTTAATGGCGGTCTGAGTAGCCCCTTCAAGTAGGCTGCTACGAAAGTTTCCCAGGGACCCAGGGGGCCTATAGATAAGGATGCCAGAGATAGTGTCATGTTGCGTCAGTTTGATGCTAAATTCACCAGCTTCGCAATCATCAATCTTTAATGGCTTTAGAATACACTCGAACGGGTGTTTGACAATAATGGCGATCCCACCTCCCCTTCCTATTGTCCTATCAAGTCTGTGGAGGGTGTAACCAGGAGGGATGGTGTCCAGTATGTCCGGGTCAGAGTGTTCTCCCAACCAAGTCTCAGTAAGGAACAGAATCTGCATGTTCTCATCCAATAAGAGATCCCACAGCTGGAGAGTGTGTTTGCTGATGGATCTACAGTTTAGGAGACCCCCTTTGGCCAGAATAGTATCTGGATCAGGCGCGACTGGCACTAAGCAGCTGCCTGTGAATGTACAATGAGGACATGGTCCTAAGTCCAAGGGCTCCATCAAGTGGTGACAGTAAGTAGGTAGACCGGGACATAGGTCTCTCAACCTCTTACTTGTATATGTCTGCCTGGCGCACGCCCGCCGAGCAGGGGTCTGGGCCCCTGGTCCCGGCTGGTCGCGGACGGGCTTGACTTGTGCGCGACTTCGGCGCGCATCCGGCGCGCCCGCTGCGCCAGCCCGCTGCGCCGTCTGAATCCTACGCACATTTTATGGGAGATGAGGAGGGCGGGAGGCCGGCGCGACTAGAGCGCTGCCCCTGCCCACACCCAAAATGGCGCCCGCCGCCGCCTCGAGCCGGGATTAAGAATCGGCTGGGCGAGGCTGTTTCAGAGCGTTAGTGTGTTTAGAGGTGTCAGAGTGCCTATAAATCGATTCTATTTAAAATTCTGACGAAGAAAGCCCCAAGTTTTAAAAGTACAAATGCAATAAAAAACACGCTATTAAAACACAGGCTGTCGCTGTTTTTGTCAACAGATTGCCCAGTAGCTCGCAGCCCTAGTCCTCCCTCTAGGGAGAGCTCTAACAGGCAGCGAGCGGTTCAAATCACCCCAATTAAATATTCTGGGAGGGCGGGAGGCCGGCGCGACTAGAGCGCTGCCCCTGCCCACACCCAAAATGGCGCCCGCCGCCGCCTCGAGCCGGGATTAAGAATCGGCTGGGCGAGGCTGTTTCAGAGCGTTAGTGTGTTTAGAGGTGACACATGTCAATTTAGTGAGAGAACAGCTAGGCTGTGGGTCTGATTGGCAGGCCCACAGTCAGAGAAAGTCGTAAACCAGTGAAACAAAAGCAAAAAATCTGGGTGATCATAGGATTGCAGACCCTACTCTCCTACAATCTCTATAGTTCAAAATACGGAGCAGTAACGGGCGGGGGTTGGAGCCCGTCGGGAGAGGCCGTGTTGGAACGCGGTGTGCCCGCTCCACTACGAAGTGGGGTGACAGCGCTCCCTCCAGTAGTAGGGTCCGCAACCAGTCTTCCACGTGCGTCGTGGGGTCTCTCCCTTCCCATCTCTCCGGCACTCCCACTATCCGTATGTTGTCCGCCTCGCCCGTCCTTCCGCGTCCTCCGCCCGGTCCTCCAGGAACTCGACCTTATTGAGGAGGTCTCTCACGCGTTTTTCAGATTGGGTGACTCGGGCTCCAGGTCCGACATCGAGGTCTCCAAGGTGGTGGTGCGGTCTGCAAGCTACCTGTGGTCGGCTCTGAGATGCGTGAGGTCAATGGCGACTCCATCTATTTGCGCTTCTAGGGATGTGCGTGTGGACAATATTGATTCCTCCATCCTTTCCATCGCCGCCAGTACGGTGTCCAGCTTGGCCGACACAAGGTCGGCTTCCCCCTGCTTCGAGGGCTTGCTCATCCTGTCTCGAGGTTGCGTCCCGCCCGTCCCGCCCGTGCGCGTTTCGACTCCTCCAGACATGGGCAGCTGAGTGAGCCTCCTCTGTGCAATTATAGGGCCAGCGGCCAGAGAGATGTCCAGTTAGGGCTGCTCACCTCGCCTCCTTCAGACACCAAACATCCAAAAGTCCCTCATTGGCAGCAGCACTGGTGGGGCTCTGGAAGTGGACCCCACGTAGTCAGCCTCCGTGAACTTGGGCAGTTCATCGCTCTCAGTGTTAGGCACACTCCAGGGAGGTCCGTGTAGCGGTTGCGGTGCGAGCCTCGATGTCCGCACCATCATCACAGCGCTCCGCTCTGTCCGTGGCGAATCGCTCTCTGGGTCCGTAGTGTCGGACCGCGACCGCGCCACAGAGGTCTCTACTGTGGCCCGCCCAGAAGGGGCCCTCGGCGGTCAGTCAGTTGTGCACAAGGTCTGGGTCCCGAGGGTTGCAGCGGACAATCCCATCTGCCGGCGGGGCTCGCGACTCCCCACTCACAGCCCGATCCAAGATGGCGCCCCAGTAAGCCTCCGGCCTTGTGGCGCACCGATGTCAGGGCCGCGAGCTGCAGCGCCCGCGTTGTTCTCCTGGTGGCTGTGGCCTCTGGTTGGGAAACGACTCTCACAGGCCGGGGCTCCCCCGCCGACGCACACCGGCCTCCCCCAGGTGCCACGTGCTGGGTACGCGAGCAGCAGGTGCCCCCGCGGCCGAGCGGCGCATGAGCTGAGGCGCGGTGCACGGGACCAACGCACGGAACACCCCTAAACAGGCAGATGTGGTCCTCCTGGTTTGGCGCAAACCCCTATCCGCTGGCCCTCCGCCAGGAACCAGCACTGTGTCCAGGGTCCGCCGTCTCCTCCCTCTGTTGCTGTCCTTCACAGGGCCTGCACTTCCGCCGCAGGCCTCGGCCTCGCGTATGGTTCCCTCGCCGGCCCGGTGCACGGGCTCGCAGCCAGCCCTCAGCTAGATTTCCCGCTGCGGTGCGGTGACTAACAGCGGCTCGATTCCTGGCTGGGAGAGAGTCCGTAAGTTCATGTGTCGGCCCCCGAGCCTGTGGCCCGCTGGTGTGGGGCAAATGTTGGATAAATGCCCCGGGAAGGGGAGCTCACGCCGGAGCTCTACCCGTACATGTCTTGCTGCATTGCGTGCTTAGCCACGCCCCCCACAATGAGAATAGCGCTGATGATACCAATCGTACTAGTACCGATGCGAACAATGAGAATACCACTGATGATGCCAACGGGACTAGTGCCCATGACAACAATGAGAATAGCGCTGAAGATACCAATGGGACTAGTGCCCATGACAACAATGAGAATAGTGCTGATGATACCAAGGGGACTAGTGCTCCTGACAACAATGAGAATAACACTCATGATAACCATGGGACTAGTGCCGATGCCAACAATGAGAATAGCACTGATAACCGTGGGACTAGTGCCCATGACAACAATGAGAATAGCCCTGTTGATAACAACGTGACTATTGGTGACAATAACAATGAAAATAGCTCTGATGATAACAATGGGACTAGTGCTAACGAGAACAATGAGAATAGCGCTGATGACAACAATGAGACTAGTGCTGATGACAACACTAATGACAACAACAAGAATAGCGCTGATGATAACAATGAGACTAATGCTGATGACAACGAGACTAATGCCGATGACAACAAGTCTAGTGCCAATGACAACAATAAGAATAGCGCTGATCATAACAGGACTAGTGCAGATGGCAAAACTGCATGATTAAGAGACTGTTACTCAGGGTCCGCACTGCTCATTCAAAGGAGACCCTGTCCTAGACTCACATGCCTCTCATCAGTGTGCACACTGGTCTTTAACCATATTCCTTCAACAGATTCTAGCACATTATTACAGGTTAATATATTCCTGGTGAGGCCTCCTGTCCTCCTGACTCCTGTCATTGGGATTTAAGTTCTTCCACTATGTTGATTAGAATTCCGGTGCTGGAGCATTGTGCTTTTGGTAACACGAAGCCATCTTGTGCTTTACCTGTACTTGTTTGTTTTTGTGAGTAACGTTAAAAGAGCCAGTATGCGCTGTGGAAAGGGCTTTTTAGTAACAACAAGCATTTGCAATGCAATAGGTCTCGCATTTACGCGAGTTTGAGCTATTGGCATTGTAAATGACAATGGCTTTAATTCATGTTTCAAAAACCAAAACATAAATAAAAGGCAACGTCATTTACAATAAAAATAGCTCAAACTCTTACAAATGAGAGACCTATTGCATTGCCAATTCTTGTTGGATTGTAGTTTTGGCTGTTGGTCAGCCATGTGGGCCTTGAGTCTAGGCCTTCTGTGTATTCTTTTTGGCTGATTGGCAAGCCATCTGCAGTGCCTCAGCGAGTATTCTTTGTTGTCCTCTGCTGCGGATATTTTATCCTAAGCGGGTTCCCATGTTCTCGGGACGTAACGTGCCCTATGTGGGGTAGTGATAGCTATTATGTTGCCCTATTATGTGCTGGGGAGGTGTGGTCGTCCTTTGTGCCTCTGCTCTCCGTGGCGTCACGGTATGTCGCGGGTGCGATCTCCTCTTTCTTCTTCCGTCTGTCCTTTTAGCAGTGCAACAGTCCCTGTCTTGGCTGCTGCTTGAGGCTGGGGTTTCACTACTTAGTGGATTGGTCCCATCAGGTGCGATCCCCCTTTGGGGTCGTTCGGGACGGATTACTAGTCCTGCCCTTTGTTCTGAGCTTAGTTCCTAGCCTGGCGTAGTCTGGGCGTTTAGTTCAGTGGCGTTGTCAGCAGCTGGCTGCCCCGCTTGCTCTTCTGTTCTGTAGCCGGCGACCTTGACTTGGCCTGGGTCGTTGGGGGTCTTGTTTTTTCTTCTTCCCCATGCCCTTCTTGCTGCGGCGCTGTTCTGTCTTGACTTCGAGCTGTGAGGGGTTCGGCAGCCCTGGGTTGTTTCCCTGTGGAGGGCTTTGCTGTACTTGTGCCCCTTCTCCTTGGAGTCTGTAGGTGGCTCTTCTTTCTCTGCGTTGTCTGTACCTTGGGGCTTGCGGTGGAGGTCCCTGGTACGTTGACTGGGCTTGAGGTGGTCTGGCCTCCTTCGTTTTACCCTTGCTTCTCCTGTGGTGGAGGCTGGGTTGTCTCTTGTCGTTATGACACATCCCCTGTGGGGCTGGTTTTCCTCCACAATTCTGAGGTTCTCTTCAGCTCAGGGCCTGGGACTCATCCCCTGTTGTGGTGGACGGGGCTATTTTTTCCCTGTCCCCGTGACTGGTCCCCTGTTGGGGTCTTGTGTTCGTCTGGAGCTGGAGAGGTCCTCTCGCAGACCCTCCTCCCCTTTGGGTATGGCTAGGGTATCTAGTCTACGTTAAAGAATCTGCGGCTAGTAGTCTCTATCAGATGTACGAGTTACTTACCTTCGGTAACTGTGTATCTGAAAAAGACGATTGTAGCCGCAGATTCCTTCACGACCCACCCTTCCTCCCCGTTCTGCGAGGACCCTCTGCTTGAGCTTTCCGCAGTCGCTTCCCTTTGGATGTCTTGTCTTCTAAAGGTGTCCTCTCCTTTTCCTCTGGTCAGGCATCCTTCCGGTTGGTTTCCCTCCAGCGTGAGGGCCTACTTTGGCACTTTCTCTCTGTTGTTAGAGTTCTGATCCCCTCCTGGTCTTCTTCGTTGGTGGTTTCTTTGCCTGTCCTTGACCTCTTCCTCCTTTCAGGAGGTATGGCCATTCTTGGCAGTATAGTCTGGAGATGGATTACTGTTGCTCCTCTGTCCGGGTTAGTGGCCCTTTCCCTTGTGGTTGTGGTTCCAGACTTTATTTCTTTCTGTCTCGACGCTTTCTCATGCTTGTGTCTCTAGGGTGGTTCTTGTCTTGGCTTGCAAGGTGGTTCCACGGAGTGGTGCTTACGCTTTTCTTGCTAGGGCTTTGCTTCTCTGGCCTGCTAATGCTTTACTGCCTCTTGGTGCTTTCGCCTTGGTTTGCACCAGTTGTTCCTCAGAGTGGTGCTCTGCTCTTTCCTGCTCTGTCCTGCTGCTGTCGCCTTCTGGTGCCTTGGTGCCTCCTAGCGGGGGTTTCTCACCTTTGTTTCTCTCTATTTTGTCTATCTGGTTTTTTCGTAACACTGTTCCCATGCTCTCCTCAGTTTTGTTGTGATGGCTCCTCGTTGTGGCGCGGAAAAGTTCTCCGAAGCAAACTGACGTCCGCGCGCCGTGGTGTGGCTTATGTGACCTCGTTGACGTCACGGGCAGGATCACGTGGCACCCCCAGACCCCCCCCCCCCCCCCCGGTGCGCAGGAATGCTGTGCAAGAAAGTTTTCCGGGTCCAGTCTCACACCTGGGGAATATTCTACGTTATGGAATCTGCAGTTAGAATAGTCTCAACCAGATACACCCTTACCGAAGGTAAGTAACTTGTACGTTGTGCTAAATGGGAGTGGCAAATTGTTTATGTATTTACTTTTGTTTAAATTGTAGTGAGAATAGTATATGTGTATGAAATGTCATAATAAATTGTGTATTGTTATAATATATATGTTTTGTTTATTTTAAATTAAAATAGTTTGGCATTAATATTTGTTAATTGAAAAATTATTTTTACTAAGTTTGAAGATTTTTAACGAGTTTAATGTGTTAATTTAATTTGTGTTTTTTTTTAAATAGATTGTATGTTATTGGTGTGTGCATGTATATATATATATATGTTTTATTTTTATATAATTTTAACATTTTAAAACACATTAAAATTATTAGTTTTCCCAATTAGGTATGTTATATTTGTTAAAATGTGTATTAAATGTAATTTAAAAAAAAAAATGATTTAATAATTATAATATTTATTATTTTATTTGAGATATAGAAAAACAATATTTTGTACAACTATATTTCTGACATCAGTATTTTTGAAAGAGAATAATTTCTCAGGTCCTTGGCCTCCTAGTGCATTAGCGCTCTGTGTTCTATCCCGGTCCAGACTACTACAGATTGGCGCCATGGGGTTGCATATTTAATTTCCAATGCTTAATCAGCAAGCACTTCGCTAGTACCAAAGCTAGATCTAGGAAGCGGGATGCAATCCTGGTCTTAGGAGTGCGATGGAAAATTCACAGTGCACGAGCCTTCCAGCTGTGGAGGGCGTTGCTAAACTCTGAGGTGGCCAAGGTGTGAGGTAACCTCCTGCAAATAGAGTAAAAGGGAGCAGGAGCTACATAGCATATAGGGCGTGTCAGCAGCAAGCAAGTGGCAGTGCGGACAGCAAGGAGTTCGCACCAGGGAAATACTCATTTAGTTTTGCAAGGATGAGGTAAGCCATATGAAGAAGGAAAAATGGAATGAGCTTGAACCATTCCAACTCATTTTAACAGGATATGTCAAGATTTCCAATCCACTCCTTATCCGTGAGGGCTCTGCAATGTCTGCCTCCCATTTAGCCTTCAGGCCAATCAGAGTCTCCCAAGTATGCTCCCCAAGGCCATTGGTTAGCCTTCAAATGAGATGTTCACCTTAGTCCATGACATTAAGGTATTGATGAACCCCATGTTGTGACAGTCCCTCTGTGCCTATGCTCCAGTCCGACCACTGCAAAAACCACAGTTGATGGACAGAATGCCGAACAATGTCATACATTCACCCCAGTACAGAGATCTGGGTCTAAATCCATCGTCTTTTGTAAGTTCGGGCTGGACTGTTCCCATGAGGCACAGGGTCAGACTGATTTGCATAGGGCCATGTCTGAACTGGGGTGGCAGAGTGGGCTAAAGAATGGTGATGGATTAAAACCAGATCTGTTGACTGGGTGTGAGTGTTTGATTGGTTCAGATGCTCCGTCCATCACCACCCCCTTTTGTACCGCTCTGTTCGCCATAAGTTGGCAGGGTATGCTCAGACGTGAGTCCCTTGCTCACTTTGCCACTGGATTCAAGCAAGCCGGGCTGAAGACGGCTGAAATGCCAGAAACCGGTCCTCAGAAACTTGTTTCCGGTCCAGGGAAGGCATGGCTTGGCAGTTCGGGCTGGACTGTTCCCATGAGGCACAGGGTCAGACTGATTTGCATAGGGCCACGTCCGAACTGGGGTGGCAGAGTGGGCTAAAGAACGGTGATGGATTAAACCCAGATCTGTTGACTGGGTGTGAGTGTTTGATTGGTTCAGATGCTCCGTCCATCACCACCCCCTTTTGTACCGTCCAGTCCGACTACAGCACTGGCGTCAGAGCATTGTATGTCAAGAAGTGGCCAACAGGTATGTCATATTGTTTAGTAGACTCTTCAAAGGGAAGGTGAGCTCCATCATGTAAAAGGTCACCAAAGGATGCCAAGCCTGCTGCCACTCAGCGGCGTGATATCAGAGCTGCCAGCATGCTCCCGTCTAGCGACAGGATGAAGAAGGAGAGGGTAGGAGTGGAAGAGCAGACTGAGGCCGTGAGCAGCAGTCCTCTCCTAACGCATGCATGAGCCACACTAATCAAGTGAGAGGGGCAGTCTGGAGGAGAAAAAGTAGCTGAAGCGTTTATAAGTGTAATGGGGCCACTAGTGTGGTCATGTCCACCAAGTGGAGCTCGGAAAGCCAGCAGCAGATCCATTGCATCAGAGATGCCAAACAATAATGTTCCAACTTCTGAACCTCCTGACCCTGCTGATTTGTTAGGTGCCACATCTTCACCAGTGTGCGACAGTGTGCAGAATTTTAAATTTAAGACCATTTTAGATGCGACGGAGGCCACTCCACACAATAGGGAGATGGGAGAGCAGTGAGGAATCTTTGGTTAGATGGAGTATCCACCAGAACAAGCGTAAATAAAGATAAGTAACTTGTTCTTCTCCAGTATTGGATGTTTCATAGATTCACATGCCTGAATCATTCCACATCTTCGAAGTGGGTGTTCCACGTTACAATTAGAAAGCAGTATATAATGATACGCATACCCTATAATGGTTACAAAACATTCAGAATCTCAGCACTTGCTTTTATGTCCTGAGGTAATGGACATAAAAGAGGGGATGTTCAGTTGTTAATTTTTTCATATCCATCACAGAGTGCCTTTTATGATGGATACTAACGCATCAGACAATCTAATAGACTGCTTTTCTTCTTGAAAGACACCGGCTGTGAGTGAATTTCTTCTGGGGGCAACTCTGTTTCAGAATATATATATATATATATATATATATATATATGTGTGTGTGTGTGTGTTTTGAAGACTTAGCCATATCGCTCCAAATGCAACTGGAACAGACGAATGAAGACCCAAGTCTAAGTGCAAAGTTCTGTATTTCTTTAAATGCCCAACACCACCGCCATGACGCGTTTCGGCTTTCATGAAGCCTTGCTCACATGACACATTTTAGAAATGTACCACCATTTAATGTAATGTAATGAAACGGAACAGTTCTATAGCGCACTATCACTCCAGGGAGCATCTTGGCGCTTAGGACCAGAGTAGATGACACACTGATCCGCAACTGCACTTATCCGTGGGAGCCAACACTCATACCAGCGCTTTACTCGCTGTGTCCGTGAGACTGTATATCCAGGTCTTAAGAGATTTCCTGAAATGTGTTTCAGTGGAAATTTGGCGTAGGTGAGAAGGAAGTTTGTTCCAGGCCCTGGAACCAATCACTGCCAGGGATTTCCCTACCTTGGTAGCGAGCCTGAACTTGGGGATAGTAAGCAGGTTTGCAGTAGAGGATCTGAGGTTTCGCGATGGACAATAACGGATGAAGCCTTTCAAAAGATATTTAGGGCCTTGAGAATGAAAGGCCCTGAAGGTGATGACTAATATTTTAAACAAAATGCGCATATGAATGGGTAGCAAATGGAGAGCATCAAGCGCTGCCGAGGCAGAGGACTTCCTGGGCCATCTGAGCACCAAGCGGGCGGCAGCATGCTGGACCATCTGCAGCCTGTGCAGGACCGCTTTATACGATCCTGCATACAGGCTGTTACAATAGTCCAGTCTTGATGTTATTAATGCCACCACCACCGTTCGCCTTGCTGCCAGAGGGAGAAGATCAAAAAAAAATTGCAGGCCCTTTATGATGTTGAAGCAGGTGCCTGCCACAGCCAATGCTTGTTGCTTAAAGGATAGGGTGTCATCGAACTTGATCCCCAGATTGCGGGCAGCACTAATTGTGTTAGGGGGCGCTTCCGCATCCTCAGGCCACCATTGCTTGGGGACAAACAGATTTTGATGTCCAAATGGCAGGATTTCTGTTTTACCTGAATTACATTTCAGGTGATTATTTCTCATCCATTCAAAGGTGGCTGAGAGACTATTTTTAAGGTTTTGTTCCGCGTTCAACATGTCATTGTCAAGGACCAGGATCAGCTGTGTATCGTCCGCGTACACAATAGTACTGATCTTAAAGGACGAGATTAATTTGATCAGGGGGACCATTTAAAGATTGAAAAGCGTTGGGCTCAGACTGGAGCCCTGCGGCACCCCTGTCGTCAGAGCTTTTTCTCCTGAGCAGAAATGTCCTAAGGTGGTCACTTGACGTCTATGTGTCAGAAAGTTCTTGAACCACTCCAATACGCTTCCTGCTATGCCAGATGTTACCAGGCGGTCTATAAGAATAGCATGTGAAACCGTATCAAAGGCCACAGATAAATCTAATAGGATCAGGACGGTCTTCTTGCCCTGATCCATGGCAGCCCGTAGAGTTTCAATCGTGAACAGGAGGGCGGACTCTGTAGAGTGCTGGGCTCTAAAACCCGCCTGATTCATATGTAGTATGTTATTGTCTTCCAAAAACGCGGTAAGCTGCCTATTAACAAATGTCTTCGCTAGCTTACAAAGTACAGATTCGATAGAGTGGTTGGGTCTGGTAGTTGTTTCTTCTGAAGGGGTTTTACTGCTGCGAGTTTCCATTCCGACAGAATCTCAGCAGAGGAGAGCGAGGAGTTGATAATGCTATTGATGATGGGATTAGCCGTATCCACCATGGCTTGTAGCAGCATGGGAGGGCAGGGGTCAAATGGGGATCCCGATTTGATAGATGATATGGCCTGGTAGGATTCCTCCAGACTGATAGGACAGAAAGTCCTCATAGTGGCAGTATTTGTGCCATCCATGATCCCCTCATCAGAGATAGGTGGACCAGAAAGGGGGAGGTCTTTGGTAAGAGCCTGTACCTTATGTTCGAAAGAGTCGGCTATGGAATTACACAGAGTCTGAGAAGGTGGAATTTCCTGTGACAATATTTTGGGGTTCCTAAAGACATTTACGATCCTAAAAATCTCTTTTTGCTTGTTTTTTAGTGGCTTCAATGGCTGCCGTGTAAAAGTCAGCTTTGGTGCGTTTGATCAGTGCGTGGTAACGTGTCCTAGTCGCTTTATAGAGGCTAAGGTCCCTGCTATCATAATTTCGGCGCCATCTTCGTTCGAGCACTCTGATTTAACCCTGTTTTTTTCTTTTAAGGCCCTTGAGAACCAGGGTGCAGACACTTTCTTACAGCGTGGTAGGAAGTCTGGGTCTGAGGGGCCCACCCGCTTGCTAAGTTCGCAGATCCATTTCCCAAAGCGTTGATTATCTATTGTGGTATTTCCCATCATAGTGGGTTTACTCTTCTCAGCCCACCTTGGAAAGTCAGGATGCTCTATGATCTTTTTCCAGCAGGGTTTGCTCAACCAGCCGGGTTTCACAGCGCTCTTCCCCGCGGTGTTCCTTTCCACTAAGAAGTCGAAGGCGATAAATTTGTGGTCGGACCAAGTTTGTGTATGGGGGGGCTTTACTTTGATCGTATCTAAATTGGAACAAATGCAGTTCAATATATGGCCAGCTTTGTGTGTGGGGTCTAGGGTGAGAAGAGTTACCCCGAGACCATTCAAAATATCCCTAAAACAAATTACACCTGGATCCGTAATAGCATCCAAATGGAGATTCAGATCTCCTAAGAGGGTAAAGTTTGAAAACCTGAGCGTCAGGTTACTAAGCACCACCCCAAAGCTCTCCAGAAACTGATTTTGCTGACCTGGCGGGTGGTAAACTAACGCTCCCGCAAAAGTGAAAGAGTCATGGGCCTGTAGGCAGAAACCGATACTTTCTGCCCCTTTGATGTCCAATAGAGCACTAATAGTGCATTTCATAGTATCACGGTAAATAATCGCAAGAGCCCCACCGCGTTGTTCCATTCTGTCCATCCTGTGGATTAAATAACCTGGGGGGGGAGGGCGTGCACAATGTCAGGGTTACACCAATCCTTTAGCCATGTCTCAGTAATGAAGAGACAGTCAAGTTCCCCCTCTACTATTAGATCGAAGATGTGTAGTGCATTTTTGCACATAGAAATGGCGTTTATGAGTCCCCCACTTAGATTTTTAGGCACACCTTTTCCCTTTACTGCTTGTTTAGGATCTAAGACCTCTTTGCAGTGGTAGCAGCTAATTGGATCGACCCAAGTATCCACGTTTAGGGCCTGATGGCATAGGTTGGACTGTTTATTGAGTGACAGTATGATATCTCTGGTCAGGATTTGTTTTGGAATTGGTTGGGCAGCATGTCTGCCACTCGGCCTGACCGCGGCTTTCCTTTGGCGCTCCTTCGGCTCGCCAGCGGCACGCCTGCTGCGCGCATCCGCTGCGTGTCGGCGCCATGTGAGCTTTAAATAGGAGTCTGAGACCAGTCCTAGTGCAAACACTAGACCGTCTCTTCGTCCAAGATGGCCTCCCCCAATGTGCCCCCGGAAGTGAGTATCCTTCACTCCCTTGTGTACCGCGCTATCTGCCTCCCTCCACACAATCAGCACAAGCTGCGGTGGACCGGGGAGAGAAGCGGTGCCTACAACGGTAAGTTCCCCCAGAAAAATGAAATTTCTAAAGTGGCTGGTAACTTAAGCTCTAAGGATTTAAAAATACAGGTACTGTGCAGAATCTTAACTCATTCAGCAAACAGTTACAGCGGCGATATTAAAAGTACATGTGTACAAGCTAGCGTTTCAGTAGCGTGTCAGGAACTTCTAAGGCAGTTATACTTTTAAAGTGCTAGTGCAATAACACGTGACTGCTGAAATCATAGACTTTGAAAAATCAATTCATAGCCAACCAGCCTTTGTCCTAAAACTGCAAAAGTCACAATAAATATTCATTTTTTTCTTATAAATATTTAAAAACATCATTAAAATCAACGTATATGGTAAAATACTTGCATATAAAAAAACTCTCTTGAGTTAATAAAATGCATGTACAAATATATAACATATATATATGTATCGCCAAACTGCAATCCACCAGCCGTTGCTCCACACGCCGCGGGTGCCTGCCTAATGTACGGTGGAGTACATGTATTATGCCACAACCACGATTCCTCGATCTCAGGAACCGTCTTCCGAAAGAGCGCACTCTAGAGCCATAGATCTTTGCAATTGATTACTTTTATCGCTTCGTTTCTGCAGTTTAATATATATATATATATATAGAGAGAGAGAGAGAGAGAGAGAGAGAGAGAGAGAGAGAGAGAGAGAGAGAGAGAGAGAGAGAGAGAGAGAGAGAGAGAGAGAGAGAGAGAGAGAGAGAGAGAGAGATTTTTTTATCAGAAAGACTTCGCAGAATATCAAAATAAACAAAGGAAGGACTTTTCAGACCTTGTTAAACATGTGGGAAGAAGAAGCTACACTCTGAGGATCCTCACAAGGAGTGTATTTACTGTCTCCATCCTGCAAATAATGTAAAGGACTGCCAAATATGTCTTATCTTTTCATCTAAGACATTAAAGGGGAGGCTTCTCATTTGACTTTAAAAACTGAAGTGCCTTCTCTTTCCGAAGAGGATAGCGAGGATTCTTCAACAACAGAAAAGTTTTGCAAAAGAGACCGATTGCATGAACAATTACCTTGAGGGTCACCAAAAAACGCACTGAAATAGTCCCATTATGGTTCGCCAGGAGAGCTTAAAACGTCTAGAGAACACTTTCATAAATACAAAAAGGAGAATGTCTCCTCCGAAAAGATACAATCTGAGCCTACCACTCCTCCTCGTAGTGTGGCATTACATTTGAAGTAGCCATCCTCGGTGCCGTCGAAGGAAACATCTTCAAAAATGTCTTGCAAGTCTCATTTAAGATTGTCGCCTACAGCAGCATCGTCCGTGAAATCAACGCTGACTCCAACGACATCGAGATTTACATGTACAACACAGTTTTTAATGACTACACCATCTTGTAGAACACTGTCAACTAAGGCATCCTCGATTAAGTCACCGCCCTTGAATACACTGTAGATGAAGAAAATATTGCCTACAATTAAGATTGCAGTTGGGGCGCTGACCTCATTGTCGATGACACTGTCGACAAGGGAAAAAAACACAGTCCGACATCTTGAAACTTTAACACACCTCTCCAAGTGTATTTTCTCCCACCATTGCACTTACTAGGTGACGAAGAGTCGGAGGACGAAGGACCTTTCAGAACTGCATGTAGCCTTTCTGAATTAAATACTATATATCATGAGGATGATGAAGAATACTGTGAGTAAGGACTATCATTCCTCAGGAACACAATATATTGAAGAGCCTGCTCATTATTTAGACTAATACCTACACTATGGTTATCAGGACGTTAAAGAGGGTATGGTCCAAATGCCAATCACTCTAGTAAATGTTCTTCAGAGTGTGTTGCAAGATTATTACAAGAAGTTTCCAGAATCTGCAAAGGCTGCATTTCCATCACAGCCAACAAAACCATGTAGCGTGTAAACAGATAAATGGGTACACTGCACTGCATGCCAAAGTGATGCATTCTTTTCATACGTGTTAAGTCTCACGCAAAGCCTATAATTATTCGTCTGCACAGGAGTAGGAAGGGAGCACGGCCTTTTAGTCAGATATTGTAAATCAAGAATAGATAATGTAAAGTCTGTTACGGTTCAGTTTATTCAGCATTGGCTGTTACATTTAACTAAACATAAGAGAAATGCTTGTTTGCCATAATTTCAGTTTGTGCCCCTTAACTTCTTGAAAGATGCCATGCCACAAAAATAGCTAAATATTGCAAAAGTCTTTTGTATTGATTACTGCTATTGGCTCTATGTGATGGCCTGTGTGTGTATGGCATGAGTAGGCGCAAAGAAACTGCACTTCTCCTTGTGTCAGGTATGTGTCATGACATGTGCGTGAAACTTCATGCATTTATCTAAGGTTCGTGGGAACAGTAGTTTCCCTTACTCATGCTGTAGGCCATGCTCAAGAGCTCAGCTCTGCACTATGTTGTGGCTCAATGTAATTTTTCCCTGAGATAAAGTCCTGCATATCCTGGAAATTTATGTTATATATTTAGGCAGTGCAAATAGCACCGCACAAAAATAAAGGTGAAGGTTTAACTTATCTTATTACCTAAAGTAAAGTATTAGAGGGGAAAGAAGATTGCGTAAATTTGCAGAACTGAGCTGTAGTGTCATATTATGATAATAGAACTTTTACGTGAAGAAACTATTTTTAGATAATTTTTATTTGCTTTTTAACATAACAAAACAAATGAGTACTATATTATTAATTACACTTATAGTACATTGTATGCATCTAGTACCCGTACGGGTCTTATTTATCTGTCCAATATTTGATGACATTCATTAGCGAATCGCAGTGTTGCATCTTAACCGTACTGTCTGAATGTAGTCAACCATGGGAACTAAATTTAGGACTATCCCCCAGATGCATCAAGCCCAGATTCTGCGAATTCTAAATTGCGATAAATACCGAATCGCAATTTAGAATTCGCAGAATGGGATGCATCAAGAAAAGCAAACAAAAAAAGCGAATCGCTGTCTGCCGCAATTGCCGATTGCGATTTTTGCTAAATTGCAGAATCGCCCGTTTCCCATGTTAAAGTTGCGATCTCGCAATTACCGAAATTGCAAATTGCGATCTCGCTAATTGCGAAATCGCAAAAACGGGAAGTCGCATTTCGAGCACAATGATGACATCACAACCAGGAAGTAGGCAGTTCCCTCACTCATTCAGAACACAGAGCCTGCGAGTGGAAGAAGCACAGCCCAGAGCTCCACAAGACACATCTTGCAGCACCACAACAAGACACACACACAACAAAACAGAATGTCCCAGGAAGCAGCAGGAAGCAGTGCACCTGACAGAAAACGAAAAATAAAGTTTTCTGACCAGGAGTTGGAGTTCCTCATCGAGGGAGTAAGCAGGGACCATGACAGGCTGTTTGGCAAGGAATCCCGGAAGGTGCCTGAAGCCGACAAGAAGCGCATTTGGCTGCGCATCCGGGCAAAAGTGAACTCTGTTGGAGTGACCCAGCGCTCCATTGATGAGCTGAAAAAGAGGTGGTACGACCTCAGAGGTCGTGCCAAAGAACGCATTGCTGAGAGGCTGGGGGAGCAACATGCCACCGGAGGAGACCCCGCAGTTGCACCCAACACTCCACTTGAAGACCTGGTGGAGGACACACTCAACCCTGCAGCCTGCGCGGGGGTCACCCGGCTGGACACCTCCCGACTCACCCAACAATCCCAAGGTAAGTGCCATGCAACTGCGACCCCGTCCCCTAACAATGCCCATGCCTCCAGAGCTAGCCATTTGAAAACCCCAGTAATGCAGGCCATGCACACCTGAAATGCCATATTGCATTGTGAGACGGTAGTGTGACAATATTTCCCGGATAGCCACACACAACCAGACCGGTCAAGTGAAACATATCCCTAAAGCCAGTCAGGGAATACAAGCCTGCATGCATGTTGCAACATCCCATGTGCAAGATACATATCATTAATCATGCACCCATTTACATCACAGGTGCGTCAGAACAACCCAGCACAGACAACGAGGCACTCCAGATTGAGGAGAACCCTGAAGACACCGAGGGAGAGGGCCATCTTGCCCCACGACCTGGACCATCACAACCACCAGCACCAGTACCACCACCTCCCCATGTGGACAGGGCCACCCCTACAGCCACAGGAGGACAGCAACCACCCCATGTGACACCCATGGCAGTGGTAGAAGCCACACCACCACCCAGGAGGCAGATACGGCGCACAGCCACTGTGCGTTCGCAGTCCGGCGGACTGATGAGGCAGAGCGCAACGTGTCAACACGCACTGGCAGGGGGGAACATGTCCGAGATCCTGGGCTGGGCATAGAACTCCGGATGCTTGCTGTCCACCAAAAGCAGGCTCGGCACATGGCAGCCATGCAGCTGCAGCTTTATAAGACAGCGCGCAACGGGAGCCAGCTCACGGAAAGCGTGCAGGTGCTGACGGCTGCTGTCAGGGAGAACAGCCAGATCATGGTGTCACAGCAGGACATCACCCGCCGCCGCCACCGCCAGCTGCTGACCCGCCTGTCAGCATACACCAGATCCAACCATCTGATTGGTAATGCGACTTCCCAACCTTCGCGCCGGTCCCTGGCAATGCAAATTCAGATGGTTCAATGCTGCCAGGACGTCGCCAGGGCCTTGAAACAGGTCACAACAGCTGTCCAGAATCAGCAGGCGTGTGGCCATGGCCAAGCAAGGGGGGGATGATGCCAGTGAGGGCACATCAAGTCTCAGCAGCCTGTCCGTGCCGGTGGTAACCGTACGCCGCAGCACCAGGCCCAGTGCAGCATCACGGGCCAATACTGGGGCGGAGGACGTGGAGAGGCGACTGGGTGCGTCCTGCCAGAGTCGCCAGTGACTCTATGTACTCTAGCAGCAGTGCCATGCTGATGAGACAAGCACGCCTGCTTCGCTATCATGGGGCTGTATGAGGAAATACAGTTGTCATGTATTGTGAAAAAAGAATTTAAAGACATATTATTGTGAAAATAACAATAAGAATTTATTTCAAACGTAAATCCGACTCATGTCATTATTAAATCTGGCATGCATGAGTGCAGTGTTGTGTGAGGGGTATGGGTGCACTAGAAATAGTTCATTGTGATTTGGTTGCTACGCCTGTGTCCTTCTGCAGGATTCTCCCCGCGTGCATGATGCACATGTGGGCGGTTGTCCCCTTCCGACTCACTGCCAGAGATCTCCAAAGGTATCCTCCGCTTGGTAGCAATATTGTGGAGTATGGCACACACGGCCACGATGCGGCTGCAGACCTCAGGCTGGTATTTGAAGGCCCCACCAGTCTTATGTAGGATGGGGAATCGGCTCTTTAACAGCCCAAATGCCCGTTCAATGCAATTTCTAGTGCGAATGTGTGCAGCATTGTAACGCTGTTCCTGTGGTGTGGCAGGGTTGAGGTATGGGATGAGGAGGTACTCACGGAGGCCGTAGGCGCTGTCACCTGAATGAAAGTAGCAGAGGGTCAGTGCCTGTTATGTGCAGTTACATGGTCTCGACGTACTGTATGTGGGCATGTGTACTTACCCAGGAGGTTTCCTTGGCCAAAGTCACCCCTGGCTAAGCAGGTGTGTATGCCACTGTTCCGGAAGATGAAGGAATCATGCGTGCTCCCCGGGTATTGGGCCACTATGTCAGTGATAATTGTCTTTGCATTGCAGACCATCTGGATTTTCAGTGAGTGGTAGGACATGCGGTTCCGGTACATGTACTCTGTCTCAGTGGGTGGGCAAATGTGGATGTGGGTACAGTCAATGCATCCAATTACATGGGGAAAATGCGCAATGTTGTAGAAGGCAAGCTTTGTTTGATTTAAGTCCTGTTGGGTGGTTGGGAAGGATATGTAGTGGTGTATCGGGTCAGCATGGCGTCCAGGAAACACCATAGGCAGTGTGACAGTGTGCTCTGGTAGATCCCCCCTGCATATGCAACTATCCCCTGGAAGCTTCCAGAGGCCAGGAGGTGCCGGCAGCACAGGACCTGGACATGGGTGGGCACGGCATTGCTTCTCTGTGTTGGGTGCTGCATCAGGGGGTCAAGGTCATCGATGAGCTTCTTAATCATTGCCCCATTCAGCCTGTATTTGGAGTAGATATCCTCATCTGTCTGGCCCAGGAGTGTTATCCGCAGCCAGAAGATGCGCTCCTGAATCCTGCGTTGGTTCTGGGCTGCAAGCTGGAGCCTCAGCCGCCTTGCCACGATGTATAGACCTGGCATTGTGAATGTCCTCATGCTCCTACTGTGTCTCCTTAAGTGAGTTTGTTTTGCCCCGCCCAGTTTTACATTTTGAATATTATTTTTTTTCCAATTGAACTTCATGGTTACCACCTGGTTTTACTTCTCCTTAAATAGCGCCTCGCTAATTGCAATTTTTTTTTTTTCGCTAATTGCGATGTTTGATGAATTGGATTTGCGAATATTTTGCGAGTTCGCTAATTATTTCGCAGAATCAGTGGAACATCGCTATTACAGAATCGCAAAGGGGGTTCCAAGTTAATTCTGCAAATTTAATTGCGATCTTGCAAAATATTTTTTGCGAATACGCAATTTGGTTGGTTTTTCAATCATGAATTGCGGGACCAGAATAGCTGTTTCGCAACTATTGCGATCACAATTTTGGTTGATGAATCTATCTGTACGTTTATGAATGGGTCCTTCCTTTGAACCATCCACAAGGCTTTATTGCAGCACCTTGCTAGCCTTCTTGATTTTTATTAAATCTACCCGAAAGGTTAGTGGGGTGCAAATACTATATTTGGTAGACCTCACGTGGCCATTCATTCCAGTAGAGTGGTTATGAGAACCCATTCTTCATTTTTACCCAAAGTATAAATGATTCTATAACTATAATGAGCTTTACATTAGCTTCGATTTAATATGTACGGCCTTAGCGACATTCAAACAGTCAAACTCTCACTCGATCATGGCTTGTATTTCCTTATGTTATCAGTGGGCAAACAAACTTTTACCACATAAACTCAACGTTCATTCAGTAAGGGAAAGCAGCTCCTTTAGCTTCATTGTGGGATATTCCATTAGTGAAAAGTTGTTGAGCAGACTCTTGGAAATCTGCACATATGTTTATACAAGCTTAACTTGGACACAAAAGCTTATTCTGGTGTGGGTCAAGCTGCGCTCAAGAATTTATTTTCCTAAAGTTTCATTATAATTTTAATTTTTTTTTTCACGAACCTGTGATAGATTTCCTTTGTATCCCTTGTGGTCATTTGCCGTAACGAAAATAATTTGCTTGCTACTGTATTCTAACATCTGTGGCGCTCAGTGAAGATCTGCAATGTAGAAGAAATGGTTACTTGCTTCTATTCCTTGGTCAGAATGGTAGCAGTTTTCATTAAAGTCATAGATGACCCTTGTGCCTTTCTGGGGGAGCTCCCCACCTGGTAGGATAAAGATTGCAACTTCTGATAGAGACTTTTAACTGCAGATTACTCACTATGTTATTATTCCTCATGCTTCGAGTGGATCCAGAAACCTTCACCAGTGCCTCTGCACTCTGGAAGGTGGTGGCCTGTGGCTCCGCACTTAAGTTGTTCACTCCAGAAATAACATGTGGGGCTTATATAGGCACCACTTCCACATGCTGATTTCAGTTCCTTTCTTCCTGCACCTCCGGCGGCGGATCCAGAGCTTCTTTCGTTTTGGTTTCCAAATTTCTTCAGTGTGCAAGGGGATGTTACCCCCTAAGACAACTGGTTATAATCCCTGCAAGGACTGTCGCAAGAAGATGTCTGTGATGGATCCCCATAAGATCTACCTGGTGTTGGGCCACTGCTCATAAACCTGCAGAGACTGCGTAGCGATGAACTTGAAGGCCATCCCCGTCTAGGGGCCTTCGCTAAACCCTGTACCACCCTCCAGTTAACTGTCTAACAGACAGTCGCCGCCACCCTTCAGCAGGCAATCCGCCTTTCTATCTCTGCACCCTTCTCCGGAAAGCATTGTGGTGTAAGCTTCCAATAGCCAGATCAACCTAAACAATTTTCCTACCACTCCCGCTGGCTGGGAATCCAGGAGAGTGGAGACTATTAGAAAGCGCTTGTTCTCCTCCGACAGTTTGTCACTGTGATCAGTCAACTCCCCCTGTTTACTGGGCCATTATTACCATGCCCTTTGGGACTCTGTGGCATGCATCCGCTCTGGTTTTCCAGAAGACCATCGTACTGTTCTCTCACAGGCCATCCAGGAAGGACATGATGTAGCCATGTTCATGATTTGTGTGGCTTGGACACCACCAACTTCATTAGGCATGCCATAGGCATTAGTGTTGCCATTCGCCGCCATACGTTGGTATGATTCACTGGGTTCTTGGACGAAGTCCATTCCTACTTTATGGACATGCTGTTCGATGGGATTTGTTTGTTTGGAGTCACTGCTGACTTAGTCCTTAAACATTTCAAAGAGAGTAAGGCTTCTGCTCGTTCTCTGGGGTTTTCCACCCAGTCTCGCCAACAACACATTCAATGTTCCTTTTGTGGCTTTTCAGATGCATTCCCTTGCGCCACCCTATCCCACCTCAAAAGAGAACCCAACAGTTTCGAGGGACAGGCTGTGGTGCCCACAACCGTGTAGCCAAGGTCAGCGTTCTGCTCAGTCGTAAAAATTGTTCACAGAGGCTATTCCTTCCTTTTGTCCCTAACACTACTTCCACTGTCCACTCAATGACTGACGAAGGACCATGCCTCCTTTTTGTGGCAGGAAGTGCCAGTGCTTTTGGGCAAAGGGGCTATCGAGAGGGTGCCTGCTCCACAAGAAGGACATGGTTGTTAATCCCGCTACTTTCTGGTGCCATAGAAGGGCAGGTGCCTTTGGCCCTTTCTAAATCTACACATTCTCAATCTCTTCCTCCAAATGTAGAAATTCAGGATACTCACACTGGCCCTGGTCTTGTCTACCCTCGACCCTGGTGACTGGATGGTGGCAATGCACCTGCAGGACATCTAATTCCATATTCCCTTCCTGCTGGCACATTGGTGCTCCCCTTTGATCTCACCAGTGCCCCTCAGGTGTTCACAAAGGTGATGGCAGTGGTAGCAGAGCACCTTCAGAGGTCAAGGGTGCCACTCTCCTCCTACCTCAACGACTGGCTGTTGAAGGCGGGCTCATCCCCTGGCAGTCGTCAATCACCTCCAGGCTACAGCAAACCTGTCAGCTTTTTAATTCACTATAAATGTACCCCGAGGTTAGAACTATATTGGGATACTGTTTCAAAACCATTAGACAGGAAGCTTTACTTTCAGCAGAGAGCGAGTATGCCCCCCTTAAGGTCCTTTACATTAAGGTGGAACAAATCATCTGATAGTAAGTGTCCAAGCTGTCTAGCATTCATTGAATCAGTTGCGCACATGCTATATGCCTGCCCAGCGTATGATACCCCGCGAAGGGCGTGGTTAAGGCCCATAGGCAAACTTTTAGGGACAAGAAGTAGCTTGCATCTGAAAGAATTCTGCGTACTGATACCACATCCCCAATCTACATAGCAGTTGCCAAATATTTAGGGTGGATGTGGATAATCAGGTCGAAATTTATCTCTGTCTAATGATGTGCATGCTAGTGATTTTAAATATTTGTCTTGTTTAATGGTAAAAGTATCATTGTTCATTTTTATTAAATTTTTTTAAATAGTGTTCCCCAATAGTAGTATTCTCTTCCTATAATATTTTCCATGCTTTTTAGTCACAGGTTTTTATGAAATGAAACGCTCTGTGCCAGGATTGATCATCTGGCGTGGGAGGGATTGTTCCTGGAATATTATGAATTACTTGCTAATTAATTATATTTGAGTAATTATCCAGTGTTCGAACAAGCCTGTTTTTACATATTCTGTGTGCAATATTTGTATTGTAAATAGTATATATGTTTTTATGTGCTTTTATGACTATTTGTCAAATAAAGCTTGTTTGAACTGAATTCACTATAAACATGCCAAAGTCACACCTGACTCCTTCCCAAACGCTAAGTTTCATCACAGCTATTCTGGACATTGTTCCCTTTCATACCGTTCCCCTGCTGAAGGGAGTCCATGACATTCAGGCTATGATCCTGATCTTTCAACCTCAGTCCTGTATTTCAGTGATGTCAACTCTGAGGCTGCTGGGGCTGATGGCCACTTGCATCCTGCTGGTCGAGCATACTAAGTGGCATATGCGGGCTCTGCAGTGATGTTTGAATCCTAGTGGGCCGTACATCAAGGGTACCTCTCCGATCATGTCCAGATTTTGGAAGGAACTGCAAAAGATCTGCAGTGAGGGCTACTGGATGGTGATTGGATCAGTGGTAGACCACTCTTCCTTCCCAACCCAAAACTGTCAGTGGTGACTCATGCATTGCTTCTGTGTTGGGGCTGCCATCTGGCAGAGTTGCGATCAGAAAGAGGCCTCTGGGGTCTGGTTGGAGTACCAGCTCCATATCAGCCTTCTTTTGCTGAGGCCCATCCGTTTGGCAGGTTCTCATGGATAACATCTGAGTACCTTTTGATATTGCAACAAGCTGGGTGGGAGCATGGCACCTGTGCCAGGAGGCGTTGTGCCTCTGGAAATGGCTGGGCCACCAAAGACTTTTCCTGGTGATGAGCCACGTGGCAGGATCGTTGAATGCCGGGGCAGACAAGCTGTACCGTCGGTTCATAGCAGTGCACAAATGACAAATACACGCAATGTGTCTTCCTCGAGTGCTGAGAGCCTTGACTCGATCTGTTCACCACCATCAAGAAGGCACCATGTCAGCACTTCTGAACATTGGAGTTTTCAAGGCGTTTCTCTCTTGGAGACCCATTATGCCTCGATTGGAGCTCAGGACTCCTGTATGCCTACACAGTGATACCACTTTTGCCCTGAGTTCTCAATAAGATCTGGCCCAAGTCATCCTAGTAGGTCCAGGTTGGGCACGGTGGTCTGGTATCCAGAACTCCTGGGCTTGAGCATGTGTCCTCCAATCAGTCTGCCCCTTCCGGGAGGATCTGCTGTCACAGCAGAACAACCGAGGTCTCTACCCTGGCATTCGCAACCTCCACCTTCAAGCGTGGAGATTGAGCCGCGGTACCTTCAACCTTCCTCTGGAGGTGGTTGATGCCATCTTGGCAGCCAGGCATCCCTCAACAAAAACTTATAACTTATTGGGACACATTTGTGGTTTGATGCTGTGCTCGATAAATTGACCCCCTCGAGGCCAAACTGCCTGATGTCTTATTTGTTCTGTCTCTTGCCGAGTAAGGCCTTGCTTTTGGCACAGTTGAAGGTTATCTTCCAGCCCTCTCTGCTTTCGAGCAATTGCCTGCCCTTTTTATTTAAATCACCTACTGTATATGCGTTTTTTGAAAGGGCTGCAACACGTTTCCCCCTTCTTCTTTACTGCTGCCCCAATGGGACCTCAGTCTTGCCTTACATATTTGATGTGTACTCCATTTGAGCTGCTCGAAGGTTGTCCTTTACAGCTTCCCACCATCAAAACTGTGTTCCTATTTGTCATCAGTTCCACACAGAATATGAGTGAGCTTCAGGATTTACCTTCTTCTCCGACAAGCTGGTTCTGCGTACTATGGCATTTCTTTCCTCCCGAAAGTTGTGATGCGGTTCCACGTCGGCCAATTCATCACTCTGCCGGCATTCTATGTTCCACCTCTCCCCTCAGAGGATGAGGAAGGTGTTGTCGCTTGGACCCTAAGAGACTGCTTACCTTCTACATCGATCTCACCAAAGACCACCAGCCAGACAATCAGCTTTTTGTGGGATTCAACAGAGCGAAAAAAGGAAAGGCTGTGCGGAAGTGTACAGTCTCACTCTGGATTGTGCTTGGCGTTACATTTTTTTTCGCTCTGGTGAAAAAGCAGCATCCGGATGGACTGTGTGCCCATTCCACCATAGCCAAAGCTGCTATCACTGTGTTAGCACGTTGAGTACCTGTCCTTGACATCTGCCAGGCATATACGTGGGTGTTCCTCCAGACATTCATGATGCATTATTTTCAGGATAGCCAAGTCCACCGAAAATGGCACTTTGTCCACTCTGTTCTGCAGAACTTCCTAGTTGGAGTCCTTCCACAGCCCCACCTCCTCTTGGGTACTGCTCTGGTATCTATTCAAAAGGTGAGGAATCTGCGGCTAGAAGTCTCTATCAGAAGAGCAAGTCACTAACCTTCGGTAACTTTTTCTGGTAGAGATTCTATCTAGTCGCAGATTCCTTAACAAAGTTCCTAGCCTTTCCGTTCTGTGGTTGGACTCTACCCTTAATAAGAGTGCAGGAATCCACACACTGTCTACTTTTTGGGACGCTGCGTGTGGGGGCACAGACAGTCTTGAAAGCAACTGATGCCAGGGTGCAGGAGTTTAGCCTATATAAGCCATTCAGATCATTTTAAGAGTGGAAGGCCGTCAATGCGGATCTGCACAGCGCCACCTTCTGGTGAGCAGAAGCATTGCTGAACAGTTTCCAGATTTAGTCTGATACCTAGGTAATATTCATAATGTGAGGGATCTATGGTTGTAACCTCTGTCTTTTTAAAGGTATGACTTGCCTTTTCACTTTAGCGGTAATGTTAAGTCTATCGATCTTCTTTTTTTCTTTTTTTGTTCACACCCTAGGCAGCAGTTCCTAGGTGTGATGCTTCAGTGTAGTGGTTCAAAAAGGCTTGAAACTGGCGATCTGTTATTACCAGGAAAATGTCAATCCAGGGATAGCAGTTTGTTAGGTGCTACATAATCTTAATTATGCTGATTTTTGCACCTAAATTGTAATTACTTTTGAGTGTTCTGGGGTCCCAGCATGCAGCCAGGAATTATTGTGATGCTCATAACTTGAGTGAACTTGCAGAAACAGGAATGCAAGTTAGTAACCATTTCTTTTGCCACGCTTTGTGTTACAATACTTATTTAATCGTTCCGAAGGCATTTGCTTATCCCAAATACCTGAGATGAGGATTTTTCCCTTAATAGACATGTACGATTTCTAGTTCTTACAAGTAGATTAATGCACAAGCTTGATATACCTTAAGAATCTGAAAAAAAATGTCAGTTATAGATTCCTTACCTTAGAATTGCCCCCAGGAGTCAGACTGGATCTAGAACGTTTTTTCGTCAGCAGTAAATCTCTGCGCTTAGGAAGGTGACGTCGGTCGGCTCCGCGTCCGTCGTCGGTGTCGTGGTTGCCGGGATGATGTCGAGCTCGCTACTTAGATGCCGCCCTCGCTTGCTGAAGCAAGTTCTTTCTTTTTCTGCACCAGCCAGCACAGATCCGGGAAGAGGGTTACCTCAGTAATTTTTTTACTATGTTTTTCTCGCTTTTTGTCAACAACTTGTTTCGAGTCTTTGACTCCGAACAGGTGCACAAGGGATGCCCGGTTTTAAGGTCTGCGGTTCCTGTAACCAGCTGATGCCAGTGACGGATCTGCACTGTGTGTGCCTCTTTTGCCTGGACCATCACCCCAAGTCGTGCTCTCACTGTCGGGCGATGGTGCCGAAGGCTTTGTGGGAGCTGTCCCGAAAGCTGCTTGAACGGGACAGTCGGCTCCACGCCGTTCGAGGTCCCGGTCGAGGAACCGGTCGCGGAGCCATCATCATTCCGGTTCCAAATCAGCCAAGTCTTTGCACTTGGGGTCGGGTAAGTTGAAGCATAAGAAGTCCAAGAAGCATTGTCGCTCTTCGACTTCTCCTCATCGGTCGGCCGATCAGACGAGGCATGCGGGTGGTGCCACTCCCGCGGCTCCGCCCGCGGAGCCCGAAGGGTCGACTCCAAGCATCACTCCCTTTCCAGGAATCGGGGCGACTCCCGCCCAGCTTCGTACGTTCTATGAGGCGATGCATGCCATCTTTGGGTGGACCGGCGTGCCTTCAGGCCCCACGGACTCGGTTGGGGGGGGCCTAGGTCTTCGCTGCCAGCGGCTCTGGCCCTGGCACAGCAGGCCCCCCTTGGATCTAGCCCTGGATTCGGATCGGCGCCGGTTGACCTCGTTACACCTCCAACGGCGCCGCTTCCTTCGGCACTACTACCGCTTTCGGCACCGGTTGGCTCCCCGGCCGGCGTTGACCCCGGCCTCTATCCCGACATGGACACGGAGCTGGACCGGCGTACTTTTGTCCCTGTGTTCCACCCTGGCCATTTTCAACCAGATTGGCAGCCAGAGTAGGGTGAGGAGGACTGGGAGGAGCCAGGTGACCCTTTAGCTGACCAGTTAGATGCTGAGCAGGACTGGAGAGAGGAACTGTGGGATGCCAGTTGTCTTGACACTTCTCCCGACCTTGGCATGTTGTCTCCTCCTACAGTGGCTATGGAGGAGGGACTGTCATACGCTGTGGTGTTGCATAGGGTGGCCGAGGCTTTCAACCTCGAGCTTCCTACGGTGGCGGTCAGGACTAACCTCCTGACTGAGGTGCTTCAACCGGCAGCGAGCTCTTCAGAGCCCCTGCTGCCGTTTAATGAGGCCCTCATCGATGTCCTTTAAACAGGATGATCACCCGACGCCACCGCCTGGCGCCGGGCGACCCCACTTTCCTCTCCCAACACCCCACCCCAGAGAGCTTGGTGGTCCAAGACTCCACCTCCAAAAGCGCCTTCCCTACCTCCCTACCGGAAAGGGAATCCAAGAAGCTGGACCACCTTAGTAAGAAAATCCTCTCTTCCGCCAGCTTAGGACTGCGGTCTGTAAACGCGGCATGTCTCTTAGGCCGTTATTCGCACTGTGGGATACGGTGGTACAGGTGCTGCCTCAGTGTCCGGAGGAGGCCCGACCAGTGCTCTACCAGGACATTGCCGCCGGGAGAGATGCAGCAAAGTTTTCAATCCGTTGTGGGCTGTACATCGCCGACTCTCTGGGCAGGACTGTTTCAATGTCGGTAGGGCTTCGGCGCTTTGCCTGGATGAGGTCCACTGGCTATTTAGGGGATGCCCAAAACACTTTGATGGACATGCCCTTTGATGGCCGTTGCCTTTTCGAAGACAAGGCAGGCAACGCCTCAGAGAGCTTCAAGGACTCACGGGCTACGAGGGGGGCGTGGCTTGGTCAGCTGCAAGATGGCCGGACTCTGAGTGGGCTCTGCCGGCCAAGCACTATTATCCGTCATTATCCTGGTGACATCGCCTCTATCGCCGCACTTACCTGCTGTTTTCTGCCTTGGTGGAGCGCTGCGCAGCTGCCTGTCCTGCTCCCGTGCCTCTATGTGCCTCCCCAGTCGGGATTCCTGCCTCGTGGCTGGTGCTGGTCTCCTGCGCCGTGGGGCCGCCTCTGATCCTGCCGGAGCTGCTGCTGCTTTCCTGGTGTCTCGGCTGTGGTGCTGACGCCCCGATCCTGGACTCCATCTGCCACAGTGAGTTGTGCCTCCGCTGGGGGGGTTTGCCGGTGGGGTAGGGGGCCGCTTGCTGTGTGGCCCGGTCGGGTGGTGCTGCGGCCGGGTTGCAGCCTAGAGTGCTGCTTTTGTCCGGCGTGTCTGCGGCACTGCCTGGGCTAGGCTGAGGGAGCGCCGCGCCCCCCTCGGTCCCCTCGCTGGTTCCTCCTCTCCTGTGGGGGCCAACTGCCAAGCTCTGCTGGGCTGCTGCTGCTTGGAGCTGCCGGGCTGCCCCTCCCCCCTGCGGCTTCGTACCATCACACCTGCTTCCCTTCTCTGGGGCCTGCTCTCGGTGACGGAGCGCTGTGCCGGCTGCTGCCTCTCTCCTTCCTCGCTCTTGTGTCCCTGTCTGCTTTGGATCCTCAGGCCCGGGACCCCTCATCCTTGTGAGTGCCTTGGGGGTCCACCTTTTCACAGGGCAGCTCACATCTGCTGCGTCGGCCCCCCTATGGATTGGTGCTCCTGTGCCCTGTTCTTTGCCGGCTGCTGTGTCTTGCTGTTCGCCTTGGGGGCCCAATTTTACCCACTGCCGCCTCGCCTCTCCCTGGTGCTCTGGCTCTTGGCTGCTCTGCCTGCTGGTTGTTCCTGGGCCCTACGACTGCTTGGGCCTGGCTGGTTTGCCTCCTACTGCTGGTCTCGGGGGCGTGCCACCCACCCACGGACTCCTCTTTGCACCTAGTCTGTCTGTTGGGTCTGGGGGGGGCGCCCTGGCCCCTGATTCTAAAGCCTACCACCGGCTGATCTTGACAAGGGGGCCCTACTCTGCGCTGTGCCTCAGTTCTCCCCCTCCTGCCTGTGGCACCTGGACTAAGGATTATTCTCCTGGCCTCTCCCCCCCCCATTCCTGGCCCCCGCCTGAGCTCCGTGCCTTCCAGCGGGGATCGAGTTTGCCGGCCTCCCACTGTCCTTTCACCTCCCAGCCCTGCCGGCCTTTCCCCCGCTCTTTGTGCCTTGACGCCCATTCGTAATAGTGCTCTGCCATTGGGAAGTCGGATCCTAAGCAACGCAAGATAGCCTTTGAACTACGGAGGTCCTCACGCCAGGACGGTGCGGGCTCGGACGGTGCCGACTGCTGTGATGCTGGAGCCCCCCACTGGCCGCGATGATGATCTGAAGGCGATTATGCTTTAGGTCAAGACGACCGATACTGGCAGCGTTTCCCAGCTCGATCAGTTATCCGCCCGCCTCAACTCCGTGAAGGCACAAGTTGATTCCCATGACAACAGGCTCCTCCACGTGGAATCTCAAATCTCCGATGCTGAAGATGCGGCCAAACAAAACCGGTTACTCCAGTTGGATAAAGTCCTGGCCTTAATCCGTGAGAAGAATGAAGATTTGGAGGCCCGTTCCCGTCAGAGTAACCTTCGCATCACAGGCCTTCCTGAGTCCACCAATATCTCCAAGATGGAAGACTTTATAGAACAACTCCTTAGGAAGATCTTCGGGGATTTCCTTTCCTCCTTCTTTGTCGTGGAACGTGCCCACCGCTCCGTAGGCCCGCGCCCTGGCCTGCCTCCCCGCCCCATTGTGGCAAAGATTCGGAACTTCCGTGATCGCGATGCCATTCTCCGTGCTGCTCGAAACAAGGGCACCATCAAGCACCAGAGCAATACCCTATCTTTCTACCCGGACTACACCCTGTCTGTTCAGTCTGCCAGAAGAGCGCATCCTTCAGAAGCATGAGGTCTCATACTCTCTGGCCTACCCAGCGAAGTTGCAGGTCCGACAGGGCTCCAAGACTCTGGTTTTTCCTGACCCACGTGAGGCCCTTGCTATTGCTAAAAGACTTGATAAGGAATCCAGATCCTCTCCTCCAAAGTCTCCACATTAAGCAGCCGGTCGATTGAGTGATAATGACTGAAAGTGTGGACACTGTTTGGTTGTCTTTTTGTCACACACGTGATCTGCTCTAGATGTCACCATTCCATTCTTGCTTGGCCACCCTGCTATTATGCGGGGGTGTTCGCTGAGTCCTGTCATGCCCTCACCGGGAAGATTGCCTTTTTTCGCAATTTGTTTCCCCCTCCAAGTTGTTGGTTCCCGGGGTGGTGTGGGTGGTATCCTCAGCCTGATTGGGGGGTTGGTGTGGGTGTGGGTGGTTGAGTTTCTTTTTGTATTGGTTGTTGGGGGTGGTGTGGGAGGGGAGGGGCTTTATGGTTAGGTTCCTTCTGGTTTGGTTTCTGACACGATATGATGCTCGCTGCACCACTTCGTTGCCATTGTCTATTTGCACTCATAATTTGCCCTATTGTTGTATTGTGCTATTTGTGCAACATCTTTGCAGGTCACTATCACCCTGTATTTGGTATGTATCCGACTGTTCCTTGGTGCTATGTTCTATGTTCTATGTCTTTTCTAGTTGGTGCCTCCCAGCTACGCCTTGCAGCTCCACTCGATTCCTCATAGGTGCTCCTACTGTCTTATGGTTCACGTCCCCCCGTAGTGCAGCTTGCTGATTGCTGAGGTCCTTTTCTCTTGCGTCACTTCCTCCAAATCATGCTGGCCCATTAATAGCTTATGCTGCCCTTTGATGCCACTTGGTCGCTGGAAACCGCCCGAGAGTTGTTTCTACTCCCCTGTGCCGCTCCCTTATATGCGCTCCCCCAGCTGTTATTCACTTTCCCCGCTATCAAATATGTGCTCTGTAGGACTGCGCCACCTGTTGCTCGCTCTGCATAATGCTGCTTCCCGCCACGCTCCCTATGGCTGAATTAACCTGTTGGACATGGAATGTCCGTGGCCTGAATGGTCATCGTAAGGCTTGCCTGATTCATGCACATCTACAACGCCACAGGGTGGACATTTGCCTTTTACAGGAGATGCACCTGCCTCCCGGCTCGGTCTCCAGACTTCAATCTTGCCACTGGCGGGATTCCCACTCTTCCACCTACTCATCCTATGCTAGGGGAGTCTCAATTCTGCTCCGTCGCGGCCTCCCTTGACAGAACTTCCGAGCCCTCGTTGACCCCGAGGGAAGGTATGTTGTTTTACATGGTCTATTACTGGCTCAACCTGTTACCATTGCAGCGGTTTACGGCCCGAACTCCGACGATCCGGAGTTCTTTCATCACATCTGGCACCTTATCTCCTCCTGCGGTCCCGGGGCCATCATCTGGGGTGGGGATTTTAATGTTACTCTCTCTGCGACCTTGGATCGCACTGGCTCTTACATGTCCCACCCGAGCGTCGCCACTGCTCTCACGTCTATCCTAACTGATAACTCGGTCTATGATGTTTGGCGTAATTTCCGCCCCAACGCTCGTGAAGGCACTTGCGTTACCCGTGCGAGGGGTTGTTGGTCGAGAATCGATCTTTGGCTCACATCGCCGGACATCTTGTCCTGGGCCGCTGGGGTCCAACACATGGCTCGCACCCTTTCCTATCACGCACCGGTCCAGCTCTTTCTCCCAATGCCCTTAGGGACGCTGTGTCTGTGATTCTGTGATGAAATCCAGACCGCAATCACTAACTATTTTGATCTTAAAGTGGGTTCCGTCGATTCTGCTTCCACCCTATGGGAGGGTTTCAAAGCTCTTTCATCCGGGGAGAATGTATTCCCAAACAGGCGGGCGTTCTCCGCTCCTTTCGCTCTACCCTGGCTAAACTGGAGGGGGAGATTCGGGACTTGGATGCCGCCTCAGCGGCGTGCCCCAGCCCCGAGATGTTGGCGCTACAGCGTCAAAAACACTCCGACTTTTTGGATGAGGCCGGCCGTGAGCTGTCCTTCCTCGACAGGGAGGGTCGGGCCTGTCGCTTTGGAGAGGGGGACCGCCCTAGGCGCACCTTTGCCAACCTTCTGCGTCCTCCGCGCGCAGCTTCCTATATCACAGCCCTCAGTGATGGCGGTCCGGACCGAACCACCTCTCCGGAAGAAATTAAGCCCTGTTTCCTCGCTTTCTACTCCCAGCTCTACTCTGCTGGCCCCCCTCCGTCCCCAGAGGAGTTTGATGAGTATTTCGAGTCCATTGCCTTGGTTTGGCTCGAAGACTACCATTGTAAATTCCTTGACAAGCTTTTCTCTATGCAGGAAATGTTGGCAGCCATCAGCAGCCTTCCCAGTGAAAAGGCACCAGGCCTTAACGGCCTGCCTGCCTCGTTTTCTAAATCATTTGCCACCATTTTGGAACCGCACTTGGCGGCTATGTAAGATGAGTCTTTTGATACGGCCATCTTTCCGCCGTCCCTTCGTGAGGCTTCACTAACCCTGCTCCTTAAACCCGACAAGCCCGCCGACCGCTGCGACTCCTACCCCCCCCCTCTCCCTTATTAATATCGTTAACAAAATCTTTGCCAAATTGATTGCTTCTCGTCTCCTTGTACTAATGCCCACAATTGCCCTCCCACAATCAATCTGGTTTCATCCCGGTAGAGCTACCTTCCACAATCTCCGCACTATCTTTTCCGTCTTACATCAAATTAATCCTAATCTTCCGGCCGTGGCTGCCCTGCTTGACGTCACGAAGGCGTTTGATACGCTGGAGTGGCCTTTCCTTTTTTATGTCCTGCCGCGTATGGGATTCAGTGCCCATTGTTTGCGTAATATTAAGCTCCTTTATACCAGCCCCACCGCCCGTCTTCGCAATAATGGTCAGGTGTCTGACCCCATCAACATTACTCGAGCTACCAGTCAGGGGTGCCCATTATCACCCATGCTTTTTGCCATTGCGACGCATGCCACCCTCCCTTTCGTGCCTGATTTCCGTTTGAGTGGGCATCCGGTTCCACGCGCTACTTGGGCATTTGGCTGAGTAGAGACTTGGACGAACTTTGGAGGTCGAACTTTGGGCGTGCGGTGGACTGGCTCGAATCTAAGATCCCTTTATGGAGCCGCCTGCTGCTGTCCCTGGCCGGTCGCATCGCTATAGCCAAGATGGTGGTCCTCCCTAAATTCCTTTACCTCTTCTCCAACATACCTATCCCCCTAACTTCTCATTTCTTTCACAGGCTACGTTCTCTGGTCATCTCGCTGGTGTGGGCGGGGCGGCAACCCAGGGTTGCCTATAATATCCTGACTTTGCCCATGTTTGCCGGCGGTTTGGGTGCGCATGACTTACGCCTTTACTCCCTGTGCGCTCAGGCCAGCTTCTTGCATTTTTGTCTTCACCCCACCCCCTATTAGCCCCACGTAGCGGTGGAGACTGACGTTGCTACCCCCTGGCCACTGACTACTGCGGTGCCCCCTGACGGAGGTCGATACGGTCAAGACACTGCGCTGGGCATGGTCCTTCCAACGCCGTCTTTCTGGTCTTTCTTTCCTATCTACCAATGCTATGCCCATTATAGATCACCCGAATTTCCCGCCCCTTCAGTCCTCTAGCATGTCGTGTCGTGCGGCACGGCTCGGCCTGAGGACTTTAGCAGATCTCTATCCGGAGAATTCCTTTTACTCACTTCGGGAATCCCCATCGCTGCAGGACAGGCTCCTGTTCTATCAGTTGCGGGCTACCTGCCGGAAACCTCACCTTTCCTTCCCACAACCCCCCCTACTTTCCCGGCCTTGGATTTTGTATATACTTCTGCGTCACCACACAAGTTAGTCACCAAACTATACGCCTTTGCCCTGTTATCCTCCCCCATCTCCCCGACACGGGTGCGTGAAGCGTGGTATGCGGACCTTGGTATTGATATCTCTGAGGCCGACTGGATTTATTGCTGTAGTCATACTAAAAAGCTCTACCCGAACTATCGGCTCCGCTTGATTCACTTAAAGTTCTTGCATCGGTTTTACTGCACTCCCGTGCATCTCTATCGGCTCAGGCTAATACCTGAGGACTCTTGCATGCGATGTACCGCCCCAGCCACGGATTTTGCTAATTTAGCATGGCTTTGTCCTAAGGTTCAAGAGTTCTGGCCGGCGGTTTGCTCCACTAGCTCTGAAATCACCGGTGCGGCTGTGTGCCCTGATCCTCTCCTGTGTCTCCTCTGCTTTGTTAGATTTTGCCCTGATGCCTCTCGCCAGTTGATTGAGATGCTTTTGGTGCTGGCAAGGCGTAGAGTGGCCATGTGTTGGGGTCGGCGGGCAGCTCCTAAGGTTGCAGGTTGGCTGAAAGATGCCTCCCGCTGTCAGACGCTTTCATCTGAGTTTTGGGATTTAATGCCCGCCAGGTCCCGCCCTGCCGTCATATGGGGCTCCTTGGTTGCCTATTTCCTCTCCATCTCTCACTTCAGCGGCGCTGCCTCTCCCGCGCTCCCCGCCAGCCCTGTGCCCGTGGCGGCCGCGATTATTGGTCAGTGACTGTCCCTATTACCTTATCTCCCCGGCTCCTCTGCTGTTTCATGTGCCTCCCCGTTGTTGTTTTTCAATGAGCATTCCGCGGAGGAGGGTACTGACTCCAGGTTTACAGTGCTGAGATTGTGTCACTCCCGCCCTGTTGTCCGATTAGCCCCTAGTCGCCTACCCCTTCTTCCCCGCTCCCTCCCCAGCAGCGTTACCTCTCCAGCTCTCCCCGCTGGCCCTTGGTCCGCGGAGGCCGACGGTGCTGGCCCGCGCCGGGCCCCTAACTGTCTTTCCCATTGACTCCCCTGCGACTTCCTGTCCCTCTTGGTTATTGTTCATCTACTCACGCTCTTTGGGGTGGACGTGACCCTGTGGTTTTCTGGTGCTGCTATTTTATCACTCCTGGATCTTCATGTCATCAAAAAACTCCTCATTGTACTCCTTTGCCTGTCTTGGACTGCACCTTAAAGCTGTGTATTGTGACTCTGCACACAATTTCTCTCTGTGTCTTATGTTTCTGTTTTGCAACTAAATTCAATAAATAAAATATGTAAAAAACAAAAAGGAATCGCGGGTTACAGCCAAGTCCTTGGGCCTCTCCTCCCTTCTGGTACAGTCTGCCTTTCGCCCTTTCGTGGCAACGGAAGGGGTGCCCCACCATGTCCCACCCAGGGCCACAGGCCGCAGCAAGTTACCCAACCTTTGGGCAGCCGGGGATGTGGAAACAGCCGTCATTGTTCCCGGGGCCAGAGAGCTGGCCAGTCCACCCTCAGCAGCAACCTCCAAACCCTCCTAGTCTGACCTTTCAGGCCCATCAAATGCCAGTTGGCAGGAGGATTCGCCATCACCTCCCCCACTGGCGCGCCATCACTTTGGACAGGTGGGTTTCGCGGTTAGTCCGAAGGGGCTACTCCCTCCCCTTCGAGACTACCCCTCCCGCCATGCCACCATGATACCACCACATGTCGGAGGATAACCTGGCCCTTATCCAGCAGGAAGTTACGGCTCTCTTGGCCAAGGGAGCCATTGAGCGCATTCCTGTCCCAGAAGAAGGTTGTGGTTGTTATTCCTACTACTTTCTGGTTCCCAAGAAGGACAAGGGCCTGCGTCCTATCTTGGACCTCAGGGACGTCAAGTGCTTCCTCTGGAAGGAGAAGTTCAAAATGTTGACGCTTGCTCTGGTCTTGTTTTCCCTTGACCTGCAAGACTGGATGGTGGCGTTGGACCTGTAGGACGCTTATTTTCACATCCCTGGCCTGCCGTCCTGCCGCCCACCGGCGCTACCTTCGGTTCACGGTAGGCCAAAAGCAGTTTCAGTTTACCCTGCTCCCCTTTGGCCTTACCAGTGCCCCTCAGGTGTTCACGAAAGTGATGGTGGTAGTTGCAGCTCATCTGCGCAGATCAGGGGTTTCAGTCTTCCCCTATCTCGATGACTGGCTGTTGAAGGCGGGCTCGCCCTAGGATGTCGTCTCCCACCTCATACTACGGCCGACCTCCTGCATTTGCTGAGGTTTTCCATCCATATGCCGAAGTCGCACCTGATTCCCTCTCAGAAGCTCCTCTTCATCGGAGCGGTTCTTTACACAATGCGGTTTCGGGTCTTTCCTCCGGAACCGCGAGTCCGGAATATTCGGGCGATGATTCCCATCTTTTAACCTCTATCCCAGGTTTCGGTCAGACTGACCCTGAGGCTGCTGAGCCTCATGGCCTCCTGCATCCTGCTGGTCGACAATGCCAGGTGTCATATGCGGGCTCTGCAGTGCACCTGAAGTTCCAGTGGGTTCAGCATCAGGGGAACCTGTCCGATTGCCTCCAGATCAGAGGGCACTGCTCAACAACTGCAGTTGTGGCTTACGAACCAGGATTGGGTCAATGGCAGATCCCTCTCCCTTCCCCAACCAGACCACACTGTGGTAACAGACGAATCCCTTCTGGGATGGGGCGGTCACATAGGAGAGGCGGATATCCGAGGAATCTGGTCTCCGGCGGAGTCCGAGCTTAACATCAACCTTCTGAAGCTCTGGGCTCTTTGTCTTGCACTGAAGGCATTCCTTCCCTCTGTCCGGGGAAGACAAGTGCAAGTGTTCATGGACAACAACACCGCCATGTGGTACCGCAACAAACAGTACAGGGTGGGGTCGTGGACCCTATATCAGAGGGCACTTCGCCTCTGGACATTACTGGAACATCAGGGCATTTCCCTGGTGGTTCAACACCTGGCCTGTTCTCTGAAAGCCAGGGCGGACAAACTCAGCCGCAGGTACATGATGGATCACGAATGGCGTCTTCACTCTGATGTGGGGCAAGGTCTCTTTCAACAGTGGGGAGAGCCTTGGTTAGATCTGTTCGTCACCGAATAGAATGTGCAATGTCAGCAATTCTGCATGTTGGAATTTCCAAGGCCGCACTCGCTCGCCGAAGCTTTTTGTCGCGAGTGAAGTTGCAGTCTGTTGTACCCCTTTCCGCCTATACCGCTTTTGCCCAGAGTGCTGAAGAAGATCAAGCGCGACCGGGCCCAAGTTATTCACGTGGCTCCGGATTGGGCACGAAGAGTCTGGTATCCCGAGCTGCTCAACATGGCCATCGATCCTCTGCTCAGACTGCCTCTTCGGGAGGATCTTCTGTCTCAGCAGCAGGGGACGGTTCTCCACCCGAACCTGTCGAGTCTCCACCTTCTTGCGTGGAGATTGAGCCATGGCATTGACGTCTTTCAACCTGCCCCCCGAAGTCTGTGACGTAATCTTACCAGCCAGGCGTCCCTCTACTAAGACGGTATATGCCTGTAGGTGGAACATATTTGTGGCATGGTGCACAACAAAGTCTGTGGATCCCCTTTCTGCCCCTCTCTCTGAAGTACTCTTGTTTCTTCTCTCTTTAGCCCAGGATGGCTCTGCTCTGGGCACTATCAAGGGCTATCTCTGCTTTCCTTCGGTTGCCAGATCAACCTTCTCTTTTCAAGTCCCCGGTTGTTAACCGTTTCCTCAAAGGCTTAACACATCTTTTTTCTCCGATCCCCTTCGTTATGCCTCAGTGGAACTTGAACCTTGTGCTAACATATCTCATGTGTGCTCCCTTTGAGCCACTGCATAACTGCCCTTTACGCCTTCTGACTCTCAAAACTGCTTTCCTGGTAGACGTCACTTCTGCTAGAAGAGTGAGTGAGCGCCAGGCTCTTTCTTCAAAACCTCCTTTCCGGTCTGTTCATCCGGACATGGTGGTTCTTCGGCCCGGCCCATCCTTTCTTCCTAAGGTGGTCACTGCCTTCCACTTCGGGCCGACCATTACTTTGCCCACCTTCTTTCCGCTTCTTTCAAAGGAAGAAGAGAGGCTCCATCGTCTGGACCCAAAGCGTGCAGTCTCCTTCTATCTGGATTGCACGAAACAGTTCCGGGTGGATGATCAACATTTTGTTGGCTACGTGGGTGCTAAGAAGGGCCAGGTCGTACACAAACACACCATTTCTCGATGGGTCTTGCTGTGTATTAAGGCTTGTTATTCTCTGGCTAAAAAAGAGCCTCCAGTCAGGCTTTGTGCTCACTCCACCAGAGCGACGGCAGCCTCTACTGCCTTGGGATGCGGAGTGCCTCTGAATGACATCTGTCAGGCAGACATGTGGGCATCGCTGCACACGTTCACCAAACACTACTGCCATGGACAGCCAAGTCCGGAGAAACGGCTTCTTTGGCCGTTCTCTTCTTCAGGACTTTCTGGTGTGATCTTGGTTCGCAGACCCACCGCCGGGGTTGATATTGCTGGGGTATCTATTCTAAGGTAAAGAATCTATAACTAAGATATTTCTTTCAGATGCACAAGGTATTTACCTTTGGTAACAATATATCTGTAAGAAACATTAGTTAGTTATAGATTCCTTACCGCCCCACCTATCCTCCCTGTTTTGCGAACTGATTTCTAGGGTTAAGGACATCCTTTCAGGGCCCTAGTTTGGTGCACCAATGGTCAGTGTCTTGAATGGCTCTGCATTTCTGCCGCGGAAAGTTGTGTACAGAACTGACGTTAGCTCTTGAGAGCAGCGTATAAGTAGCTGCTGCGGCGTCATCCCGGCGACCAAGACGCCGACGACGGATGCAGACCTTACCGATGCCACCTTCCAACGCAGGTACTGCTGACAAAAAAACTTTACGGATCCAGTCTGATGCCTGGGGGTAATTCTAAGGTAAGAAATCTATGACGAAATAATGTTTCTTACAGATATATCACTACCGAAGGTAAGTAACTTGTGCTTCTTGTTTAGAGTTGTAGCACCTCTTACAGTAGCTGCCTGGCCTGGTAGTAGCAATGATTCCAACAGGCATTTAAAGAGAGAGTTTGACTCACCATTAAGGTAGCAGTTCATCACTACGTTGTTGAATTTCTTATATGATTTGCTTCTTAGTTTTGTAAAGGAATTGCCTGAGAGGAAATGTATATAAAAATCAAAAAACATCTGATGTCCATGATTTCTAGGGTTCTGCACCGGCTGCTGATCCATCTGAAAATGTTAGCTGTGGATGGGAGACAAAAATTAAAGCATGGATGGATCGTTATGAAGAAGCTACCAACAACCAGTACAGCGAAGATGTTCAGCGGGAGGCACAGCGAATCGCTCTGAGATTAAGAGATAACTTGGACAGAAGAGAATTAATTAATCGGTCTGACTGGCATACCAGCAGTCTGATATTCAAACCCCCAGTTGAGGTAATAATGTGAATACTCACTAAAATGTAAAATAACTTCTATATTTGTTTCATCTTTATCGCTATGACACAAACCTGCAATCTACACTTGTATGCAAACTGGTGATTCTGGTAGTTTTTAATCTTCTATTTTCTGGTAAATACTTCTAACTGCAGTTTCTTCACCTTCAAAATATCCTAGGTACCAGACTGAATATGGAACATTTTCCTAGCCATGAGTGTCACATTTATTCCCAACGTGCACTTTCTCAAGCAATTTTCAACCCCACAGCAAATTCTTTCCTTCAAGGATACCATGTTACATATTTTTCAGACACTGCTTGTTCCCTCTTGTGCACCTTTGGTCCCCGCTTAGCCAACAGTGCCTCCTTTTGGACTTCTTCAGGCAGAACACACTAGCCCCCCCCCCTCACAACCTTCCTCTTGGTCCATTCTGATGCCAGTCAAAGCTTACACTCGGGCTCCAAGCTCCAAGCCAGTCCCTTCTATGCCACCCCCACTGCAGGCTCCACCAGTGCCCGATCTGATTGTGACACTGCTCTTACTCCAATCCAACGTCGATCCCTGCCACGCCTGTGTCATGCTAAGCGAGTAGCAAGAGTCTTACACTGATTATTCAACTAGATCCTCAGCCTCTTCCATGACACTAATATTTCTAGATGCTGCAGGCCCGGTTTGGTTCCAATCCTAACTCGATCCATGCCCTACAAGATTTTCCTCACAACACTGATGAAGGTCTTTATCTGGACTTTCAGAATGCCTGTGGACTAGGCACCTTACTTGAGATGGAGTGTAGTGGGCTGAGCCTTGCATTCATACAGTGTTAAGTTAGCATGAGCTTATTAGAAGTTTAAATGCCATTTTACCTTTTGCACACAGCACACACGTTAGATATTGTTTCGCGTTAGGCGGAGTGTTTTGCTTCACATGAGAATAACTTGTTTTTCTACATTGCTAGACTTGCTTCGTAAGCTTAGTCTGAACAGTGCGTGCCGAGGCCTTCAAGGTAATATCAACACTGTTGCTGTTGTTCAAACGGATCCGTGCACGTTCTAAACATAACATATATGCAGCTGTGGACAGCTCAGATCCTGGCACCTTTAATAATACACTTTGTAGGGATGATTGAACACACTTGGAGAATATTCGTATGCTGAGAGCTTGTGCTGAACTCGATGTGATTCACTCCAGCTAATCTCTAAGGTATGGGGTTGCCTATGCAAGCCTAAGAGACCTTCTTTAGTTATAAAATAACCTACTAGCAAGGGAGGGTGAAATATAGGTATATATTTAACCTGTTTCCATTTAGCATTATAACATGCTTTCTCCCTTTGTATTTTATTGAATAGTAACTAAACTGGCAATCTTATTTCTTATCATATGTCTGCTTGTATTAGCTAAGATGCTGCACCTGAGATCACAGAGTTAAAATAAACCTTTTAAACTTGCTCGTATCTCCCTTTACTCCCTGTTCTGGACTGGTATGACAGTATAACTAAAGAGTGCTCATGTTTCCCACCTTACCTGAGGTATCCTAAGTTGCATGTTCTGGGTTGTCTAATCATTAGTTACATTGCTATAGGACGAAGAGCTAATGAGACACTGATGCTAGTCTGGTAGGGGATTTTGGGTACTAAGGTGAGTTTTTGGTACACCCTAATTCACTGAGGTCCTGAGTCTCTGTGCACAGTTCTGTGACTGAGCAGAATCCCTGCAACATGGCGCCCAACGTTGGTGGTCTTATTTCATGACACTTGAGTAGTAATTATATCAGTCCTTACCCCCTTCACTATTGTTTCCGGTTAACAGTGGTGACGGATAAACCTACCTATAGTTAGATGGGTCTTTCCAAGCTTGAATCTTTCAAAACGGTTTCCTTTTGAATTACTACCCAGTTTTGCTACATTGTTTTGCATTGTACTTCTCCGGTCTGTGTGTTATGGGTGACATTGACATACTGCAGCGGTCCGCAATCCTTTGCAGGCTTGTAATGTCACCTTGGAGGGCATGGCCGTTATTTTAGTGGTGAGTGCTGAGATAGCTTACCCGTTTGAGATTTTTTACTCATGGGTGACATTTCCTGCTGTACTAGCTACTCAGGTGTTTCACACTTACATTCACACAGTCGTGCCCGTGGAATATGTTCCTTAGAGGACACAGGAAATTCCGATGGCAGCACAGTGTTTGGTTTAATGGCGCTCTTCCCCACAGTTTAACGGCAATTAGATTAGGTTCTTTGTCCATCCCAGGCGCTTCTTGGCCTGTTTTGGCTGGATTTACCCCGCATCCTCGTGCAGGGGTAGTCCCCGTTGCTGAATTGAGACCCCTATATACCTCCGCAATTTGAGTTATTAGGGCGTTGGTTCAATATATTACCTGCAATTTCCATGGCGGGCCCCTGGTGTTGTAGCTGGACCGAGCAGGATGAAGCTTAGTCCTGTGATGGTTAATGCGGTTATGGGCAAGCGTCCCCAGGATAAGGACTATATGCCTTTCTGGCTTGCCGAGAAATTTGACTAGCTGGAAGCAGTTTTTCCTAATTCCAGTCCTGTAGAAAAACACAGGATTCTTACAATTAGTTTACCCAAGGACTTGGTACCGGAAGCTGGTGACTGCGAGTCATGGGGTAGAATCTTTGCGGCAGTGTACACAAGATGCTACGACACTCCGTCAATGGCTCTCCTGCCCACGGTCATTAAAAGTGCTTAAGATGAACAACGATCCTGAGGCTGCGGTTGAATTGGGAATGAGACTTGTTGGCTCATTTGATGTGGTTTCCGATCTCGTCCTTTTTAATATAAAGGGAGATGTAGTTAACTTCCAAGTGTCTAATGCCTTACGCGATGTCCCCGATGGCGATAAACCCCGTCAGGTGTCGAGAATTATTACCGCGGCTTATAAGACCATAGGCCGTAATAGTTTAGGTGTCAAGCCCTTTTCTGCTAAAGATGAAAAATAAACTCAGGGGTCGAAGTCTGAGAAAGACGATCAGCCCAAGGCTTCAAAGCAAAATTGGAACAAAAACAAGAAACAGGGAAAACAACAACAGAAACAGGAGTCCTGTCCCGCATCACCAGTGCCTGCGTCTAATGAGCACTCTTATGACTTGCGCGACTGCACTACGATTAAGTCACCTGATCGATTTCAGGTTCCTGATCAACGTTCTCCTCGTTCTTTACAGGACACATCGGCCTCATTGTCCGGTGGTGGAGGCGGCGACAGAGGAAGGGGTGGCCAGCAGAGTCGCGACAAACCCCGCCCGAAAGACGGAAAAGGCAAGCAGGACGATTCTTCACAAAAAGGACCACAGTTTCAGAAAAAGAAAGTTGCCGCTTTAACAGCAAGATATGCCACAGATAGTGAGAACGCAGCTTCGGAATCAGACATGGGCGCTGACGCTGTTGAACAGCGCGGCGGAGATTACCATAGTGCGAGATGCCCTGCGTCCACTACTGAAGGTGACAGCGACTGACAAATTTGTTGTTGTTGAGACAGCTGATACTAGAGTAGCTCCCCCTGATAGGTTATTTGAAATCAACCTTTTAATTGAAGGTGACATACAACGTACCATAAAAGGGGTATTTTGGGACAATCTTACAACTACGTATGACATTTTGTTAGCAGAGGCTGACTGACCCCCACCTTTTGTTCTCCCAGCTCCTAGATAGGAGGAGCTAATCCTCTCTAGTTTCGCGCACACCGTGTCAAAGGAGCATGCGCTGAATTTTGTAGAAGAGTGGGCTAGGGCCCTTGCGCCTGCTTTGTACCTTACTCACTGTGGTTGGGATACATTCTCCCCCCATCATGAGATTCTCTTACGGTCTCTGCCACAGCCTCAACCACAATATCCCATGCGGCGTGAGGCGAAAGCTTCAGTTGCAGAAATCCTTGAACAATTGGAATATCAAGATGTAATTGAAACTTGTGTGTCTCCGTTGAATAACCCTCTTTTTACTGTGACCAAACCTGATGGTTCACACCGTTTGGTATTGGATCACCGGCATCTAAACTCGCATTGCCATAACTGTGCAGTACAGAATACACACGGCTCTGCCCTGGTGGATGGTCTTGTGCGTAAAAAGTTTAAAACCACACTTGACATATCCAATGTTTTTTTTGCCCGCAATCAATCCGAATTAAGTAGTCAATGGACCGCTTTCACCAGTGGTGGGACACAGAAAAATTCAAAAGTTTAGCTATGGGCTATAAAAATAGTCCAGGTGTGTTTGCTGCCCATATAGATTCTCTTTTAGAGAGAATCGACCCACATGCGTGTTCGTGTGTGGATGACATTTATCACACAGACCACGAGATATGGGCGCATCTGGGCCGGTTGATCGCATAATTTGCAATTTTGCGGACTTCGGTTACAAATTTACCTTTGCCGAATCTCACATTGCAGAGTACACAGTGTTGTTCCTGGACTATGAGCTCAACAATGAAGGTTGAGGATTGGCTCCTCACTTCTTGGAGAAATACGCACAACTGCGCGCTCCTACAACACTGAAAGAATTGCAATTCTTGCTGGGATTTTTGAATTTCAGGCGTACATACATTCCCGAAAACGTATCAAGCCATTATATGCTTTGATACAACCAACTTTTACCAAATCGTGCTGGCTGCCTGAACATTCAGCCATTTTGAAATCTTTGCAGGCTGATCTGCTGGAATCTAAATTCTTACTGACTCGTGATAACCACACCAACTTGGTGATAAGAATCGACCCTGGGGCGGTGGGTTTCACGTACCTTATTTTTAACGAAGGTGACACAGTAGCCATCGCTTACAAGTCACACTCGTACACTTCGGCTGAAATGCGGTTTTCCACTGCGGAAAAAGTTTTGCCAGCAGTGCAAATGGCGATTCTAAAGGAACGCGCACTGTCGCAGGAAAAACGCATGTTGGCTGTTAACCCGTATCCTGCCTTGGAGGCAGTGACGAAAGCCAGTGTACCTAATTCTAAAGCTTTGCACCCACGGTGGATACAATGGGCAACATCATTGACGTCTCCTGATGTCACGTTAATTTTTTATGCCTCCTTACGGTCGCAGGAGTATTTGCAGTATGAATTTGTTCATCTTGCCCCTTTGACTATGCGCCCTTTGAAGGATTTCCATTATATCATTTACACTGATGGGTCGGCGCAAGTCGCACATGGGTCTAAGCATGCATACGTCTCAGCTTGCGCTATTGTGGTTGGTACCATGGTGAATGGAGAATTCAAGTCCGATGTGGAGCATACACAGACATTAAAGGACTGTACGGCCCAGTTAGCAGAGCTCCGTGCTCTGATGCTTGCGTTGGAGAACGCAGACCCTGGTGTGACTGCTCTTGTTTTGAGTGACTCTTACTACTGTGTCCAGTCTTACAATGACAATCTGTTCTTTTGGACTCAAAACGACTATTGTGACTCCAAAGGTAGCACAATAAAACATAAAATGATCTGGGTTTGAGTGGCTGAACTGAAAGAGCAACTGCCACTCGTGTATGTAATTTTTCTGTAGTAGAGGAACTCCGTGTATAGTCATAATCTGTGAATAGTACCACCCATGTGCGTGGACCCCCGAGCAATCAAAATAGTCTCTTAAGTTGTCCTCTTCTGCAGTCCTGCATAGACACTTAAGAGAAATTATCAAAGACCAATAATGCATCACTAACATTAACCAGGCTATATTGGCCAGCACTTGATCCTGAAGTGAAAAAGGATAGCCAAATAATATATACATTTACACATTTTACAGAGTTTCACACCTAGAGAAAACTCCCCTTCACATTAATCCTTTGTAATGATAGAGAGAAAGGTTTGGACAGACAAGCCTCATAGGCTGCCATTATGTGTCTGGAAAAGGGATACCGTGCCTTTAAGGAACACTCCAGAGACCCTCGGTATCCCATGATGCACAGCCCCAGGCAAGTTACTTTCAGTTCTTTTTTCCGGCTCCTGTTAGCAGGACCCTGGAGCATTGAGCTCTACCTTTTTGGGTATATCTTCAATGTTTGGATATTTTCCAGTGAGATTTGTGTTTTACTCGACGTCTGGGGTCCTCCTCTTCCAGTTGCTGTCTTTTTTTACCAGTTTTACCGCCTCTATCTTGTCGAAATGCCTGCTTTATTCGACAAGTGCCCTGAGTGTGGCAGGAAGAATGCCAAGTCTGACCCCCACAGAGTGTGCATACTCTGTCTGCCTGCTACTCATGTGCCTGACTGTGATATTTGCCATTCTTTCTCCAGGAGGACCCTGCATGACAGGGAGAAGATTCGTCTCCAAGGCCTGGAGCAGAGGAGACATCAAGAAGTAGGTCGGACCTCTGGGCATGGAGGGACTCTATCCTCATCCTCTGCCCGTGCATCGGCCTCTGGGGGCTCCCCAGTCAAGAACAGGCCCGGAAACGGCACCGGTCCCGGTCGATGTCGAGGGCTTCGACATCGGCATCGAGAGGTATGACTACCATCTGTTCCCCGTCGACCCAGGGCATTGGGTCAAAGCGACATCGAGGGGTAGGACGTCGAGACCTCGGACGAGGTCGACGTCTAGGACTTCACCGGCGTCGACACACCATCGTCGTCGTGCTTAGTCCCGAAGAGGCAGGCGCTCGCCGTCGAGGCGACACCGCCGTTTGCCTTTAACGTCGACACGAAGATCGACGTCACGAGATCGACGTCGAGGAGAGTCACGTTGAGGAGATCGACGTCAAAGAGGAAGTCTACTCCCCGGACGGGGTCTAGCGTGGTGAGCGTCTCGTCATCAGAGAGTTCCTCCTCAGGAGAATCTACCTCCAGAGCATCCTCCCCGAGGCCTGCTCGTAAGAAGAGGAGAGTACTTAGGTCTCCGGACTCTGATTATGGATGACCTACTCGCCCTCAAGGCCTAGGACTTCTACTTCTCCACCTTAACAGCTACTTCCTCCTCCTCCTCCTCCTCCGCCTCCTCCACCTCCTCCTCCGCCTCATCTTCCTCTTCCACCGCAGCCTCTACAACAGAGGCCTTTGATTCCGGCTCAGCCACCTCTTCTTCCACAACAGCCGGTGCCGGTGGGTTCGGAGAGACCCAGGAAACCGAGGTCAAGAACACTGGGGAGGCATCGCTCTCGCAGTGGGCATAGATCTTCAACCAGGTCACGACATTGTCATCATAGAGAGAGGTCGCGGTCCAGGCATACCAGATACACGGACTCTTCAAGTGACAAGAGGTATTCGCCTACTTTGTCTGACTCTCCTCCGACGAGGGTGTCGCCAGTGGATGACATTTTGACATTTCAGGACGTGCTGTTGAGGGGAGCAGCGAAGTTGGGGATAGCACTGACGGTGCCCACCCCTTCCACCTCTGTCATCTTTGAAACGCTACAGCGTAAGCACCTGTCTCGCCCTTTGCTGCCTCTGGTGCCAGGGTTGGAGGAACCTGCCATGGAGCTGTTTCTGACGCCGGCCTCGGTGAAGTCTGCCCCATCCCGGCTGCAGAAGAGGTACAGGCCCCAGGATTCCGATCCGGCATTTCTGAGAACGGATCCTGCCCCTGGTTCGGTTATTGTTACAGCGGCAAAGAAGCAACACTCTACTGCTCCTTTGTCAACAGTCCCTCCAGACAAGGAGAGCCGTCATGTGGATTCGGCATGGAGAAAGGTTTGCAGTACGGCAGCCACGTCTATGAAAGCTGCAAGTTCGACAGCACTTCTGGGTCGGTATGACTGCTCCTTGTGGGAGTCCCTGCAACAGTTCATTGAACTCCTCCCGAGGGAGAGAAGGGAAGATTTCCAGGAGATCTTAAATGAGGGCATGATGGTCTCCAACCAGGTCATCAGCGCGGCTGCAGATGCCTCTGTCCTGGCTGCTCATGGGTACTGCCATGGGGTAAATTTGAGACCCCACTCCTGGTTACGCCTTACCTCTCTTAAGCTGGAGGCACAGCAGCGTATTGCCAACTTGCCCTTTTTGGGCACTACCCTCTTCGGAACTCATGCGGATGAGGAGATGGCCCGTATGAAGGCAGAAGTTGAGACGCTAAAGGCGGTCAGTTTGGAGAAGCCAAAGGACCAGCGGAAGTTTTTCCGCCCCTTCCAGAGGCGCTACTCCTCCCAAAGTTTCCAGCGGGGGCAGGGTCACCAAGCTGGCCAGCAGCAACAACAATATCAGAGACAGCCCTTCCAGAAGCGTCAGAGGGGCAGAGGCGGTCAGCAGGCCTTATCGGGGAATAAGGGCCCGGCTGGGTCGAAGCCCTGAGGGATTACTTCCCCCTCGTCTGTTACCCACTCCGGTGGGGGGAGGCATTCAGAATTACCTGGCAGAGTCGAGAAAAATTACTCCGGACAAGTGGGTGCTGAATATTGTTTGCAATGGATACAGTCTTTGTTTTGTCAGCCCTCCTCCAGCTATTCCACCGGTTCGCTCTCAATACCAGCTGCGCGAGCTCCAAGCGGAGGTCGATACCCTGTTAAGAAAAAGGGCGATAGAAGACGTCTCTCTGTCTCAAAGGTGAAAGGGTCTATACTCCAGGTTCTTTTTAGTGCGCAAGAAGGACAAGAACGAGTGCAGGCCCAGTCTGGATTTGCGACAAGCAAACAAGTGTATCCGCAGGGAGAAGTTTTGCATGTTGTTTTGGCACCAGATTTATCCTCGGCTGCATCGAGGAGACTGGATTTGTGCAATAGATCAGCAGGATGCGTACTTTCATGTACCCATTGCACAGAAACATCGGAAATTCCTACGCTTCCTAGTCGGCACCAACCACTATCAGTACACCGTACTTCCGTTTGGTCTGACGTCTGCGCCCAGGACCTTTTCAAAATGCATGGCAGTGGTGGCGGCTCACCTGAGAAAGAACAAGGTGTTTGTCTACCCGTATCTGGACGACTGGCTGATCAAAGTCTCCACCTTCTAGGAAGCACAATTGCATTTCAACAGGACGGCTGTTCTGTTGAGCCAACTGGGTCTACACATCAACATGTCCAAGTCTGTCCCGACTCCTGTTCCGTGTCTGCAGTGTCGGCAGTACTTGGGAGCCTCCATCGATACTCTCAGAGCAAACGTGCGTCCTTCAGAGGAGCGACGCTTATCGATCCTTCGGAAGGCTCGGACTCTCATGTCCGTTTCATCAACGACTTTGAGTACCATGTCGTCTCTCCTGGGGTCGATGGTGTGAGAAGTTGGCCTGATATATGATGCTCACTAGTTCTAGTGATCACCTTGTATCAGTCCAAACAACCCTTATGGTGATTGGTTGTAAGTCAACCTTATAGACCAGCTATCCTAATGGTAGCATGGACAAAGCAGTCTTAAGCTAAACTCTTTTGGCATGTGAAGCCAGCTGTTTTACCACATATAACCCCTTGAATACCAAATGAAAGGACACCACACAGGTTGTTATGAAAATAAACAAGATATTTTTTACTAACAAAACACCTCTGAACTCTTTAGGAGATCAGAGGGCTAAGCACATGACAAGACTCTTAAGAAAAATACGTTAAGTTGCACAAATTACAATGGTGCCTCAGGGGCACGACAAACCATATACTAAGGAAATGGTATAAGGAAATCGATAGAAGGAATGGAGCTGTCCAGAGGCTGTAGGATCGCTGGGACTACACTACCCTAACTTTAGGTAAGTAGCAGGAGGCCCACGGGACGCGTGTGCAGAGTGTGAACTCACACGCGAGATTCGGGACAAAGTCAATGGACAGTACAAATTACGAAAAGGTAAGTAATAGACAGTCACAACTAGCTAGGACTAAAACGACTGGATACCTGGACACTAGGAGAGTCAATCTACCCTTGAGCACCGAAATGCTCTCGTTACCTCACCCACGGGCTGCGGGTGCAAAGGTGTGAAAGTGTGTCGGATTTCCGCGTTGAAGCCAATGGAGCCTTGAAGAAAGACGTTGTAGGCGACCACGAGGAAGCTGTCCGGAGCGATCCAAGGGTGGATCGAGGAAGATGAAGACCTGAAAGCAGAGGGGACAATGTTCACAGTCACTAGCCAGTGACCGGAGTAGAACCAGGAAGGAACCAGATGCTGTTGTCGCGATCAGGTGAAGAGTGGACACTTGACTCTGCAGCCACGTGGACCAGGTGGTGTCTTCGACGACCAGGATGGAGGCACGAACTGTCCCACGCAGGCTCTCGCTGTCGGCGGTGTTGGTTCAGGATTCGGCGTCAAAAGGCCTTGGCAAAGGCAACCCACGCGGTGAGTGGAAAAGGCGTCTGGTGCGGACCAGGAGGGTCCGGGGTGCTTCTCCTTTGCAGTGAAGCAAGGGCCAGTCTTGAGCAACCAGACCAGCGGTGTGGATTTCGTGGATCGTCGTCTAGGAGGTCACTAGCCAGCCGGCAAGTGACCAGACAACGCGTCGAGCAGCAATCAAGCAAAAAGGCCCCACGCAGATCTTGTGGATGCTGGAGGGCTGATCTTCTGTGCAGGAGCAGCTCGGAGCTGGGGCTTCTCAATCCCCAAAGCACTTTCTCGAGAATGCCTCTGAAGTCGTGCTGGAAGCGAAGTGCAGTTTCTCCAAGATGGCCGGTCCCACGTGTCTCGTCGCAACCACGGATCTCAGCTGTGCTGCAGATGTAGGTAGAGGTCGGAGAGGTCTGGAAGTCAGGGTCTCGTCGGGCTCTGAAGTCTGGATCCACCAGGGAAGACGACAGAGTGAACCGCTAGGACGCTTGATGGTGTCTGCCTGTGCAGGGTGGTCACTCCTTGGCCACAAGGGAGATTTCTTCAGTCTTCTGTGGAGCAGAACGTCGAAGTCCAGAGTTTCTTCTTGTAGTTTCACATCAGGATTAATCTAATTTGGAATGGGACCAGCTCCTACTTTTATTCTCCTAAAGGGGGCTGTACTATGACTATGTCCCTCCTATGGGTGGGACCAGGATGGGGGGTGGCTACACCCCCTATCCTTTGTCCGGTTTCGCGCCAGAGCTGGGGCTGGAGTGCCCCAGCAACTGGTTTGACCCGGGGTATGCACAGGGACACCTTGTGTGCCCCAGGCATGTCTCATTCCTTTCAGCCTGTCCTACCTCAATACACAAAATCCTGTCTGGGGTGGTGCTAGCACCTCCCAAGGCAGGAAACCCTTTGTCCAAGCCTCCCTCGCTGGAAGGACTCCCAGCAGCAGGAGGTCAGACTTGTGTCTGTGGTGGCAGCATCCAATTTGTGATGCTGAGACTCGAGTTAACTTTAACCGGGGTTCACAGTTACACACATGTCGTGTCCCTCTAAAAGGGTGGACTGCTACCCCCGTCGCCAGAACTGGCCAGGGGGTAGAATTCCAATTCGTATGACACCTTACTCGACATGTTTTGATAATGCTATGCCAAAGTTAGCAATAACCGCGAAAATTATAATGCACTTAAGAGTATATGGTATTGCGTTATCATGGAAACAGCTAAAGGACTTGGTTCCGAAAGCTGCAGACAGGCTCGGCTCATGCTAGAGCACCATCTCACATAATTCCAAGCACTCTGCCTCCAGGATTGTTAAGGCCTGCCATAGGAGTGACTTATAGGATTATATGTGTCCATTTTAGGTTTAGATATAGGTATACTATATCTAAAGCAAAGGGTGATTTCACCACCTTGCCCCAGCTGTGTTACCAGCCAGTTGTGTCTGTTTAGATGGCCAGCCAGGGGTGGCACAATACATGCTGCAGCTCCTGGTAGGCCTTGGGTGCACTTATGCCCTGGGTACCTATGGTACACTGTACAAGGACTTACAAGAGTGACCCAATACCAATTGGTAAATGCACCTAAAGTACATGGATGTCAATTTAGAGAGAGAACAGCTAGGCTGTGGGTCTGATTAGCAGGCCCACAGTCAGGGAAAGTCGTAAACCAGTGAAGCAAAATGCAAAAATCTGGGGTGACCGTAGGATTGCAGACCCTTCTCTCCTACAGATGGCTTCTTGCAACTTCCTTACACCACATGCACGCCTCCACATGAGACAGCTGCAGGAAAGACTGGAGGATCAGTGGGACCAAAAACGAGGTAGCTGGGAGGACAAGATCACACTATCCCAGCACGCTCAACAGTCACTGAAGTGGTGGTGTTCAGCGGAGAATCTCTTCAAGGGGGTTCAATTCCATCAGGACATTCCAATACAGATCATTTTGACGGATGCTTCTCTCCAGGGCTGGGGAGCGCATTCAGACCATCTGCAGATCCAAGGAACGTGGTCGCAGGCGGAGTCCACGTACCATATCAATTTTCTGGATCTCAGAGCTGTTCACTTGGCACTGAAGGCCTTTGATCCGTCCTTCCGGACCAACTCCCTGCTTGTACAGACGGACAATACGACCACGATGTATTATCTCAACAAGCCGGGAGGTTCGAGATCATGCACACTGTCTCAGGAAGCGCAGGTGATCTAGCACTGGCTGCTAGCCAGAGGACTGACGATAACGGCGACCCATCTGCCAGGTGTGCACAATGCTCAGGCGGATGCACTCAGCAGGCTTGTTCAGGAGAACCACGAGTGGGTTCTAAACGACGAGGTACTAGGAGACATCTTCGAAAAATGGGGCACTCCAGACATTGATCTGTTCGCCACCGCCGAAAACAGCAAATGCAGAGACTTCGCCTCCAGGTTTTACAAACCGGGGATCTGGGGAATGCGCTATGGATCAGCTGGTCGAACAGCTTTCTGTACACTTTTCCACCCATTCCCCTGATTCCGGCAGTGCTCTTCAAGCTGTTGCAGTCCAGAGCGCGAATGATCCTCATTGCTCCGGAGTGGGCTCGACAGTGGTGGTTCACAGACCTGCTCCACCGGTCTCTCCAACCCCATCTGCGGCTTCCATGTCGGCCGGACCTTCTACCGAAGTTCGTGGGACAGATGGTGCACCCCAACCTATCATCGTTGAGTTTGGCGGCATGGCTCCTGAGATAGTACAATATGGACACTTGAACTTGCCTGACAACTGTATGGAAATACTTATGGAGGCGAACAGGCCATCCACCAGGACTTCCAATGCCTACAAGTGGAAGAGGTTCTGCATTTGGTGCACTTTCAAGAACGCTGACCCTACCTCCTGCAAGGAAGATGTCATCCTTCTTTACCCCTTGCATTTGGCTCAATCTGGCCTTAATTTCCATTCTATTAAGGTTCACCTTGCAGCATTAACAGCATATAGGAAATGCCCTTCACAAACATCCTTTTTCCAGATACCTGTCATTAAAGATTTTTAGAGGGTTTGAAGAAGGTGTTTCCCCACATTAGGCGTCATTCGCCTTCATGGGAGCTGAATGTGGTGCTGTCAAGGTTGATGTAGGAGCCTTTTGAACCTATTAATAAGGCTTCTCTACGGCATTTGTCCTAGAAGGCAGCTTTCCTTGTGGCTATAACATCAGCGCGCAGGATGAGTGAGATTCAGGCTTTGTGTTGTCAAGAGCCCTATGCAGTATTTCATGCTTCCAAAGTTGTCATGAGGACTCACCCTAAATTTCTCCCTAAGGTGATATCTGGTTTCCATGTCAAGCAGACCATCACATTACTGATGTTTTTTCAACATCCCTCCTCTCCGGCAGAGAGGTCCCTACATTCACTCGATGTGAGGCGGGTGTTGAAATATTACTTAGATAAGACCAAGGACATTCATAGGTCAGATCAGTTGTTTGTGAATTACGATTCCGTCAGAACTGGACTTGCCACCTCCAAACAGTTCATATCTAGGTGGATTGTGTCCTGAATACAACTATGCTACCAGAAGGCTAACAAGACTCTAGTGGGTAAGCCTAAGTCTCATTCAATTAGAGGCAAAGCGCTACTGCAGCTTTGCAACGTAATGTTCCCATTGTAGGCATCTTTAGAGCGGCTATGTGGAAGTCTGTCCACACATTTGCGAAGCATTACTGCCTGGATTCTGATGCCAGGGCAGATGCGCAATTTGGCAGACTTCGCTGAGGAATTTATTTGCTCAGTAAGGATTTTTTCTTTAGTTTTCTTCCACCGCTGGGTTGGTTTTGGGTTGGTCTTGCCATTCTATTCACAGACTATGACTATACACAGAGATCCCCTACTACGGAAGGAGTTTCCTGTAACTCCCGTTCTGTAGTATGGGTATCTCTGTTATAGTCATAAGCGACCCGCCCGCCTCCCCGTTGGAAGAAGCAATGATTACCTGAATGCTACAGGCCTGACTTTATACACCTTCAAAAAGAACTGAAAGTAACTTGCCTGGGGCTGTGCATCATGAGATACTGAGGGTCTCTGGATGTTCCTTAAAGGCACAGTATCTCTTTTCCAGACACATAATGGCAGCCTATGAGGCTTGTCTGTCCAACCCTTCCACTCTATCATGACAAAGGATTTTTGTGAAGGGGAGTTTTCTCTAGGTGTGAAACTCTGTAAAATGTGTAAATGTATATATTATTTGGCTATCCTTTTTCACTTCAGGATGAAGTGCTGGCCAATGTAGCCTGGTTAATGGTAGGCTGCATTATTTTTCTTTGATTTTCCCTTAAGTGTCTATGCAGGACTGCAGAAGAAGACAACTTAAGAGACTATTTTCATTGCTCCAGGGTCCACGCACATGGGCAGGACTATTCACAGATTATGACTATAACAGAGATACCCCTTATACAGAACTGGAGTTACAGGAAAGAAACTACTCCATACTCTTGGTCATCAGTGTGTGGGAGTTCACGCTGTTGGCAATAGTTTGGCCGATGAGGCCGCAAAGACAGTAGTTTCGACATATTTGGTTGCCGCAGTTACACGTTCCAAAAGTAAGATTTATGATGACATCTTGGCAGCAATTGCCACTACTGAGAAGGGAAGTAAATATCCTACTGGATTTCCTTCAAAGTATTCTTATCATTTAAGTCCTGATAAAGTTCCTTATGTGAAAATACCAGACGTTGGTGACAGATTGATTCCCAACGCGGACCACAGGTCAGCGCTGATTACAGCTGCCTTCGAGGGTGTTGCGTCCGCGCATGCGGGCGTTTCGGCTTCTGTATCTCAGCTACAACAGCGTTTTTGGTGGCGGGGACTGTATAAACAGACGCGTGATTATGCCCTTCAATGTGACCAAGCCTTCGTCTGCTACGCGTCCACCTCAGACACAGTTGTACATATCCAATAAACCACTTGGCTGTGTTTATTTGGATCACTGCGGTCCTTTTTCCTCTGATATGCGTATAAGTACATCTTAGTTGCATTTGATTCTTGCGCGCGCTTTGAATGGGTGTGGCCCCACCAAAGTGATGATTCACAAACTGTCATAAGAGATTTGCGTTTCTTTGTGGGAATTTTTACGTGTGGCACCTTCCATTCGAACCAGGGTCCAGCTTTCGCCTCTAAGGCGTACAAGGATGCCATGAGTTAATTGGGGGTCCAAGTCAAATTTTCCCCTACATACTGATCTGAGGGTAATAGTGTTGTGGAGCTTATGAACCGTGACTTAAAGCAATCATTGATAGCTAGGGTTATAGGTACCGGCAGGAACTGGCTGGCCCATCTCAATAGCGTACAGCGTGCACTTAATAATCTCCCTAGAAGGTCTCTGGGTGGGCGGACCCCATACGAGATGCTCTTTGGTATCAAAATTACAGAATCTACAAGAGACGAGAGACAATCTTGCAAAGGAACACCTGCCCTCCAGGACAATTTTTAACATCACCTATCTTTTCCTTTTTTTGCACCAATCACTCACAAAAACCAGTTCCACTGTAGTTCAGGTGTCGCAGCACACCCTGGTGACATTCGGTCATCAGGGTGGACCTCGATGAAGAAGCATGTCACCAACCAGGTTGGTGAGTGAGGGGTTTTTTCAAAAAAGGATAATACCCTTTTGACTGAAAAATTCATCCCATCCAAAATCTCTTTGAGATTCTTTTGGTGATACTCCACTCTTTGTTATATATGTACCTTAGTCCAGGGGACTTGGAGTGAATCCATTCCACATATGTGGACAAAATCCCTTACTCTCTCTCTTGTTTATACGAAGATTGCACAACGACACCTGATCACTCGTTAGTGTGTAGGAATATCCAATTGCATGGCTCGTGTAACCAGAATGCGCCTAACTTGGCCTGTGTCTTAAAAGGTACACCGACGCCTGCTATCACACCCACATTCACATTACTAGCAAACAGTAGTTATTTACTTTTAAATAATGAAGATTGTTGTGGGATGCTGGCAGGAATTCCTTACATTGTTACGATCTCCCAACGTGTAGTTTGTTGTAAAAACGTAAAGTTTCCTCCTCCACATGGGAAGCTGGATGTTTCCATCTGGCCGTCGATTCCGACTTTGAAAGCAGAGTTCAACTAGATGAGTTGAATAAGAGCTCTTTTGTCCCAGAAAGAACTCGCCCTTACTTCTGCCCGTGAAACATGTGTCCTTCATGTGGCAAACACCCGCACAGAAGTGCATGCCTTATTAAATATGGATCTGCCCTGCATTTCGGGGAGTTAATTCACACTATCTTTAATGCCTTCTCGACCACAGGGCTGGCTCACTTTTTTAAAGTTGTTAGTAGTGGCCTTGTGACTTCTTTCCAAACTATATTTGGTGTATTCTCGGCATTTTTTTATTCGATTTTCTCCAACCTCTTTGGTGGATTTCCCTAGATGCTCGCTCTGGTTGCCGGGGTGCTTCTACTACTTTGTTTGTTTCAAAATGGATGCACATCCTGTGCCACAAGACGATTTGCCGCGGCTGTTGCTGCTCCGCAACCGAATGCCTGATTACTATGGAGCGTTGCCTCTGGCTACATTGAGTGCAGCTTATGGATTATCGTTTCGATTTTCCTTTTTCACATGCGTCCAGCCTGTCTTTCATTGCCTGAGCTGCGATTTCGAATGGGCTCTGGAATTGTGTCTCTGCAGTATGGTGCTCCCCAACTCAGATTATGATCAACTGATGAGCCCCTTAGTTGCTCATGAATTGCTTTGTTCTGGCGGTGGATTATGGCCTTTGCAGCGATGCATGGAGTCCTGGGACGTTGGAATATTTTAGCAGCGGCGCATGATTTCTTGGCACGCAGTTATATTGAAGTAAATCCGAGTCGTCCTCTGATGGTTCTAGAGGCTCCGGTTCTTGAGGAACATGTATGTTTACTCCCGTTATTAAATTGGATGGCTGAAATGTTTTCAGACGAGAACAATGACTTCCTGCTGGAGGCTGTTGCAACGTAATGTGCATATACGCTGTTGGAGTGAGGTGCATTTCCTACTCTCTGTTATTCAAGACTGACGTCACATGTTGGACATCAGATCTTTTTACTATTTTATTTTTTTGGGCCTATTGGCTTTATTGTGCCCACAAGTGTTTATTAATTTGGAGAATTTTCAAAATTCAGAGTTTGCTCCTGTTTTTGCATTATGGCAAACTTGAACTTGATTCTATCTCTCGAACTTGAACTCTGCATTCCTGCTTTCCCCCCATTACTTGTCCGTGCTCCAATCACAGCAGGGTGTTGTAGGGCTGAGCCTTGCATTCATACAGTGTTAAGTTAGCATGAGCTTATTAGAAGTTTAAATGCCATTTTACCTTTTGCTTTCTTTTGCACACGGCACACACGTTAGATTTTGTTTAGCGTTAGGCTGAGTGTTTTGCTGAGTGTTTTGCTTCACATGAGAATACCTTGTTTTTCTACATTGCTAAACTTGCTTCGTAAGTTTAGTCTGAACAGTGAGGGCAGAGGCCTTCAAGGTTATATCAACACTGTTGCGGTTGTTCGAACTAATCGGTGCACGTTTTAGACATAACATATATGCAGCTGTGGGCAGCTCAGATACTGGCACCTTTAATAATACACTGTGTAGGCAAGATTGAACACACCTGGAGAACATTTGTATGCTGAGAGCTTGTGCTGAACTCGATGTGATTCACTCCTGCTAATCTCTGAGGTATGGGGTCGCCTATGCAAGCCTAAGAGACCTTCTTTAGTTATAAAATAACCTACCAGCAAGGGAGGGTGTAATATAGGTATATATTTAACCTGTTTCCATTTAGCATTATAACATGCTTTCTCCCTTTGTATTTTATGGAATAGTAACTATGCTGACAATCTTATTTCTTATCATATGTCTGCTTGTATTAGCTAAGATGCTGCACCTGAGATCATGGTGTTAAAATAAACATTTTAAACTTGCTCGTGTCTCCCTTTACTCTCTGTTCTGGACTGGTATGAGAGTATAACGAAAGAGTGCTCATGTTTCCCACCTTATCTGAGGTATCCTAAGTCGCATGTTCTGGGTTGTCTAATCATTGGTTACTTTGCTATAGAACGAAGAGCTAATGAGACACTGATGCTAGTCTGGTAGGGGATTTTGGGTACTAAGGTTAGTTTTTGGTACACCCTAATTCACTGAGGTCCTCAGTCTCTGTGCACAGTTCTGTGACTGAGAAGAATCCCTGAAACAGGAGCTGGATTCATCACCTTGCCCACCAGCGGAGGAAAGCATCTCCTTTGCAGTAGTAGTATGCAAAGTGGTGGAAGCGCTAGATTCACAATTTTCTGAAATATTCCAAGCAGGGCTGTCTTTGTTGGAACCTCTGTTGCCATTTCATGAGACACCCTCATGGTCAAAACCATGCTTGGCTCTCCCATCAGTCGCCTGAAGGGCTTGGGGTGCAGGCTTTGACAAATAAGGTGAATCCAAATTTCTTCGCCTAGAATCTCCCAGACAGGGAATCTAATTTTATTGATGTATTTGGCCAGAAGGTTTTTCATTAGAAATATTAACTCCTATTAAAGGCTCCCAATTATACATCCTGACAAATCTCCTCCTTACTGCACTTCTTTTCTATTTGTTTTGTTAACACATTGTCTTCAATTGGGTAATTTGATATTTTTTAGCAGATTTGTGGAATTTCTTCACAACTGGTTGACATGGCACAGGAACAAACGTTTGCTGTCTTACATGATAGTAAAGTTTATGTCCTTACTCCAGTATTGGAACTTTCATAGATTCACATGCTTGAATCATTCCCGAACTTCAAGATGGGAGCCCCCGGTATCTTTAAAAAGTAATGTCTTAGTAGACATAGAACATAGGGCCTAAAGCCTCATTATTTAGTAATATATCCCTGTCCTAATTTAAAAAAGGATCAAAGTTAGAAAAGTGCCAATCATATGATACCACCCTGTAGAACCTTCCAGAAAGAAGCTCCAGTCCCTTGGAATTTCCACCTAAGGTCGTGCTAGGCATTCTCCACTGAGCTCTCCTCACAACTCCTGAAAGAGGATTTCTTCAGGTTTTTTCCTTTTCTTCATTTACAGATATAAAATACAGACCAGTACATCGGTGTTTAGGTGAAGTAAACTGGTGCCCGTGATACACAAATATAGCAAGAGATATCTCTCGCTATTTTGAAGGGCAGAGAGGAACTCAAGAGGGGAGTGCACCATCCCGTGTTATAACACTGGTTCACAAAAAGTACTCCCCTGATTTCTTAACCGTTTGAACCGGTTAAACATTAAGGATAGATCCTGAACTGACAATGGTGGAAAATCCCTATGTGAAGCTGTGGATAATACGCCACTAGGAAGGAGGCAAGTCCTTCTGTTTTATATTCCCTCACACACCCTAGTGGTGTCATGCTTCATCATCGGGACAACCTGACGCCTAGAAGTTAGGGTGGGCTTGACCGTATTTCAGGGAGCTCTTAGAGAGATGTTTTTGCCAGGGGGGATAAAGATTAAAAGTCTGCAGCCAGATCCCAGTTTCCCTTTATTCTTGGATCTGACAAGGATATTAAAAAGGAAGAAAACTGGTCATGTCGGATATTATGGTCCTATTGCCAACATGTTTCAGTCCGCTTTTGCCCCATAAAGGGTGCTGGACTTTCTTCAGGGCGATGAATGCAACCCCCTTGGGATTGATGTGGTACAGGAATTTCCCTATACTATTTATAATAAGGGCAGGGAGCTGCTCCTTAATTGTAAAATATTAGAGTTATTGTTATATTTGTTCACTCCATCCCGTTGTGGGAGAGGTTAAACTCCACGTGGGACCTCACTTTACAATGGGGTAGCCCTGTAGTCATACAGCTATCACGCGTCCAACCCAGCGGGGTATCCTATTCGGTGTGGGTCCCTCATAGACATGTCGTCGGCGATTTCCTCGTCGTCAACGTCGTAGTCGACAGGTCAGGCTCCTTTATTGTCTACGATGCACATTGCTTTGTCTTCTTGGGGCCCGATTCACAGAACTAACTTAAGACAAAATCCTAAACTTACTACCATTTTCGTATTCACAGAAGGCACTTACTCATTTTGGTATTCACAGAAGACACTCTTTTCGTTATTCACAGAAGTCACGTACTCTTTTCGGTATTCACAGAAGTTAGGAGTCTTAACTTTAGGACTCCTAAATGCCTTCTTTGAATACCGAAAGTCCTAAAGTTAGGATTTTTCTCAGTTTAGGAGTAGTAAAGTTAGAACTACTAACTTTAGGACTCCTAAATGCCTTCTGTGAATACCGAAAGTCTTAAAATTAGGATTTTTCTCAATTTAGTAGTAGTAAAGTTAGGACTCCTAACTTTAGGACTCCTAAATGCCTTCTGTGAATACCGAAAGTCTTACTGGGGAGGATACCAACAGTTTGGATACCCAACTTACGCTTCTTTCACCCAACAACAATAGCCCGCAATTTACTCAGCGCCAACTACCTATTGCTGCCTACAACAAGTCCTCTTTCAGAGGATAACAGGAGGACAGAGGAAAACAGGAGGACATGACAAAGACACCAGTCGCTTCAAATTACTTTTCTCTGCTGCCGGCTTCCGCCTCGCCTAGTACATTCAGGGTGGGCGGGGAGATATCCCATTATTTTCAGCAGTGTAAGAAAATAACCATAGATCAATGGGTCCTAGACCTAATCCAAATTGGCCACTCTAGAATTCGTAAAAACCCCTCCTCTGACTCCTCCTCTACCTCTTATTCGAAAACACCTGTATCTTTTAAAACTGAAGGTTGCCACCATGTTGCAGAAGAGAGCTATAGAAAATGGTACCTTTTAGTCAAAGAGGAAGAGGTTTCTACTCCTGTTTCTTCTTGGTTCGCAAGGTCAAAAAAGTGGAGACCGATTTTGGACCCAAGAAGCCTGAACAAATGCCTCAAGAAACAGAATGTATTACATCTCCTCAGCGGAAATGATTGTTGTCTCTAGACCTCCAGTGCATACATTTTCATATACCCATAATAATAATAATAATAAATGAGTTTGTAAAGCGCCTAGTGACGCCTTCCCGGCGTGTCCCCGCGCTGTGGAGAGAGTAGCTGGATGCAGAGGCCAAAATCATAGGGTGTACAGGTGGGTTTTTAAGCTTTTCCTAAAACTGGTTTCTGTTTCAGCTAATCTGATGTGCGTGGGAAGGGTATTCCAGTGTTTGGCCGCCAGAGCGCGGAAAGAGCGACCACCCATCCTGGCCTTCTTTACGCGAGGAATTTTAAGGAGACCCTTCCCCATTGAGCGGAGAGCTCTATTTGGCTCATAGGGTATGGCTAAGTCTTTGAGATAGTCAGGAGCTGTCCCGGAGATGATCCTGTAGCTAATGAGCAGTGCCTTAAAGAGAATTCTTTTTCTTATGGGGAGCCAATGAAGGGCATCCAAGGCGGATTTAGAAGGAGCTCTCCTGGGTAATTTAAGGACCAGCCGCGCTGCCGTATTTTGTAGGACTTGAAGCTTTTTCTTGTTCTTTTCAGTTGTCCCTAAAAGGAGCACATTGCCGTAATCAAAACGGGAGGTGACTAGTGATTGGGTCAGGGTACGTCTGGCCTCTAGAGGGAGGAGGTCAAGAGTGCGATTTAGAGTTTTTAGCACCCCGAAACATTTCCCTGCCACTTTGTGGACATGACTATCGAAAGAGAGTCTAGGGTCAACCCAAACCCCTAAGTTCTTGGCTTCTTCGGCAGGAGTGGGTAAAGGTCCCAAGCAGGAAGGCCACCATTCCTGAGTCCAGCTGGTGTCGCTACCACCTATTACAAGAACCTCTGTTTTGGAGCCATTAAGTTTTAGGCAGTGTTGGTTCATCCAACCTGCCAGCTCCTGCATGCAGTTTTTAAAGTTAGTTGCAGCTAAGGTCGGGGCTTGGGATAGCGAGATGAGCAGTTGGGTATCGTCGGCATACGATACTAAATTTATGCCATACGATTGTACCACATCTGCCAGAGGAGCCATATACAAATTGAACAGGGTCGGACTCAGGGCAGAGCCCTGAGGTACCCCCTGTTCAAGAGCAATGCTGTCTGAAAGGAACGCCCCTCTCTGGACCTGGAAGCTGCGGCCCAGAAGGAAAGCTTTAAGCCAGCCTAGTGCTGTCTTGGTGACCCCAGCTTCGTTTAGACACTGTAGCAAGATGGAATGAGCTACAGTGTCAAACGCGGCGCTGAGGTCCAGCATGATGAGTGCCATAGTGTGACCCTCATCTGCTCCTGCCCGAAGAGTTTCAGTCGCTCTTAGAAGGGCTGTCTCCGTGGAATAGTTAGTTCTAAAACCAGACTGGGAACCGTGCAGGGAGTGGTTGGATTCAAGGTGGGCCATCAGTTGTTTATTTGCAATTTTCTCGCTCACTTTGGCAAGATAGGGGAGAAGGGAAATGGGTCGAAGATTTTCTAAGATATCCTGGCTGATGTTAGGTTTCTTTTTTATGGGCAGGACTATCGCTTTTTTCCAGTCATCCGGAATACAGGCCGAGGAGAAGGATAGTTGAATGACATGCCTGAGATATGGTTCCAGTACTTGTAGGCCGGTGGCTAAAACCTTGGGTGGGGCTGGGTCCCGGGGGGAGCCGGATTTAACGCTTTTGCATATCTTTATGAGTATGTCTGTGGGCGGTATAGAAAAGTAGGGAAGACTTTGTGCCGTAGGATCAATTTCTGCACTCTCCTTAAAATCGTGGCCAGAGGTCGGCAGATCAGAGAAGTTGGCATAAATATTGGTAATTTTCCTAGAGAAGTACTGGGCTATGTTGTTGCAAGTTTCAATTGAGTCATTGCAGGATTGATTATCGTTGGTGAGCACCGATATTTCTTTAAAAATTTTATAAAGCTCTTTAGAAGAGTTCTCCGCCTCCCCTATGCGAGTTTTGTAGTGGAGAGCTTTGGAGGAGCGTATTTTTCTGTAGTACTGTTTTAGTGCACTTTTGTACTGTGTTTTATTTGTAGGGCAGCAGTTGGTGCGCCACTCACGCTCCAGTTTTTTACAGGCTGATTTAGCAGCCTGAAGTTCAGGCGTGAACCAGGGGCTAGACTTCCTAACATTTTTAAGGTTTTTGACTTCCCGAATGGGCGCGATGGTGTCTAAGGCTTTCCGAATGTGATTCTGCAAGAGACTGTTGGCAGTTTCACAGTCTGTGCCATACAGGGAACCTCCTGTATCGAGTATCTTATTAAAACTCTCACAAGAGAAGTTTTTCCAGTTACGCCGTAGGTAGCGATGGTTACAAACTGGTTTGGGACCAGGGTCGGATAGTAAAAGAACAAATGGGATGATGAAGTGATCAGTCCAGGGAACCGGAATAGGGCATTGGACTTGAACACCGGAACCATTCATAAAGATAGGGTCTAAAAGATGGCCAAGTCTATGGGTGGGATCACTGTTGATAAGGTCGAGTTGTAGAGAGAGCAGTTCAGACCTGATGTCCGTAGCTTCAGTATCATGGGGATCGTCAAAATGGACGTTCATGTCCCCTAGCACAATCAGTCTGTTTTTCCTAATTGCTAAGTGTGCTGTAGCTTCTGTCAGGCTAGTTGTAAAATCATACAGTCTGCCCGGGGGCCTGTATACGAGAATGCCATACACCAGACACAGGAAGTTCCTCAGGTTCACAGTGGCCGGCAGGCACTGTCAGTTCAGAGTATTGCCTTTCGGTGTCTACTCTGCCCCTTGCACCTTTACGAAATGCCTAGCGCCCGTTGCAGCATATCTTAGGCAACAACATCTGTCTAGTCAAGGCTCCAACTTACAGGGCCACAAGACCATCCACCAAAACCTGTTTGCAGCTTTTCAAGCAACTAGGTCTAACTCTGAATCCGGAAAAGTCAGTCCTTCAATCCTCTCAATAGCTAACCTTTCTAGGTGCCATTCTTGACACCATTCAAAACCAGCCGTACCCCGCGCTAGAAAGACAACAGAGATTAATTTCCTTGGCGAAGCATGTGCAAACAAGGTTTCTTTCCGTACTCCTTTACAAATGCTTCCTGGGAATGATGTCCTCCTGTATTCACCTAATCCCTCACTTTTGTCTGCACATGTGTCCTCTCCAGGAAGCTATAAACATGCAGTGGGTACTAAATGAGAATACATTAGATTACATAATTCATGTCTGTCCTCCCATGATTACATCACTAACCTGGTGAACACAACCTCACCAGTTGTCACAAGGCTTGGCTTTCCTGTCCCAGGCCGCGCCTCTGGTAATAATAACGGATGCCTCCTTGGACTGCTGGGGAGCTTTCCTACAAGAGCTTCAGGTCAGTGGAAAATGGCCATCATCTCATCGGGATCTCCTCTTCAATCTCCTCAAGTTGGGAGCAGTATTCCTGGCATTTCAAGCTTTCTTGTAAAGGATACAAAATGCTTCAGTTCCGGCTAGAACGGACAACACTACAACAATGCACCACCCAAACAAGCAAGGAAGAACACAATCTCTCCTGCACTCTCAGGAAGCTCAACTTATCTGGCACTGGGTGACTCAGTACAAGGTGTTGCTAGCAGCTGAGTATGTACCAGGAAGACAAAATATGATAGCAGACACTTTAACCCCTTGCGTGCTACCTCCCTAGTGCTGCCAACGGCCGACGCAGCCCCACACACTCTTCAGAACGCCCGCACCGCGGGGGAAAAACCGCTGCGGTTAAGGCGTTAAGCAGGCTAAAAACCTGCCACGAGTGGGACTTGAATCAGCGTACTCAACAAAATGTTCTCCCGGTGGGGCAAGCCAAACATAGTCCTTTTTGCAACACCAGACAATGCTAAATACTGGTATTTTCAAGTTGGCATCCCCATCAGGGATCAAGGGGGAATGCCTTTTCAATAGCATGGTCCGGCATATTTGCTTACGCCTTTTCCCCATCCCTCTCCTCATTAAGGTACTGAAAAAGATGAAGGCACAACCCTGCAAGATCCTACTAATACTCCTGCGTGGCCTCGCCAACTTTAATACACAGAACTTCACCTCCTCTCAGTGCAACTTCTGATCTACCTCAAACCAATTCCATCTCTGTTGACGATGAGCCAGGGACAAGTACGTCACCTGGGGGGGTGTGGCTTGATGCGCAGCAAGATGGCTGCATAATACTGCGCCTCTGCCAGCCACCAACATTATCCTGAATTAATCCCGCTATCTCGAGGCCATTGTACGCACTAACACTAAGGCCAAAGAACTACCGCTAATGCTGCCACCAGATCAGGACAAAATGGCGGCCCGCTCCGCTGCTGCAGTGTTCCGGAGCTCGAGTGAAATGAAGCGGTAGCTAAGGCCGAATTCCTCCTGGTTGTCATCATATCGTCGGAACGAGCTTCGAAGCCTTTAACTCCTACCTGCTCGCCTTGTTTTCCCGGAGCGGGGAGCGTCAGCGCACTGCTGCATGGGGGAGTCTACTGGTGTGTGGCGGACGGCAGCACGGTGGGATGGCTGGTGTCTGAGGAGAGCTGTGGGCATCTGTGACCGCTGCGTGGGGTCGCTGAGGAGTGGCAGACGCCGGGAAATTGGACGAAAGCGGTGACAGGGAGGACTAGCGGCCTGTACCGCGGTGCGGATGAACACCGGGGAGCTGTGCAACATTCCCGCTCATACGGACACAGCAGCGCCTTAAAGCAGAGCGCGATCCCCACTAGGAAGTGTGTCTGTACATCAGCACACGTGGCGCTTTACTCACAGTGTTCAAAGCTGTCAGGCCTGGCTTTGTAATGGCGCCTTGTTGCGTAGCAAGGGCTGATTGTCTCTTCAGCCGGGAACGCCATTGATGTGAGGTACGATCCTTTACTGCTGAGTTACTTAAATATTTCCTCCAAAGCGATTGAACTCTACATTGACTGGGGTAATTCTGATCCCATTTGCTTCCCTTGTTGCTTCTGGGTCTGTTGACGCGGGGCTCGATTGGGGCCTGCCTCACTATATACTTGTGCAGGCATAACAGATCCTAATCCCCAAAAGGAGGATACTTGAAATCCCTCTACGTTTAAAGACACACTAGCCCAGATGGGTTATCTGAGACTAGGTCTACCTAACGAAGCGATCCGCTGCGGAGCAGGTCAATAAAGGCTCCTTTGAGACACTACTATACCGGATGCCTGCGCCGGCTCGACGCACACGGGACGTTCATTTTGTCCTGTCGCCTTGAGCTCTCTTCTGTGGTACTGCGCATATGCTTACTGCCTACAATGGGGAAACCGGACAAACACAAACCGCGCTCACTTTTGAGTTGGGCAAATCTGGCAAACCCCAGCATTACTCAGATTCTGAACTGGACAATGCCAATCCTGCCCTGACCGCTCTGGAGAAGTTCCTCTTTGCTATTCAAATCCGTCTCCAATCTATAAATGAAAATATGGAAGCCCTCAATGGTCGAATTGATAGCATCTCAAGCTAGACAAGCAGGGTATATGCATTGGTGAAGCAGAGCAACGCATATCGACCGCAGAAGATGGCCTACTGAAGGTCGAATCTAAAACATCTGACAAGGAACGATTGCTGGTGGTCATCCAAGCCAAGAATGAGGATCTTGAAGCACGCTCAAGGCGAAATAACGTGCGCATTCTAGGACTCCCCGAATCGACCAATTTTGGGCATCTGAAAACATATGTGGAAACTTGATTCGAGAACTTTGCGTAGATGATACACTGTCGAGTATGTTTATTGTGGAGAGGGCTCATCGCTCGCTGGCGGTGCGGCCACCCACTGGGGCACCACCCAGGCCGATTATTGCCCGCCTGCTCAACTACAGGGACAGAGACACTGTGCTTCGTGTTTCTAGACAAAAGGGTAATATCAACTATCAGGGTAATACACTCTCTTTTTACCCTGATTTCACGTCAGCAGTGCAGGCAGCGCAAAAGGAATTCCAATCGGCGAAGAAAATCCTGATGGCGGAGAAGGTCCCTTACGCTATGCTCTACCCAGTACGTCTTCGTATAGGGTCTGAGGATAAGGCAAAGATCTTCCCAGATCCCAAACTCGCCCTGAACTTCGCCAAATCCATACGTCACAAGAAGAAAAATTCTCCACCGGTTTCTGACGATGAAGACTGAATGATAAGCTATTGTCCGCACAAAATGGTGGCTCGGTGCAACGTGGTTGGCCGGCCGTCCCCCAGCGTACTTCTGAGCTCTCCTTGATCCGAACGTTGCCTGGCTGGACACTTCGCTTATGCCACTACTTCATGACATCAGCAATGTGATAGACTGTCACTCCTATATCCTTTGTTTGATTACTGATATTGGTTCGTTTACAGACGTGTTAATACACTCTATGGTGACTTGTTAATTGCATGCCTTTATTTGAGGAAAAGGTGTGGTGGCTCGGCAGTCTCACCAGGCCAACCGGTGGCCACCTCCCGTATTCAAGGGACGTTGGTTGTGTCGCAATGCCCCCAAATGGATATACCCCATTTTACTGTACTCTTGTTTTGCTGGTTGTTGAGGCTGACTGTGGGTACGGGGTATGGCTTTAGCAATGTTAGGGTGCTGAAGTGGGTGGGGGTGGGGGGGTTACATGATGTTGTTCTTAGTTCTATCCGATGTGACTGTATGGATACACGAGATGAGGTCACACACACCATGTTTTACACAGAAAAACACTTTACAGGGGGATCTCAGGCATTTTTAAATAAGGTTTTGGGGATTGGAAATCACTGCAATTGGGGGGGGATATGGAGTTTTGCTGCTCTTAATGATGACTGACCTTATGAGCTTGTACTTATATGCTGAATGTGTTACACAAGTATTACTATGGGCCTCCTGGTTTTAAGTAGATCTGCGTTTCAGTCCAAGCTTGCCCTTATAGCTCTTGCACGATAGTTACACCAGTCTGACGTGGAATGTCAGGGGGCTCAACACCCCAAAAAAATCTGATAAGTGTTGGCATATCTTTACAGACACGAGGTGCAGATTGCTCTCTTGCAGGAAACGCACCTCACCAAGTCTTCAGAAACTCGAATTGCAGTTTAGTGGGATGGGTATAAGTTGGCGTCTTCATACTCCACATACGCAAGGGGGGTTATTGTACTGTTTAAAAGAGGGCTGCAGTTCTTGCCGCTCAAGACATATGTTGATGGTGAAGGGCTCTGTGCTATTATTCATGGGAAACTAGGACAGACTATGATTACGGTCATTAATATTTACGGCCCCATCCTTGATGAGCCTCCGGTGTTTTTTAGAATGCTTACAACACTGCGCACATTGCCAGATGCAGCCATTTTATGGGGGGTGATTTCAATACACAGCTGGACCCCGCCAAAGATAGGTCGAACCTACTTTGGACACTTACTGTAAAAGTAGCTCAGTGTATACGTGATGCCATGCTGGAGATGTGGTTGATGGATGTTTGGCTATGAGAGGGCACACACGCCACACCTGCGCATAACTCTTGGTCCGACTGGATTGTTGGCTTCTAAGCGAAGAAGGCAATTCTTGGGTTACAGAGGTTGTCCCGCTTTAACGTACCTTGTCAGATCATAACCCGGTGAAGTTGTGTCATAATATCCCCTCTTATATACACTGACCGTTCACATGGCGCTTCCAGGCTGAGGCACTACTAGATCCAATCTACAATGATACAGTCAGACAGGCTATAACGCAATTCTTTGAATCAAATGTAGGCACGGTAGACAGTGCCGCCACCCTGTGGGAAGCCTTTAAGGTTACTGTGCGAGGGGTCTGCATAAGCACAACAGCGAGATTCTTGCGGGACATCCGAGGTCAACTTTCCAAAATAGAGGTTACACTAGCAGGTCTGGAGCGAGACTACACAGCAGATCCAAACACTACCACACTGGCACACATTCAGAAACAGATACTAGAATACAATGCAATGGTGGAATCAGAAATCTGATATTTATCGCGCCTCCATATTGCACGAACATATGGCAAAGGGAGGCCGACCTGGCCGTCAGCTCGCCAACAAACTCAAACTTAGGAAAGAACAGGGTCCTGTCACAAAGTTAGTGGATGCACAGGGTAAGGAACACTTCACGCCTCAGGGGATAGTTGAACAATTCCGGTCCTGTTACTCAGAGCTGTACACCCCGCGTGGGAGCGTGGATGAAGCTGCACTTGATGAATACTTTGCCGATATTGCTTGCATCTGGCTGTCGGATGGCCACCGTGAATACCTTAGTCAGCCTATAGATACAGAGGATTTTCAATGCGGCCATTGGATCTCTACCAAATTCAAAATCACCTGGTCCGGACGGATTTCCAGCAGAGTTTTACAAGGAGTATGCTGATCTGTTAGCACCCTATCTTTTAGAGGTCTATGCAGAGGCCTATGCAGCAGGCCTTAATCATTACATTACTTAAAAAGGATAAAAACCCCTCCCAGTGTGACTCCTATCAACCTTTGTCGCTAATTAATTTAGAAGCAAAGATACTAGCTAAAATACTAGCCACTCAACGCCAACCTCTTATGTCCTGTCTGGTGCTGCCAGATAAATTCGGCTTCATACGAGAACGTTCAACATCCCATAACCTGCGAAAGCTTTTCGCCATGTATCATGTGCTAACCCCAGATCTCCCGGCTGCTGCAGTCATGTTAGATGCAGCCAAATTGTTCGACTCTATTGAATGGCACAACATGTTTTACATTTTACGGCGAATGGGGTTTCCGTACATTTTTATACGTTTGGTGCAGATTCTGTATAATGGGCTGACAGAAAGGGTCCGAGTAGGGGGTTTCACCTCCGAATCGTTCCGTATTCACAGAGGCACCCAACAGGGATGTCCTCTCTCGCTGCTTCTCTTTGCCCTCATGCTTGAGCCACTGGCTTGCGTGATTCGTCAGCGACACAGAGAATCAGCACTAAATTTCAATCATCGTCCCGTTGGCATATCTCTATATGCTGATGATATGGTGCTTTTCATTCGTCAGCCACAAAAATACCTGTCCCCACTCCTACGGGAATATATCCGCTTCGGGTTGTTTTCTGGGCTTTTAATAAACTGGGATAAGTCAGTGATTGTCCCCTTAACAACAATTACTACACCCTCACAGATGGAATATCCGTTGATCTGGTCAACAGATCCTGTGAAATACTAAGAAGTGTGGGTACATTGCGACCCGGAAGTCGGCATAAGAGAGAACTATGGTACAGCATGCACGGCATTAGAATCTCAGGTCGACAGATGGGCCTCTGTCCCCCTTTCTCTGGCTGACCGCCAACGCCATTATTAAAATGATCGTGTTACCACGGATCCACTATCTCTTCAATAATATCCCAATTAATTTACCAAAGCAGCTCTTTCTTTATATACACACCTATCTACTTCGGCTTATTAGGAATGGCAAACAAGCTAGGGTAAGCTGGCATACACTCACGCTCCATTATGCGCACAAAGGTTTCTGCGCACCAGATTTATATTTATATTACCTCTGTTCACAGGCACAGTATGCCTACTACTGGTACAATCAGCATGCCTTTACACCACACGTTGCTGTGGAAGATGGGGACGCATACCCTACCCCCCTAGATGGGATACTCACACATACGTGCAGATGTACTCCCCGGACGGAAATAAACACTATAGACGCCACTATTACCGCTTGGCAAACTAGTGGCAAAATGACTGCCAGGCTCCCACTATATTTCCTGGTCCTGGCACATCCGACTGCACATCACGCTTCACTTTCTGTTACACAAGACTCAGGTGTGATCCGTTCACTACAAGCAGTGGGTATCTGACACATGCAGGATCTTTTTGCAGAAGGGCAGTTTCTCACCTCTGAGGACCTTAACTACATCACCAACCAATCACTCCTATTTCAGTTCACTATTCATCGACTGAAACTGGCGCTCAAAGCACACTATAAGTCGTTCCCTGAGGAGCTATCCGCCTCACAATCTTTGCAGCTTCTCTTAGTGGCTCCCTCAAAGCGTAAACTGGTAACTAAACTTTATAAAACGGTGTGTACTGAATTGGTCAGAGAAGGGGACGAAAGTTTGGCTCGGTGGAATAGCAAATTAGATCCTCCACTGACTATGCCGGACTGGGAGGATATATGCACACTAACTGGGACACTGACTCCAAATGGTAACCTCAGAATCATAATTTTCAAGTATATTCACCAGGTCTATCGTACATCGCTGAGGCTCTACAAAAGTGGCCTCCGTGACACAAGTTCTTGTAAAAGATGTAGCGAACCGGATGCAGATTTTTGGCATTTGGCATGGCAGTGCGCTCCTGTGGCAAAGTACTGGGCAGAAGTAATACATTGTTTGCAGGCAATGTCAAATCAACAAGTACAGTGTGTGCCTGCAGTCTGTTTATTGAGCTTTGTGCCTCAGGTAAAGGGGGCCTTGGGGAAATTCCTGCGGATTGCTTTGCTACTAGGAAAACATCGAATAGTGATGACTTGGGAGAGCTCCCTGATTCCGCGTACAGACCACTGGATAAAAGGCATGGTTTATTGTAAGGAGACTCTCGAGTTGTATGTGGAAGAACTTCCCTCTTCATCTAAGCCTAAAGACATTTGGAAACCACTACGGCATTATTTACTAACAAACTCTTTCCGCGAACCTACACATGCTGATCAGGAATCAGTCTAATGTACTATATATGTTTTGCCCTGAGTATTATAAACTGCAGGTGATACCTCATCTTTTGTACGAAATGCACAATCATTTGGATCACAATCGGATGTTCATTTTGTTTGCTGTGGTTGATTGTATAATGCCCTACGTGGCGGTTTTACGAAGTGCCTTATCTTGAAAACCAATAAATAGAATATTAAAAAAAAAAAAGTACATCACCAAGATCCCAGTTCTCTGAAATTACCCGCCTGACTCCTGAGTCCCAAGAATTTCAACACTTAAAGATTCCACAGGAATGCAGAGATGTGCTTGCTAGGGCACGGGCAGATAGTACTAACAAGACGTACTCTTTCAGGTGGAAGAGGTTCTGTATTTGGTGCACATTATCTAACGTCCATCCTCTTCATTCTACACCAGAAGAAATGTTGCCATATCTCCTGCATTTGGCATGTTCCGGCTTAGCTCACGCCTCAATAAAATTGCACTTAACGACCATTTCCCGCTTTCGAAGATCAAGCATTGTCCCACCTTTATGTTCCAGCAGACTGGTGAAACAGTTCTTCAAAGGATTGTTCAGAACTTTCCCGCCAGTAAGAGCCCCTCCTCCTACATGGCAGCTAAACACAGTGCTTGCACAACTAATGAAGCATCCATTTGAACCCATCCATAGAGCAGATACAAAGTCCCTGTCCTGGAAGGTTGCTCTCCTACTGGCTCTTACATCAGCAAGGAGCAAGGAGGGTTAACAAACTTCAGGCTTTCACTACCAAGGAGCCTTACCTACAATTTAAACTTGAGAAAGTCATTCTGTGTACAAACCCCAGGTTTCTCCCAAAGGTCCCTTTGGACTTAAAATCGTTTTTTCCAGCCGAACATACATTGCACTCCTTGGATGTCAAACGGTGCCTAAAATTCGATTTGAACAGAACCCAGGGCCGACTTAGAGTACCGCGACTGGTGTGGCTGCACTGGGCGTTGACCTGTGGAGGGGGGCGCTGTGACCTCGGGGGGAGGGGAGGGGGAGCTGTGTTGATCAATATCTTATGATGTGAGAGTTGCAGGTGGTAGTGAGAGAATCGCCAAAAGTGATTGTTGCACCGGGCCCACCAGCGCTAAAGGCGGCCCTGACAGAACAGAACCCTTTTGTAAATCCAACTAGCTGTTTGTAGCCTACATTGCACCTAAAAAGGGGAATCCTCTAACTAAACAAAGCATATCAAGGTGGATATCAAGTTGGGTTCTTTTCTGTCATCAACAAGTGGGCCAACCTTTAGCGTCAGAGGTCCGTGCCCACTCCACCAGAGCCTTGTCCACGTCTATGACACTGTTTACAGGGGTGTCCCTACCAGATATCTGTATAGCAGCAACCTGGAAAACGGCGCACACATTGACACAGCATTACTGATTGGACTCGAAGACCATGCGAGATGCGGCAGTAGGACAAGCGGTTCTCAGACACCTTTTTCAATAAAGGTGAGCCTTTTCTTTCTTCCCGCCATCCATTTTCGAACACACATTTTCTATTATAGTTCTGTATAGATATTTGTTTATTTATGTATTGTTTCATCATGTAAGTGCACAGAATAGTGTTTATCCAGTATTATGGGTATCTTTCATAGATTACAGAAACAATAGAGGAGTATCCCCTCAAAGGCAGAGAACTATTTCTCTGAGTCTAGGGTTAAGTGCTCAAGTCAGCACAATATGCCCCAACCTGTTGTCGGATAATGCATATCCTTATAGAAGACCCCTCACTCACCAACCTAGTTGGTGACATGCTTCATCATCGGGGTCCCACCCCATAGGCCGAGTGCCTACAGGGTGTGCTGCGACACCTGACTACAGTGGAGCTGGTTAGTATTTTCCTTTTATGTGTGCATTACTATCAAGAAGTGTTTTAAAAAAGGGCCAAAACTACTCACTTCAAGTGTTTATTCTTGAGTGCTTGAACCCTTATTAAAATGGTGTGGCACCTGTGCCTAATTAGGTAGGCTTTGGTGTCATAAGAAGTATAGTGCGTTAAAAATAGCGAAGTGTGCTATGTGAGATGTGAAATTTACAAAAACTACTAATTACAAGGTCTACATGTTTCAACCATTATATTCATTCATTGGTTTTCGTCAGGACCGTGGTGTTTAGAACTGGGTGGTCCGCTTACGCTAAGGCGCGTCCTGCCCTCGTCCAAATAAGAGACCGCAAATTGCGGACTCGTGTAAAAGGGTGCGTTTTTCCTTAATCGGTAAAAAAACCTTTAAGGAAAACAGGAGAACAAAAGAAGAAAGGGGTCACATACCAGGGTAGACAAAACAAATGAACAACATTTAACACATATGTTACTAGTCTTTACCCCAATCGTATGATCAATAGATGGGGTCATGCCAGCGTTTGAGATCAAACAGTAGGGTCCATCTATTGCGAGCACGCAACAGTGCTTCAGTGATTATTACCGAACTGTGCCTAAAGTAAAGGACCAGCGCCAAAAAAGAGGTGTCGGACTGGTTTTGGCGTCTGGGGATATGGTGTAAAAAGGGGGCCGTAGTAAGGGAGAGTGATCTCTATCGTGCTGCGATGTGGGCGGATGCATAGGTTTGTTTGTGAGCAGTCGTGATGTCGCTATAGTGAATCACAAAGGCGACTTGTTTAAGCTTACGCTCAGATGCGGAACTACCGCTTCATGGGCACCAGCGTTTCCAAGACGGCAAGAGTCCGTCACCTGTAAAATGGTAAAGAACAGATGCAAAATGTGAGCTATGGGCTGCCCAGGTCGGACAGTTGGGTACAACCAACGGGATCGTGCGGTAAATAATTTTCCCGCACTCAGGTCAGCCTGATTGTACTTACTTGCAACTTCTGTTCGTCAAGCGGTAAACCTACTTGGTTTCTGCTGGAGGTGCCCCGAGGAATGACCGGAGTATCCGCGCGATACCGGTAAAGTAAACTGGTTGCATTTCCTGGTTGGGCGTGGCCTCGTCACGTGGTCTCGGCACGTGGTTCTACGAGAGCCAATCGGATCGCGTGTACGGAGAAAGTAGGAAGTATTTCACGCAATTTGCGGTCTCTTATTTGGACTAGGGCAGGACGCGCCTTAGCGTGTGCGGACCACCCAGTTCGAAACACCACGGTCCTGGCGAAAACCAATGAATGTATATAATGGTTGAAACATGTAGACCTTGTAATTAGTAGTTTTTGTAAATTTCACATCTCACATAGCACATTTCGCTATTTTTAACGCACTATACTAGTTATGCACACATAAAAGAAAAATACTAACCAGCTCCACTGTAGTCAGGGGTCGCAGCACACCCTGTAGGCATTCGGCCTATGGGGTGGGACCCCGATGATGAAGCATGTCACCAACTAGGTTGGTGAGTGAAGGGTCTTCTATAAGGATATGCATTATCCGACAACAGGTTGGGGCATATTGTGCTGACTTGAGCACTTAACCCTAGACTCAGAGAAATAGTTCTCTGCCTTTGAGGGGATACTCCTCTATTGTTTCTGTAAACTGTTCCGGGGACCAGGAGTTCCCACCTCACATAATATATGTAAAATTTCCCTGACTCTCTCTTTTGATATTGAGATCTTTCATAGATTCACATGCCTGAATCATTCCCCGTCGTCGGGGTGGGACTCCCCGGTACATAATAACAGTAATGTCATATAGACATATACATACTAATAAGCCAGAGGCCTCACATTAGTAACCTGTCCAAGTCCTTTTGTAAAAAAGGACCAAACTTTGGCCAGGAGCCAATCCGCTACTACCACCCTCTAGAACCTTCCTGGAAGGAGCCCTAGTCCCTCAGATTTTCTACCGCACGTCGTGCTAAGGGAGCCTCCACTGAGCTCTGCTCAGCTTTCTGGTATTTCTGGATTTATTCCATATTTTTCTCTTCAATATTACTCTTGTGGAGGAGTGCTAGAGTCAACTATGTCTACCACTCCTAAAAAAGGGCTCTTTAGACCCTGTGCCTCGTGTAGTACCCTGAGACTGCATGTAGATGACAAACATGAAGACTGCCTCTACTGTCTCAACCCTGATCATTCTGCCAAGGATTGTAAGGTCTGCCGCACTTTCTCTGTCAAGACTTTAAAAGACAGAGAGGGATGCCTGCTCCTGTAGCTTCAGAGACTAAAGGACAAGGATCAAACAGTCTCTTCAGGTGAGAGCGAGTGTTCCTTCAGGAGATCTCACTCCTCTGCCAAAAGGCCAAGACAGACATATCCAGGTCCGTCTGATATGCCACCTCAAAAGAAGTCTTCAGATGGTCGTCCAAAAGCCATGGCAGTTAAGACTTCTCTTCAGGAAGCCACCTTCAAGAAGCCTGTGCTGGTGACTTTTGCCATGCCTGTAACAGCGTCGACAGTAACCATCTCTACGTCGACAGCATCAGCCTTCACCACCTTGTCGACAACTACCTCAGCATCGTCGTCGACGGAATGAATGAATGAATGAATGATATTTATTGTTGGTTACTGAAAACCATTACATAAAACCAGAAATACAAAAGTCATCACATTACAAAAGTTAAAATCAAGGAGATTTCAAAAATCGTCTTGAATAGTTACTCCAAGAATACAGGGATGCCAGGGAAAAGGTTCATGGGCCGGCAAAGATCTGACCAGTAGAAGACATCAGCATTGCCCGTGCTTGAAAGATGAACTTCCCAAAGGCGGCCATGTGCATTACCATGGACAGGGAGTAAAGGTGAAAAATCCCATCCTTTGCAGTGCGTAACCCAGAATGTCTAAGTAGTGGCCTAAGATAAAGACTGCGGGGCAACCGCAGGGCAGGGCAACAGAAGAGAAGATGTGCCAATGACTCCAGTTTATAGCAGCAGAGCCTGCATTCCTGTGCTCCTAAGCTGGCCTTGCCACACGGGTATAGTTCTTTAACCCCTTAAGTGCTGCTGACGGCCAATGGTCGTCAGCAGCGCTACCTCCCCAGTGCTGCGCACGACCATTGAACGTCCATTCAGCACTAGTTCTAATGGACAGCGCAGCACTGGGGAGAAATGTTTACACGCAGCTAAGGTGATAAGGGGCAATGGGTGTAATCTGTAGGCCAAGATCTTATGGAGGGCTGCCCTTCCCACTGCCTGCGAGAGATGCTGTTTAGGAGTGAGCAGGGTGTGCGGGAAACACAGGGTCTCATGCAGGTCTTTTCTTCTCCTCAGGGACTCCAGGTCCAGTTCCCGTGACCTCGCACGCATTTGTTTTTTAATCGCGTTTTTGATGGCAGAATATGTAACATGTTCAGGATTCCAGGAGTCCATGGCAAGATTAAGATGGGCCTTAGCCACTTCAAGGGTGGCCGACCAAGGGTTGCCTGGCTCACTGAAAATGCATTTCAGGACTTCCTTCAGCGTGTTCTTTTGTGCTGCCGTTGTTAGAAAATAATATTTGCTTAAGGCGGCCAGCTCTTCCAGGTTTTGCTGGTTGAGTGAGAACTCCAGGCGAACGAGGAGATTTCTGGTGCAGCTTGGCAGGTGGAAAAGTCTCTTATAAGCCCTGCAATTATTTTTTTCTAATTCATGGCTTAGTTTACCTGGGAATGCCTGGAGGGCGTAGTTGAGTGCCGGCATGAGCTTGGCTTTAAGCACTCTACTGATGGCCGTAGTAGACGGACTGTATAGGGAGGCTTGCAGCTTGCAGATGGCATAGGTGATGGATTTACCTTTGGCCTGGATTGACTTAAGATGGGCACTTGGGAGCGCCGACTCCTGAAAACAAATGCCCAAGTAGATGTAGCGCTGAGTACTTTTCAGCAAAAGATTGCCTAACCTCCATTTCAAAGATTTTTTCCTTGGGTGATGCCCGAATATAATTACCTTTGATTTCGTACGATTAGCTACAAGCCTGTTTTTGTCGTTATATACAGCAAGTGCCGTCAGCACCTTTTGCAGCCCCATTCTCGTGTGGTCCAGAAGGACCAGGTCATCAGCGTATTGCATAAAGATTATTTTGCGCCCGCCAATCTTTGGAGTGGCCAGGGAGGCGCCAGTCAGGGCCCTCTCCATGTCCGCTGTGTATAAGTTGAATAGTAATGAGGCTAGCACACACCCTTGTTTTAGGCCTCTCTCCGTGTAGATCTTAGCAGAAGCATGGTCCCTTGAGAGTTTGATGCGCACCCAAGTTTTTTGATACAGGGACTATATCGCTCTTAGCAGCCCCGGGTTGATGTTCCATTGGACCAGCTTATGCCACAGAATTGCACGGTCGACCCCATCAAACGCCGCCGAGTAGTCAATAAAGCAGGCGAAGAGGGGAAGACTTTTCCCTGACCGTGCGCGATGCGCCAGAAAAGAGAGAGCGATGATGTTATCTACTGTGGCAGACTCAGGTCTGAATCCGGTTTGGCAGAATGGAAGGATGCCAGCTGCACTTGACCAGTCTGCGAGGTCCCTCAAGATGGCGCTAGCATATGCTTTACCCTCAATATCCAACAAAGCAATCATGCGGTAATTGGCGGGTTCCGATTTTGGGCCTTTTTTGTGAATCGGCTGTAAAAGCGAGCCTCTCCACGAATCTGGGACTTCCCCCAGGAGCCAACATTCGGAGTACAGATGGGTCAGGTTTTTGGTCCAAAAGTCAATATTTGCCTTGAATAAGTGCCCTGAAAGCCCATTGGGGCCCAGTGCGGCGTTTTGTCTAATGTTTTTTAAAATTGTGGAGACCAATCATTTTCCCGGTGGGGCCGTCATCTCGATGGTAGGATCAAGGTAATCTCCAAGAATGGATGTTATATTTTGCATATTTGCGGAACCATCATTAGCCTTAACATGGGCGACCCAGATAGAGGCTTCAAGGGCATTTTCTCTATGGTTTGGGCCTCGTCCCATGTTGCATATGTAGTTCCAAAACTCCTGTGATTTTCCCGGGCTCAGCAAATCAAATATAATTAACCATTGTGCTTCACAGTGGGCACGTTTTGCAGCCCACCCCTTTTTTGAATGAGTTTTTTTAGCTTCTTGTAATTGCTTCTTGTTTTGTTTTGTCCCGCTTTTATGGAACCGTTTACGTTCCTTGTTTAGTGTTTTGGCACTTGTTTTGATTTCTATGTTATAGCCATATTTAGGGGGAGGACGCCTGTGCGACACACTGTTCTGCTTCCCACTAAGAATCGCCGCCAGGGTCTCTGATATGGCATTCCAGCTTTCTATTGCGCCATTTTTCTGTACACCCGGTGGCCAACCTGTCCACTGATTAGCCCAGCTATTAAATCTGGTTATGGTGGATTGTTCCCATTTGATCCTTCTGGGCAGCTTTATTAATTCTTCTCCATCGGCCACTCCGATGTATTCAAGCTTGTGGAGTTGTTCCACAATGAGGCTCAAGGTGACAGTTAAGGCGGCGTGATCGCTGTTGCTGTTGCTACGCGGATGGACTGTAAAATTTGACATCAAGAGTTGGAGTTTGCCGCTTAATATTATATAATCGACCGTTGTTTGGTTATTAAAAGTTGGGCCGACCGTCTGCCCCGGACTGTTCTTTAAGAGGACTGAGTGGGCCGTCGCCAGGTTATAGGATTTTAGTAGATCATTTAGGAAATCCGTAGCCCCTGCCTGGTGGCTGCGTTTGGTCAAAACCCCTATATTATGGGTGTTAAAATTGCCAAGAATGATACATTCAAGGTCCGCGAATTGAAGCAGTAAGCACTCAATGTGGTGTGTCAACATGGCCGAGTTAGATGAAGGCCCATGCAGGTTGTGGTAAAGATTAATTAACAATATTGAAAAGTTACTATTTGCCAGGTGACAGCCTTTCAGAATGCCTGTCTGGAGGAAATCCGGTACGTTGGAGATTTCTGCGAATTCCAAATTTAGTGCGTGTTTAATGTAGACGCATATCCCTCCAGAGGGTCTACCGAAGATGTTAAGCTTTTTTGCTGGTTTTCCATACTCAGCGTAACCTCTCAGGGAGAGAGGGTGGATTTGCCAAGTCTCTTGTGTACAAATAATGTCTGCTTCCTCCATAAATGACAGCACCTTTTGATTAAGAAGCAACCGCCTGAGGCCGGCAACATTCCAAGACATGACTTTCAGGCTCACCGGAGACCATGCCTTCTCAGTGGATTTTAGGTCCCCAGGCGTTAAGGCGCGATCCATTAGGTCTTGGAGTTTAAAGCAAGCGAGAGCCAGGACCAGTCTTTATTTGCTGGTCCCAGTGTTGCGCATTTGCGTGTCCCCTGGATTAAATCCCGTCGTCGGGTAGGTCCATTACATCTATAATTCCTGTCAAAAAAGCGTCGAAGACGCCTCTGTCGACGACAGCTTCCACGTCGACGAAGTCTAAGCCATCGTCGTAGATCCCATCGACGTCGACGACAACCTCGTCGATGATGTCATTATCGCCGAAGCCATCGACGTCGATACCAGCGTCGACGAGGCCATCGACGAAGCCATCGACGACAGCTCCAGCGTCGACGCCGCCGTCGACGAAGAACCCATCGTCGACGACGCTACCGTCAACGAAGATGACAGAGATGTCTGCTGTAGCTGACAGCATCCCACTGTCGACGACCACCCCGTCGACGGGCCCGTCGACAGAAGACTCTCCTGAGCTGAAGTATACTTATACACACTTCAGGCTGTCAATGCGTACACTGACGCCAGAGACTACGTCTCCTAGCAAAGTCCAGCCACTGCCACCGGTCCACTTACTGGAGACGGAGGATTCTGATGATGGTGCCATGTTTCACACTGCAACAAGTCCACCACAGCCAATGTGAAGGTCCATGAGTGTTCGGATTGCGAGGACCTGGGTCAGGCAGAAGTGCCATACCAGGAGGAATATCAACCGCCTCCTCCTTCACAACCTATGGTGTGCCTCCCGGCCTCAATAGTCACAGACCTCCAATTCCTCATAGCGAACTACAAGCAGCGGTTTCCGCTTAGTCCGCCTCCTTTGGTAGTGCCACCACATCTTGTGACACCAGCTTCTCCTCCTCGCCAAAGACCACCACCGCTGGTCATTCGTCCGGATCCTGGGACTTTGCCTCCTCTACCGTCTTCTGATGATGAAGAAGAGGAAGCAGTAGAAGAAGATGAAGAACGTCAACAGGAGGAGGGAGAAATAGGGGATGATGAGTGGAATAACTATGTCATTCCAGATCTGGCATCCCCAGACCAGCCACAGGCGGATTCACCCCCAGAAGATATCTGGGGGTTTCATAATGTTGTAGAGAGAACAGCAGCAAGGTTCAAAATAGAGATGACCACGCAACCTCAGGATTGCTTCCTATATGACTTTAAAGAGCCATTCAAGAAAGCAGTTCAGTCAATCCCTATTATTGAATACATCTGGGACCAGGGGGTAAAAATAATGAAAAACCCCTCATCTTTACTACCAGTGCCGACCAGACTTGATAAGAAGTATAAAGCCCCGGACACGGCTATGGCATGCCTTACAGGCCATACCAAACCGGACTCCGTTATTACCCAGGCAGGCCGCGCAGCGAAAATCCAACAACCCATCCGCTGCGCTGTCTGCGCCCCCGGATAAAGAAGGCCGTAAACTGGATAACATCGGGAAGAGAACCTCGTCGATGTCAGCCCTTACTGTCAGGGCGGCAAACTCACTAGCTCTCTTAGGGCGTTACAATCGCCAGATGTGGGCGGATGTTGCCCCATATCTAGGCACACTGCCAGAGGAGCAGAAAGAAGAGGTAAAGAAGATCCTCCTTGAGGTAGAGTGGTCCGCCTCGGAAATGATTGACGTGGCGATGGATATCGCCTCTACAGGATTTCGGCAGCTGGCGGGGGCAGCGGTCCTTAGGCGCCAGGGCTGGCTGAAAGCTACATCGTTCCGGCCGGAGGTACAGACCAAAGTACTGGACATGCCGTTTGACGGAAGACTGCTCTTTGGGGAGCATATTGATGAGATGCTGCAGGGTATCAAGAAAGATACTGAGACCGCAAAAGCCCTGGGTACCCTCCAGTACAAAAATACTTCCTTTCGGGGCTCCAGAGGAAGAGGCCAGCAGACTAGAGGTGGCTATCAGGGATACAAATCCTCCTACGGCTCGTCCCAGCAATACAAACCTCAATACCAACAGAGGCAGCAACAAGGCCAGTCCTCGTACAATAAGTCTTCCTTTCGAGGAAGAGGAGGAAAGAAAGAGTCCGCCAGAAGGCAATGACTTCTTTCTCCAACAGGCCTCCACTTCTTCTCCACATTACGTAGTTGGAGGGAAAATTTCCAATTGGCAAAAAATAACGACGGATCATTGGGTTCTCCAGCTGGTTCGGTCCGGCCATACTCTGGAGTTCGTGGAAATTCCTCCTCCGAACCCCCCACATCCCATGCAGTACAAGAATCTGCATCTCCTTCAAGCGGAACTCTCACTAATGCTCCAGAAAGGAGCCATAGAAAGAGTTCCCAGAGGTCAGAGGGGGAAAGGATTCTATTCCTGGTTCTTCCTAATACGAAAAAAGGAGAAGAAATGGAGACCTATATTGGATCTAAGGAACCTCAACAGATACCTCAAAAAACAATCGTTCCGTATGGTATCTATTCAGGAGGTGTTACAGCTACTCAATTCCAGAGATTTCATGGTGTCCTTAGACCTCCAGGACGCCTATTTTCACATACTCATCCACAAAAGTCACCGCCAATACCTAAGGTTTGCAGTGGCGGGCAGACATTACCAATTCAGAGTGTTGCCATTTGGCCTGAAGTCGGCGCCATGCATTTTTACGAACTGCCTATCTCCAGTGGCAGCGTAATTTCGCCAGCACCATCACCAGGTATTCCTCTACTTGGACGATTGGCTCATCAAGTCTCCTACTCTAGAAGGCGTGAACAGATCTTCCAACGCCTGTCTTCAGCTCTTCGAGAGCCTGGGGCTTGCGCTAAACCAGGAAAAGTCAGTACTGCAGCCCTCTCAACGCCTCACTTTCCTGGGAGCAGCTCTAGACACGCATCAGGAGAAGGCCTTCCCATCACAGGAGCGTCAGGTCAAACTGAGGTCTCTGGCAGCACACATTCAGGTCAAAAAGACCATCAAGGTGTGACTCTTCAAGTCATTGCTAGGAATGATGTCCTCCAATATCCTCCTAATACCACACTGCCGCCTCCGTATGCGTCCCTTACAGGAGGCGTTATCATCGCAGTGAATCCAGTGTACGGGATCCTTCGACGATCTTATCAGGATCACTCCGTTCGTGGTGAAGGCCCTGCACTGGTGGCTTCAAACAAAAAACCTGAACCAGGGCCTTCCATTCTTGCTTCCAATCTCCCCACACGTAATTACAACAGATGCATCATTGGAAGGATGGGGTGCGTTCCTGCAGGAACTTCAGATACATGGTCAGTGGTCGCTGGCAGAAAAACAGCTCCTCATCAATCTGCTAGAGTTGAGGGCAGTATACCTGGCACTTCGAGCATTCCTGCCTCGGATCAGGAACTCCCCAGTGCTTGTGAGGACGGACAACACCACCACAATGCACTATCTAAACAAGCAAGGGGGAACTCGATCCATGACGTTGTCTCAAGAAACACATCAAATTTGGAAGTGGCTACTCCAACACAACATCTCGCTGAAAGCGGAGTATGTCCCAGGAGCAGACAACACCCTGGCGGACTCACTAAGCAGGCAACGCTCCATTTGCCACGAGTGGGAGCTCGACCAACATGCTCTAGACGCAGTATTCTTCCAATGGGGCAGACCTCACCTGGATCTATTTGCGACGGAGATCAACGCAAAATGCCAACATTATGCAAGCTGGCTTCCCCAGAAAGGATCTCTCGGGGATACATTGTCTATCGCATGGTGCAACGTCTTTGCTTATGCTTTTCCTCCATTTCCCCTGATCCCCAGGGTCCTCCGGAAACTGAAAGCAGAGCGTTGCACCCTGATCCTGGTAGCCCCAGCGTGGCCGCGCCAACACTGGTTTACAGAACTCCACATTCTGTCACTGGAGCCTCCGATTCCATTCAGGCCTTACCCGCATCTACTCACTATGAACCCGGTGCAAGTCCACCATCCAGATCCGACATCTCTCAGATTATCGGCTTGGCTCCTGAGGTCAGAGAGTTCCAGGACTTAGATATTCCTCAGGACTGCAGGGTTGTCTTAGCCCGGGCCTGGGCTGACAGTACCAACAAGACGTATTCCCTTAAGTGGAAGAGATTCTGTTTGTGGTGTAAAGCTAGCAAACTACACCCGTTCTCGTCATCTCCGGCACAACTACTGCCTTACCACCTTCACCTGGCCAACTCGGGATTGGCCCACGCCTCAATCAAGGTCCACCTGGCAGCCATATCTCGGTTCAGGCGCTCTTCGTCTGGTATTTCCCTATGGTCCAATAGACTGGTCAAGCAGTTTCTGAAAGGCTTATTCAGGACTTATCCTCCAGTGAGACCTTTACCACCTACATGGCAACTCAATGTTGTCTTGGCTCAGTTGATGAAACACCCCTTTGAGCCAATGCATAAAGCAGATCTCAAATACTTGTCATGGAAAACAGCTCTTTTACTGGCTCTCACGTCAGCAAGGAGGGTGAGTGAACTGCAGGCTTGCTCTATTCAAGACCCGTTCCTTCAGTTCAAACAGGACAGAGTCATTCTACGGACTAACCCCAAATTCATACCAAAGGATCCGTCTGCTTTTCATCTAAACGAACCTATTGTCCTGAGATCTTTCTTCCCGAATCCATCTTCAGCAGCGGAGAGATCTCTACATTCCTTAGACCTGAAAAGATGTCTGAAATTCTACATTCATAGAACGGAACAATTTCGCAAGTCCAACCAATTATTTATTGCCTTCAGCATGCCCAGGAAGGGCCTACCATTGACAAAGCAGAGCATTTTAAGATGGATCTCTGCGGCCATCGCCTTCTGTAACCAGCAGGCGGGACATCCTCTGCCCTCCAAGGTTGGGGCTCATTCCACTAGAGCGGTTTCCACCTCCATGGCGCTCTTTTCTGGGGGGCTCATTATCGACATTTGCAGAGCGGCGACATGGCAGACACCACATACGTTCACCAAGCACTACTGCTTGGATTCAGAACTTATGAAGGATGCAGCAGTGGGACAGGCGGTGCTCCGTCATCTATTTCATTAGGGGTGAGCCTTCTTCCTTTCATCCCACCTTTTCTAGTACCTAATTGCACATTTCTTATCCTGCTACTGTTTGCAGTTTATTGTGTTGCACTATTGATAAGTCATTATCAAGTGTCTTATATGCTATATTATGCGAAATGTGCTGCCTATTGCTTGCTACTCTGATTCAGGCATGTGAATCTATGAAAGATACCCATAATACTGGATAAGAAATGCATTACTTACCTGTAACTGCAGTTATCCAGTATTGGTATCTTTCATAGATTCACATACAACCCACCCGCCTCCCCTGGAAGGGCTCACCTTGGTTCTCTCAGTAGCTACTACTTAGCACTGTGCTTACGAAAATCTGAGGGACTAGGGCTCCTTCCACGAAGGTTCTAGAGGGTGGTAGAAGCTGATTGGCTCCTGGCCAAAGTTTGGTCCTTTTTTACAAAAGGACTTGGATAGGTAACTAATGTGAGGCCTCTGGCCTATTAGTATGTATATGTCTATATGACATTACTGTTATTATGTACCGGGGACTCCCACCCCGACGACAGGGAATGATTCAGGCATGTGAATCTATGTAAGATACCAATACTGGATACCTGCAGTTACAGGTAAGTAACGCATTTCTTAGCGTTGTTCACAGATTCTGTTTATTGAATGAAAATGTGTTCATTACTGAGCTCTACTCTGATTCAAGCACGTGAATCTATGAAAGTTCCAATACTGCAGTAAGGAAAAAAGTTACTTACCTGTAACTGTAGTTTTCTCCAGCATTGGAATCTTTTATAGATTCACATGCGACCCACCGACCTCCCCTGGAGAGGCTCACCCGTGGTTCGAGCTCTGGCAGTCGGTCCCCCGCCGCTCCAGGTCCCGGTCCCACGGGAGGTCGAGGGACAGGTCGCGGGGTCGGAGTCATCGCAGCTCCGGGAGTGAACACTTATTGTGAGGCTTCAAGTCCTCGTTCCTCCGACCCACCCCGACGCTCGTACGATGCGTCCGGGGGCTCGGGCAACACCGCCCACGCGGCTCCGCGGGAGTCGCAAGCGTCGCTGCCTGCCCCACACCTTCGGGTCCCTGGGCACGGCGCGACGCCGCAGGAGATCGAGCGTACCTCATGGCCATGAGGTCCCTCCCTCCTCAGTCGGGTTCCGTGGCGCCTCCGGGCCCAATTGTCCCGACTGGAGGCCCTAGCGGGTCGGGTGCTTCGGCCCGACACCGTCGGCAACTTCGGTCCCGGCGCCGCAGGACCTCACTGGATCCGCTTCCGGATCCGGGTCGTCGCCGGTCGACCTCACGACCTCACCGGCCCCACGGGTGTCGCCCCCAGCGCCCACTGTGGACGCCGTCCCCAATGTTCCCTACGGTCCTACTCTGGCGCAGGAACGGCGCCACTGGGCGCCGCTTCCGACGGCCTTTGGAGATTTTTTATTTCCATGAGGAGGCCCCGTCTACTAATCCTGTTTTACAGGAAACGGGTGACGAGAAGATTGGGAGGGGTCTGAGGAACCTCTGGCACTGGAGTGCAAGTCTCAACAGGACTGGGCATATGAGCTTGGGGAGGCCAGTGGCATTGACATTTCGCCAGACACTGGATTTGTCTCCCCTCCGACGGTGGCTTCGGAGGAGGGGTCTACATATAGTGTAGTGTTGACGAGGGCGGCAAAGGCCTTACACCTTGAGCTCCCTGTCGCGGCCGTGAGGACTAACCTCCTCACTGAGGTCCTCAAACCACAGTCAAGCTCCAGCGAGCCTCTGCTGCCGTTCAATGAGGCTTTGTGTGACGTTCTTGTGGGCACTTGGTCCAAGCCCGCCACAGGTCCGCCTGTGGATAGGAACGTGGCCAGACGCTACCGCCCGGCCCCGGGCGACCCATGCTTTTTGTCCACCCATCCCACCCCTGAGAGCCTGGTCATCCAGGCCGACAATTCCCAGACCGCATTCCCATCGGCCCCGCCCGACCGGGAATCCAAGAGATACGAACAGTTCGGGAAGAAGGTGTTCTCGTCTGTAAGCCTAGGGCTGCGGTCTGTCAATACCGCCTGTCTCTTGTGCCGCTACACCCACACTCTGTGGGACGCAGTTGCGGACATGCTGCCACAATGTCTGGAGGAGGTCCGGGCTAAACTCGCCCAAACCCTTGCGGAGGGCCGAGATGCCGGGCGTTATTCCATCCGGTGTGGGCTGGATACCACGGACTCACTGAGCAGGGCAATGGCAACGACGGTGGCGGTTCGACACCACGCCTGGTTGAGGTCCGCCAACTTCTCAGCCGATGTCCAGGCCACACTTCTGGACATCCCGTTCGATGACCGTCGCCTCTTCGGCGACAACGCAGACCATGCGCTGGAACGTTTTAAGGACTCCAGGGCAACGGCCAAGTCCTTGGGCCTCTCGGCCCCAAGCCAGCAAACGGGTGCCTTTCGCTCCTTTCGTGGCCAAGGAAGGGGCCCCCACATGTGCTGCCAGCCACGCGCTGCAAAATGTTCAACAGCGCGGTGGCGGCTGTGGAAACCGCCGTGGCGGCGGTCAGGGACAACGGCGAGGCCAGTCCACACCTCCCTCCACAGCACCCGCCTCAAAACCTTCCTAGTCGGAGTTTTCAGGCCCATGTGACGCCTGTGGGAGGCAGGGTTCGCCATCACCTCTCCCACTGGCGCACTATCACGTCAGACAGGTGGGTGCTGCAGATCGTCCGAAGGGGCTACTCCCTACCCTACGAGGCAGCCCCTCCATCCATGCCACCGCAATGCCACCGCGTGTCGGGGGATCACTTGCAACTTCTGCAAGAGGAAGTCACGGCCCTCTTGGCCAAGGGGGCCATCAAGCGCGTTCCTGGGCCAGAAGTAGGGTGTGGATGTTACTCCCACTACTTTCTGGTACCCAAGAAGGGCAAAGGGGGCCTACGCCCTATCTTGGACCTGCGGAACGTCAACGGCTTCCTCCGGAAGGAGAAGTTCAAGATGCTGACTTTGGCTCAGTTCCTAGCTGCCCTGGACTCAGAAGACTGGCTGGTAGTGTTGGACTTGCAGGACGCTTATTTCCACATCCCCGTCCTGCCGGCCCACCGGCGTTACCTGCGGTTCACGGTAGGCCAAGAGCACTTTCAGTTTACAGTGCTCCCCTTCGGCCTTACCAGCGCCCCACGGGTGTTCACGAAGGTGATGGCGGTGGTCGCAGCTCATCTGCGCAGGTTAGGGGTGTCAGTCTTCCCCTACCTAGACGACTGATTGTTGAAGGCGGGCTCACCCCAGACAGTCGCCAGCCACCTCCAGACTACGGCCGACCTCCTGCATTTGCTGGGGTTCTCCATCAATGGGCCGAAGTCGTACCTGTGTCCCTCTCAGAAGCTCCTCTTCATCGGAGCGATTCTCGACTCGTCGCAGTTTCGGGTTTACCCTCCCGGACAGCGAGTTCGGGATATACAGGCTCTGATTCCCATCTTTCAGCCGTTATCCCGAGTCTCGGTCAGGTTGACGCTGCGGCTTCTGGGGCTGATGGCCTCCTGCATCCTTCTGGTCCATCACGCCCGGTGGCGGATGCGGGCTCTGCAGTGGGACCTGAAGTTTCAGTGGGCCCAGCATCAGGGCAACCTGTCCGATTATGTCTTGATCTCGAAAGGCACTGCGAGACAACTGCAGTGGTGGCTCACGGACCGCGACTGGGTCAGTGGCAGATCCCTCTCCCTACCCCACCCGGAGCACGTGGTTGTGACAGACGCGTCCTTCCAGGGCTGGGGAGGCCACATGGGAGAGGCGGAGATCAGCGGCCTCTGGTCTCCGGTGGAGTCCCGGCTCCATATCAACCTTTTGGAGCTGCGGGTGATTCGTCTAGTACTAAAGGCATTCCTCCCCTCTGTCCGGGGGAGTGTAGTGCAGGTGTTCACGGACAACACCACCGCCATGTGGTACTGCAACAAACAGGGCGGGTGGGGTCGTGGACCCTATGCCTGGAGGCTCTGCGCCTCTGGCAGTGGCTGGAACGTCAGGGCGTGACCCTGGTGGTTCATCACCTGGCAGGCTCTCTGAATGCCAGGGCGGACAAACTCAGCTGTCGGTGTATGATGGATCACGAATGTCTTCTGAACTCGGACGTGGCGCAAGGCCTCTTTCAGCAATGGGGTGAGCCTTGGTTAGATCTATTCGCAACAGAAGAGAACGTGCAATGTCATCAGTTCTGCGCGTTGGAATTTCCAAGGCGGGACTCGCTCGGAGACGCTTTTCGTCGCATGTGGAGTTGCGGTATATTGTACGCCTTTCCGCCTATACCACATCTGCCCAGAGTGCTGAAGAAGATCAGGCGCGACCGGGCCCAGGTTATCCTTGTGGCTCCGGACTGGGCACGAAGATACTGGTATCCCGAGCTACTCAGCATGTCAGTCGATCCCCCGATTCGTCTGCCTCTTCGGGAGGACCTTCTGTCGCAGCAGCAGGGGACTGTCCTGCACCCGAACCTGTCCAGTCTCCACCTACAACCTTGGAGATTGATCGGCGGCAGTTGAGGCCAATTGACTTGCCTCCCGAAGTCTGTGATATCATTCTGGCAGCCAGGCGTCCCTCCACAAAGTCGGTATACGCCTGCAGGTGGAACAGATTTGTGGCATGGTGCACAGCAAAGGCTGTGGACCCTCTCTCTGCACCCCTTTCTGAAGTTCTACTCTTTCTTCTTTCGCTTGCCTAGCAGGGCTCTGCTCTGGGCACTCTTAAGGGGTACCTTTCTGCTCTTTCCCCCTTCCTATGGCTACCTAATCAGCCTTCCTTGTTCAAGTCCCCCATTGTAAATAGATTTCTGAAGGGCATCACACACATGTTCCCTCCTGTTCCCTTCGTGATGCCCCAGTGGGACTTGAATCTTGTACTTACTTATCTAATGTGTGCTCCCTTTGAGCCGCTCCATAACTGTCCTCTCCGTCTTCTTACTCTGAAGACTGCTTTCCTGGTTGCCATCACCTCTGCCAGGAGAGTAAGTGAGCTCCAGTCTCTTTCTTCTACTCCACCTTTCCTCTCTGTCCATCCGGACAAGGTTGTGTTGCGGACAAGACCTTCCTTTCTGTCCAAGGTTGTCACGGCCTTCCACATCGGGCAGTCCATTACCATGCCCACCTTCTTTCCGCCTCCGCATCCCTCGAAAGAGGAAGAGAGGCTCCACCGTCTGGACCCAAGAGGTGCGCTCTCTTATTACCTGGATCGCACACGCCAGTTCCGGGTGGATGACCAACTCTTTGTTGGTTACGTGGGCACGAAGAAGGTAAAGGCGGTACACAAGAGGACCATCTCGCGGTGGATCATCTTGTGTATTCAGGCATGTTACTCCATGGCCAAAAAGGAGCCCCCTGCTGGATTGCGGGCTCATTCCACTCGAGCCACTGCAACAACAACTGCCCTGGGCCGAGGAGTCTCCTTACAGGACATTTGCCAGGCAGCTACGTGGGCCTCGCTGCACACGTTCGCAAGACCCTACTGCCTGGACAGTCAAGTCCGGAGGGATGGCTTCTTTGGCCGCTCCGTCCTCCAGGACTTTCAGGTGTGATTATTGGTTCGCAGACCCACCACCGGGGTTGGTATTGCTGGGGTATCTATTCTAAGGTAAGGAATCTATCACTAACGTGTCTCTTTCAGATGCACAAGTTACTACTTGTGTAACGATATATCTGTAAGAGACATTCGTTAGTGATAGATTCCTTACCGCCCACCCATCCTCCCCGTTCTGCGAACCGATATCTAGGGTTAAGGTCATTCCCTTTCAGGGCCCTAGTTTCATGGCACCAGTGTTGGTTCTATCATGGCTCTGCGTATCTGGCACGGAAAAGCTGTGTGGGAAGCAACAAATGGTGTACAGAGTTCCCCAAGGGGAGCTAGAAACTTTAGCCCAGCCAGTCTTCTCTCTCACTTAATTAGACAGGTGGTGGTGAGAGGGTCTAGAGTGCTTGATGTAGACCCTTTTTCCAGAATGTAAGGATACCTCACACAGGCTACCGGCAGGACCACAACTGTAGTCCCAGCCGATGACCGTCCAGCGTCATCATCGGTATCCTGCTCCTTCGGCAGGCTGGCGGTGCAATGCCCGTCGGGCAGCGATGGTAGCTGCACTTTGGCGGAGATCTTCTATTCTGGGCCAACGGGTGTGTGAGGGGCCTAAGGGAGTGCAATCGTGAGCAAGGTGGTGTAGTTAAAACAAAGTCAGTAGAGTCCTGTTGATGATTATTTTAATAGTCAGGCTCACTGCTTTGATTAAAAGGTAAAGGGGTATTAAGGGGTGGTGGGCAATGAGACCAACCCTTATTCAACCCTTATTGTGAAAAAAACGGTCGACATGTTTCACGCCCTAAGGGCGATTCATCAGGACCTTATGTGCTCATAACATTGCTCGGATCCTCAAAGTTAGGAGGACCCCAGTATACGACCTGTAAAAGTGTCGTTCAGAAATGGTTCCACGCAAGGGACTTCCTGGGAACTGAAAGAAAATGAAAAGTAAAAAACAGACACAAATGATGGCACCGTTAATCTGACTTAGATACATCTTATTCGTGCCTATGTTCAGAGTGTCAGAACATGCGTGCCCAGTGGGTGAACCTGTCTCAGAAGTGACAGCGTCAGGTGCTATAGTGAGAGAGAGAGGATAAAATTTCAATTGGTTAAGTGCGCGTGAGCGACTCGCACTGTGTAATGCTGCCATGCTGGCTTGCTATAGCATGCATACCAGAAAAAGTGCCGTTATCTCGGCTACGCTGCATACATAGTGGATTAGGTCATCACGTTGCAAGATCAGTGTCAATCATACACCTCAGGGTAATCGAGCGGCGTGTGACACCAGTTTTTAAAAAATTGTGGACTCAGGTTTAAAGCCCTAAACAATAAAGCGCCACACAGATAAAACCAAAAATCATGGTTTGACACTCTGTTTTAAGAGTAACTTCGTACGCTGGTGGAATGTTCGTTTAAACCAGCGAGCGTGAGGGGTGTGTGTGTGTCCGACTCTGACAGGGAAGGAGGCGAGGAAACCGAGCAAAAAGTGCCCTTTAAAACCGGGTTGAGTGAGCGCGGTAATTCTACAACTCGGCGGCGCACTTACCCTCGCTGATTCCTCATGAAAGCCTCATGAGCTGTCCAGGTGGGGCCAGCAGCGGGTGAGGAGGTCCTGCGGGGAAAGGAGAGCAGCCCGCGGGATGTTTAGGGGAAAGTAAAGCCATCCGGTCAGCCGCATTCAGGGTTTGCGGAAAACTGCGTGTAATGGCAGATACCGAGCGGTATTAAGGCCCAACACCTTACCTCAAAAGTCGCTGCAGGCAGGCTTCTCTGCACCTACCCCTCCCACAGTACATAGGATAACTGGACAGCCGGCACGGTAGTCAGGCAATGTCCGGATAAGATAAGGGGCAGTAGCGCGCGAGACGAGGGGTGTGTCCCTCGAGTTGCTAGGTAACGGCACGCAAAGGTAAACAGAAAAGAGGGGTTTGCTTGGAGACAGCGCAGGCCGGGCATAATAATGCGGGCGCCATCTTGGAACGGACTGCGATGTCTAGTAAGGCATACACAGGCATGTGGAAGTGGACAACAGGTCCAGAATCGTGACTATCTGGCGAGTGTCGTCACGGAAAAGCTGTGTATCAGAACTGACATCAGCGCGCATGGGCGGAGTCTAAGTACTCCGAAGACGTCATTCCGGCGCTAACGACGCCGACGACGGACGTGGAGCCGCAGACTACGCCTACCGACGCGCAGGGGTATTGCTACACAAACATTTCCGGATCCAGTCTGACGCCTGGGGATATTCTAAGGTAAGGAATCTATCACTAATTAATGTCTCTTACAGATATATCGTTACACAAGTAGTAACTTGTGCATCACTTCTGGGATGAGGCGGCCACATGGGGGAGGAGGGGCGGAGATCAGAGGCCTCTGGTTTCCAACGGAGTCCAAGCTCCACATCAACCTTCTGGAGCTTCGTGCGATTCGTCTTGCACTCAAAGCATTCCTTCCCACTGTCCGGCTAAGAGTAGTGCAGGTGTTTACAGACAACACCACCACCATGTGGTACTGCAACAAACAAGGCGGGTGAGGATGTGGACCCTATGTCAAGAGGTCCTCCGCCTCTGGACATGGCTGGAACATCAGGGCATATTCCAGGTGTTTCAACACCTTGCATGTTCCCTGAATGCCGGGGCGGACGAGCTCAGCCACAGTGGCATGATGGATCGTGAATGGCGTCTTCACTCAGAGGTGGTGCAAGGTGTATTTCGCAAGTGGGGAGAGCCTTGGTTAGATCGATTCGCCACTGAAGAGAACGCACAATGTCCGCAATTCTGCGCGTTGGAATTTCCAAGGCGGCACTCGCTAGAAGACACTTTTCGCCACGAGTGGAGTTGTGGTCTTCTATACGCCTTTCCACCTATACTACTTCTGCCCAGAGTGCTGAAGAAGATAAAGCACGACCGGGCCCAAGTTTTTCTTGTGGCTCCGGATTGGGCATAAAGAGCCTGGTATCCCGAGCTGCTCAACATGGTCATTGATCAGACTGCCTCTTCGGGAGGGTCTTGTGTCGCAGCAGCAGGGGACAGTACTCCACCCGAACCTGTCCAGCCTCCACCTCCTTGCGTGCAGTTGATGTCATTTGACTTGCGACCCGAAGTTTGTGATGTTATCTTGGCAGCCAGGCATTCCTCCACTAAGATGGTATTCACCTGCAGATGGAACAAGTTAGTGGCATGGTGCACAGCAAAGGCTGTGGATCCCCTTTCCACACCTCTTTCTGAGTTTCTCTTGTTCCTCTTTTCTTTGACCCAGCAGGGCTCTGCTCTAGGCACTCTTAAGGGGTGTCTCTCAGCCATTTCAGCCTTTCCTAGGCTTCCTGATCAGCCTTCTCTTTTCAATTCCCCTATTGTAAATCGCTTCCTTAAGGGCATGACTCCTCCTGTTCCCTCCATAATGCCTCAGTGGGACTTTAACTTGGTTCTTACCTACCTTATGTGCACTCTCTTTGAGCCACTACATAACTGTCCTCTCAGGCTTCTAACTTTGAAAACTGCCTTTCTGGTGGCCTTCATCTCTACTTGCATGGTGAGTGAGCTACTAGCTCTTTCTTCCAAGCCTCCCATTCTGGCTGTTCATCTAGACATGGTCGTCCTCAGAACTAGACCATCCTTTCTTCCCAAGATGGTTACTTCTTTCCACATTGGTCAAACCATCACTTTGCCCACCTTCTTTCCGCCTCCGCATCCTTCAAAAGTGGGAGAGAGGTTCCACCATCTGGATCCAAAATATGCCCTTTCCTTCTACTTGGATCGCACCAAACAATTTGGGTGGACAACCAGCTCTTTGTTGGTCACGAGGGCGCTAAGCAAGGTCAAGCCATGCACAAATGGACCATCTCCAGGTGGGTCGTTCTGTGCATCAAAGCTTGCTATTCTTTTGCAAAGAAAGAGCCTCCAGTGGGACTGTGCACCCATTCTACCAGGGAGACAGCAGCTACCACTGCTTTGGGGAGTCCCCCTTCATGACACCTGTCAGGCAGCTACGTGTCCGTCGCTGCACACGTTCACCAAACACTGCTGCCTGGAGAGCCAAGTCCGGAGAGACGGCTTCTTTGGCTGTTCTGTTCTCCATGACTTTCTGGTGTGAAGTTAGTTTGCAGACCCAATTTCGGGGTAGGTATTGCTCGAGTATGTATTCTAAGGTGAGGCAGCTATAACTAACTGTTTCTTTCAGACGAACAAGCTACTTACCTTTGGTAACGATATATCTGTAAGAAACATAGGTTAGTTATAGATTCCTTACCGCTCCACCCATCTTCCCCGTTCTGCGAAATGACTTCTAGGGTTAAGGACTTTCTTTCATGGCCCTTGTTTTGTGCACCAGTTGTCAGTGTCTTGCATGGCTCTGCGCTTCTCGCGTGGCAAGTCATGTACAGAACTGAAGTCAGAGCGCCAGGGCTGCGTCTATGTGGCTACTGTGACGTCAACCCGGCTACCACGCCGTCATCCCAGCGACCATGACGCCTGACGAACACGGAGTAGACAGACGCCACCTTCCGACGCGCATGTGTATTGCTGACGAAAAACTTTCCGGATCCAGTCTGACACCTGGGGGTAATTCTAAGGTAAGGAATCTATAACTAACCTATGTGTCTTACAGATATATAGTTACGGACGGTAAGTAACTTGTTCATCCTGTGTTGCAATTGTACCTCTTGCAAAGCCTCACATGCGTCCTCTGCAGGAAGGTCTAGCACGTCAATGGAATCAATCACAGGTTCTACTAACCGATCTAGTGTTGGTAGACAGCAGCACCCATTGCTCTCTGCAGTGGTGGAACCCTCAAAACTTAGGAAAGGGGCAGCCCATCATAGACCCGATTCCACAGGTTGTATTGACAGCGGACGCACTCTAACTGGTTGGGGTGCTCATCTTCAACATCGCACGGTACAAAGGTTTGGTCACACAGTCACAAACGTCTCCACATCAACTACCTAGAACTGCTAGCAGTATTTCTAGCACTCAAAGCTTTTTTCACTCAACTTTTAGGCAAGACTGTCTTAGGCCGCACTGATTACATGACAGCAATGTATTACCTACAAAAACAGGGAGGGACACACTCTCTCCAGCTGTCGTGACTTGCGCAAAGCATTTGTAATTGGGCGATTCACCACAAAATATATCTCCGAGCAGAACAACTTCCAGGAGTAGACAATCAGATTGCAGACCTGCTCAGCAGACACCGGCAGCAAATCCACGAGTGGGAACTTCATCACCAAGTTCTTCTTCCTTAATTTTAAAATTAGGGAGTTCCACAAATAGATCTGTTTGCCACAGTACACAGCGCAAAATACCTAAACTTCCCTTGCAGATTCCCAGACCAAGCTTCCAAAGGCAATGCTCTATAGATAAATTAGTCAGAGATATTTGCTTACGCTTTTCCGCCTCTCCCACTAATTCCATTACTGGTTCGGAAGCGCAGGCAAACGTCCCTCACACTGATCTTAGTAGCCCCCACATAGGATTATCAACCTTGGTATATCACCCTGTTAGAACTCTCAGTGGTTCCACATCAAAAGCTACATCTCACACCCTGTCTACTCATGGAGAAATCAGACATTAAAATGCCAAAGAACTCAACCTAACGATTTGGCTCCTGTTATAGTTTGGTTATTTACATTTATCACCAGACTGTATGAATATTCTCAAAGAAGCTAGAATGCCTACTACTAGAGCACGTTATGCTGCTAAATGGAAACGGTTTGTTGTCTATTGTAACAACAACCATATCAATCCACTTGAGGCTTCTGTACAGAACATCATTTGTTATCTGTTGCTTTTACCGCAATGTGGATTAGCGTACACATCCATTCGCTTACATCTAGCAGCAGTAGCTGCATATTTGCCAAACAGACAACACGTATCCCTATTCAGAGTACCAGTGATTAAAGCCTTCATGGAAGGATTAAAAAGTGTAATACCACCAAGAATTCTCCCTGCACCAGAGTGGAAAATGAAAAGAGTTCTTACACGACTAATGGGTCTCCCTTTTAAACCAATGCACAAGTGTCAGTTCCAAATGCTATCGTGGAAAGTCGGTTTCCTCATAGCAATAACTTCACTGAGGAGAGTTGGTGAGCTTCAGGCATTAACTATACAAGAGCCTTTCTTTCTGCTTCACAAGGATAGAGTGGCTCTTTGTACTAATCCTAAATTTCTCTCTAAAGTAGTTTCTGCTTTTTATATCAATCAATCAGTTGAGTTACCTGTTTTCTTTCCTCAACCCTATTCTGAAGCAGAACAAGCTCTACATACATTTGATGTTAGGCGAGCTTTACTTTACTATATAGAAAGAACCAAGGAGCTTAGGAAAACAAAACACTTATGTCCGAGGCATGTGGGCTGCTGAATTCATATCTGTGCATAGATCGCCACCTAGTGTTGGGTCCGGATGATTGCACATTGTTGTCCTGGAAGAGTCTTCGAAGTATCACAAGATAGGTGGCTCCTCCCCTGGACTACAGTGCGCATGGGCATCCTCTCGATCTTCAGATTGTTTTTTTCCGCCAGTGGGTTCGGATGTACTTTCTTGACTCAAGTTCGGAATCAGTATTAAACACTTTGCGCACGGCCAAAAGGCCTTCGGGGCGTCGGTATTGTCTCGTTCGGTGCCTATACTTCATCCAGTTCTTCGAACAGGACATCGAAGGCCGTTTCGCCTTTTCGACAGCAAAGGCCCCAACTACGACGACGATGGAACGGAGCCCGTTCAAGAGATGCCCTGTCTGCAACTCAAAATACCCTCACATTGATGTGCACCCAGTGTGTAATAAATGTTTATCCCCGGACCACGACGAGGCCAGCTGTATGGCCTGTTCCAAGTTCCGGTCGAAGAAGACGCTTCGACTTTGATGCGCCGCACGACAGTCAGCGCAGAAAGCGGCGCCTGACCCGGAGAACATCTTCGAGGCCGATGACGACGAAGGCGTCGATGAAGAGGATCCTGACCAGCAGTCGGACCCTGCGTCGGAGCAAGACTCTAACTTCGGTGTGGACGACGATGAAGACTACGTCCATGATGAAGACGTCGTCGAGGTAGGAGACGACGCAGAGGCCATCGGAGCCGTCAATGACGACTCGAGCGATGAGCAAGGCCCACCCGTAGTCGCTGGGCCTAATATTTACACTGTGCTCTCTAAGGCTCAGGTAGAGGCATCGCCGGAAGGCCTTAGCCGAGATCTTCCTCCACATTCTATAGCCCCGCGTCAAGGCCCGGCTAAGAATGCTTCTAAAGAGCCATCGGTCGATCCAACAAAATCGAAACCGAAACCAACAGAGGCGACGACGAAACCGAAACTGTTGAAGACAGTCCTCGGATCGACGCCCTTGGACTCCTCGGCGCCAGTCAAGTCTAAAAGCGTCATCGACCCTTCGGGGTCACAAGGGGGCGTCGGCCCGAAGAGCGGGGTGCCGAAGCCACTCTCTACGGTCAAGCACGTCACTCTGTCGACGTCCAAACATGGCGACACTGCCAAAGGACTCCAGGCTAAAAAGACTGTCGAACCGACGCTTGCAGCCTCCAAGCCACTGTTGACCAAGGCCCTCGAGTCGAAGACAACACCCGACCCGAAAGAGCATATCGCGTCAAAGCCCAAGGCCGTACCTGCTGCGCACCATGAGCTCGAGTCGACTCAAGGCCGCAAGCATGCCAGTGATCCACCAAAGCAGATCGGATCGAAGACGACGTCAATCTCAAAGAAGGTCGGTTCGTCTCCGGGGCTTCCTCCACCAATTAAATATCAACTGCCCCCGACCGCTCGACCCAAAGTGTTCGAGCCACAAAAGAGCACCAAAACGTCCAATAAGGAGTCGGGCCCTTCCAGGTCTCAGTCCATTCCAGAGGAGGTTATGTTCCAGGCACCCTCGTATGACAATCAGTCGAAGCTCTTCATCGACTCGGATTCTGGCAGGCTCACCATTCACAAATGGAAAATCGCTCCAGAACACCCTTCGGAGGCATACAAAATCCCTCTCAAAAAGAAAAGGGATTCAGCCACCTCACCTGTTCTCTTTGAACCTGTGGAGTCATATACTCAACACTATGCCTTTTCTCCCACACGCAGCGATAAGGATGTGGGAGAGGGTTACAATCAGGTTGCATTTACTTATCATGCTGACGCAGATCAGGAGGAACCTCAACCCTGGACTGACCCTGTTGACCCTGATGAGCCACACACACTACGCCTGATACTCAGTCCTATAATGTCAAGACCTCGCCTACTGAAGACACGGCGGCGTTTAACGCTTTAATTGAAAGGGCAGCCATTAACCATGACGTGGAAATACACGCTGACCCAGTGGAGGAGGACTTTCTGTTCGATACTTTCTCCAGCTCAGAAAGATCGGTAAAGACATTGCCTATGCTAAAGGGTGTCCTTAAACATGCTACTGACATTTTCAAGGAGACCACAAGGACGAGGGTTGTAAACCCAAGGATTGAAAGAAAATATCGTCCTGCGCCTGTGGACCCTACGTACATCAAGGGCCAGCTCCCATTGGACTCCCTAGTAGTAGCTAATGCTTGCAAGAGAGCAAACTCTCAAACAAGTGGTGATGCTCCTCCTCCGGACAAAGAATCCAAAATCTTGGAAGCTTCTGGCAAACGTGTAGCAGCTCAAGTGGCTAATATTTGGAGGATCTCAAATACGCAGGCCCTATTAGCCAGATATGATAGGGCTCATTACGACACGTTAGAGCAGCTACTACAACACCTGCCTGATGCTTATAAGGAGGGAGCAGAAATGCTCATACAGGAAGGAAAGTTAATTTCAAATGCATCCATCAAGTTTGCCCTCGATGCAGCAGACAGAGCAGCTAGGGCCATCAACACTAGTGTAATGCTGAGACGTCATGCCTGGCTCCGCATCTCTGGTTTCAAATCAGAGATCCAAACAACTTTGCTCAATCAGCCAGTTAACCCTGACTTTCTTTTTGGTCCTGATGTAGACACGACCCTTGAAAAAATTAAAAAAGACACTGAGACAGCAAAATCCATGGGGGCTTTGCAGTCACAGCAGTTCAGGGGCAGTTCCTTTCGTCGCTCCGGTAACAGGGGAGTCTCTAGTGGTCAAGCATTACAGCAGGCCCAATACAACAAGGGCAGCACGCAGACCACCTACAACAAAAATAACAGGGGTGGATATCGTGGGAACAGCACCAAAGGCAGAGGACGTGGAAATAACAATGCCAGATCCTCCGCCACCAATAAACAGTGACGCCTTGTCACTGCCCCCAGACCATATAACACCGGTCGGGGGAAGACTCCAGCAGTTCCTGCCAGTCTGGGAAGGCATTACCACAGACAGGTGGGTGAGACAACTTATCCAATACGGCTATTGTCTGGAACTAACCTCCACTCCTCCCAACATACCCCCAAGGCAACGTCCTATGTCCGCAGAGCACATGCACTTATTGCAGCAAGAAGTAATCTGCATGCTGCAAAAAGGGGCCATAGAACTCGTGCCTTTAGAACAGCAAGGTACAGGGGTGTACTCACTGTACTTCTTGATCCCAAAAAATGACGGTTCCCTGCGGCCCATTCTAGACCTCAGACCCCTGAACCAGTACATCCTGTCAGAACATTTTCACATGTTAACTTTACAGCAAGTTCTACCATTGCTCAGGCAGGGGGACTTCCTGGCAACCGGTGCCTATTTTCACATTCCCATTCACCCAGGTCACACAAAGTATCTCAGGTTCACCGTCAACAACCAGCATTACCAGTTCAAGGTCCTGCCTTTCGGGGTCACTACTGCCCCCAGGGTGTTCACCAAGTGCTTGGCGACAGTGGCTGCGCACCTTCGGAGACAACACATCCATGTCTATCCTTATCTGGAGGACTGGCTTGTCCAAGCGAAGTCAGCCCAGCAGTGTGCCAGCCACATGTCCCGCACAATTCACCTCCTACACAGCCTAGGATTTTCACTAAACTACCCAAAATAACACCTTCAACCCGCACATGTGCAACAGTACCTAGGTGCGACAATAAATACTCTGACAGCAACAGCGCAGCCCAATGCTGCCAGAGTCAACAGCATGCAATTGCTGATTCAGAAGTTCAGGCCCCAGCACTCACTCCCAGTGCAGGTATTTATGCAGCTGATAGGTATGATGGCCTCCTCGTGAGGCTACACATGCGTCCCCTTCAAGAGTGCTTATCACGACCGTGGAACCAGGCTCATGGACATCTAAAAGACCTAGTGTTGGTGACCGGTCGTGCATACAACTCTCTGCATTGGTGGAACACACAAAACCTTTACAGGGGACGACCGTTCCAAGAGCCTGTCCCACAAATAGTGCTGACAACGGACGCATCTCTCCAGGGTTGGGGAGCGCATGTCCTCCATTATACAGTGCAGGGACTATGGACGACGCAGCAGCAAAAGATGCATATCAACCTGTTGGAGCTGATGGCAATCTTCATGGCAATGAAGGCATTCAAGTTGCATTTGTGCAACAAAGTCGTGCTGATCCGGACGGACAACATGACTGCCATGTATTACATCCAGAAGCAGGGAGGCACACACTCTCCACAATTGTCTCATCCAGCCCAGAGGATGTGGAAGTGGGCCATTCAGAGGAACATGTTCCTCATGGCGGAACATCTCCCGGGCAAGGACAACCAGATGGCGGACCTGCTCAGCAGGCACAGCCATCAGATGCACGAGTGGGAGATACACCCCTCGGTGCTCCAACCATATTTCCAGCAGTGGGGTCATCCAGAGATAGACCTATTCGCCACACAGGAAAACGCAAAATGCCAAACCTTTGCCGCCAGGTTCCCACACCCCCAGTCTCAGGGCAATGCGATATGAACTGGTCAGGCAGATTTGCGTACGCTTTTCCTCCAGCACCGCTCATCCCGCTAGTGGCACGCAAACTGCGACAACACTCCATGACGCTCATCCCGGTTGCTCCAACGTGGGCAAGGCAGGCGTGGTACACCACGCTCCTAGAACTTTCAGTGGTGCCTCACCAACGACTGCTCCTCACTCCCGGTCTCCTCACTCAGAGCCATGGAGACATTCAGCACCCAGATCCGCAACAGTTGAGCCTTGCGATATGGCTCCTGAGGTCATAGAGTTTGGCTACCTCAACTTACCCCCTGACTGTATGAACATCATCAAGGAGGCAAGGAGACCTACTACCAGGGCATGCTATGCGGCCAAATGGAAGCGATTTGTCATTTACTGTTCCAATAATGACATAAATCCGCTGGATGCGTCCACGCAAAACATTATCTGTTATTTGCTACATCTATACAGATGCAATCTGGCATACAGTTCCATCAGGATACATTTGGCTGTAATGGCAGCTTATCTTCAAAACAGACAGCATCTTTCTCTTTTCAGGGTGCCAGCCATTAAAGCTTTTATGGAGGGACTCAAAAGAGTGATTCCTCCCAGACACCTTCCTTCTCCTGTCTGGAATCTGAACGTGGTTCTTACCAGATTAATGGGACCACCCTTTGAACCTCTTCACTCTTGTGAGATACAGTTTCTAACATGGAAAGTGGCCTTTCTAGTGGCAATCACATCGCTAAGAAGAGTTAGTGAGCTTCAAGCACTAAGTGTTCAAGAGCCTTTCATGCAGGTTCATGCTAATAGGGTAGTGCTGGGTACCAACCCTATATTCATGCCTAAGGTGGTGTCGCAGTTCCACATTAACCAAACCATAGAGCTACCCGTTTTCTTCCCAAATCCTGATTCAGTGGCAGATCGAGCACTGCACACTTTAGATGTTAAAAGAGCTCTCCTGTATTACGCTGATAGTACAAAGGATTTCAGGAAGACTAAGCAACTGTTTGTTGCCTTCTCCCCACAACACAAAGGCAACCCCATTTCCAAATCAGGTATAGCCAGATGGATTGTTAAGTGCATACAGATCTGTTATCAAAAAGCTAAACGCACATTGACAGTTCCCCCAAGAGCGCATTCCACACGCAAGTTAGGGGCATCCATGGCTTTCCTAGGTAACATTCCCCTAGAGGATATATGTAGAGCAGCCACATGGACCACCATACATACATTTACCAAACACTACTGCGTAGATGTACACTCCAAACAGTAAGCTGCTGTAGGACAGGCTGTTCTCAAACCCCTTTTTCAGACTGCTGCAGCTGGCACGGGCAACCACCGCTAAGGAGGTAACTGCTATTTATTCTATGCACAGATATGAATTCAGCAGCCCACATGCCTCGAATGGAATATGCTACTTACCAGTATGCATCTGTTCTTGGCATGTAGGGCTGCTGACATTCATATCGCCCGCCCTCCTCCCCGGTGCCTGTCACAGCTGTAGCACTCAGAATCATTCTCAGGCATGGTCATCACTTACTGTATTACACTCCATCTCTGCCACAATGGCGAAAAACAACAATCTGAAGATGGAGAGGATGCCCATGCGCACTGTAGTCCAGGGGAGGAGCCACCTATCTCGTGATACTTCGAAGACTCTTCCAGGACAACAATGTGCAATCATCCGGACCCAACACTAGGCGGTGATCTATGCACAGATATGAATGTCAGCAGCCCTACATGCCAAGAACAGATGCATACTGGTAAGTAGCATATTCCTTGTTGCTTTTCTCCACCTCACAAAGGCAATCCTATTTCTAAATCAGGTGTTGCTAGACGGATTGTAAAATGCATTCAAACATGTTATACTAAAGCAAATGGAACTTTGTTAGTGCTCCCTAGGGCGCATTCCACTCGCAAAATAGGGGCTACTACAGCCTTCTTGTGAAATATCCCCATAGCTGACATTTGTAAGGCAACAACATGGTCTACACCGCACACATTCACAAAACACTATTGCGTAGATGTGTCCTCAAGACAACAAGCAAATGTAGGCCAAGCAGCACTACGTCACTCTATGCCTGAAAGAATATTGTTTTGACTTATACTGGGTGCCCCCTGGTGTCTGGACAAAGCTATACCTCTCTGAAGAGCTCTAATGAGAGCGAAACACATGTCAGGGGTTGCTTTTATTAATTTCTGGTTGGCTTAGCTGGTATTTTACCAAACCAAAGCTGTAATACTGTGCCTTAAGTGGTAAAAGGCTTCTGCCATTTTACAGCTCGGCATGGACAGCACTGTTCTAGACCTATGCTTAAAGACTTTGCTGTAGAAATGGGAAGAGACTTTGACCCTTTCTATCTCGTAGTGCGCATGCACTGTGCTAATACGATGCTTAAAGACTTTGATAGAAAAACAGACATTTGAGGTGAGCAGATCTAGTGTGTCGCTGGTGTTGAGCGTGCTCTATACAGGACCTGCTATTCACCTAAACTTGAGAACTACCCAGAGTTCTCTGCTTCTTTTTTGTATATATATATATATATATATATATATTACCTACTGGCGGTCGCCAGTAGGTAGTTAGTTAGGACCTATTTTCCATAGGAAATCCGCAACATTCTATTTAGGTTTAAAGTATTTTATTTGGTGCAACATGAACGGACAAACATATTATTTGGTGCAACATGAACGGACAAACATACAGAGTGTATGAGGCATCAGGTCAGTGCGGACAAGGCCGCGCCCACTGCGTTGTATCTGCAAAGGACAGTTCGAACGTGGGCCAGTCCGCAGCGGTATTGAAGGATATGCATTGTTGCAGTGATAGAATAACCTTCCCTTCTCAAACTCCCCCCCCAAACCCCAACACTCGGATCCCCAATTTCCCTCCCCCCCCCCCCCCCCCCTCCCCCACCCATCGTCCAGTGCGCAGGTCTGCTCCCAGCCGTCTACCTTGGTCGCCCTTAGCGATAGAGGTGGATCCCTTATCCACTCAGGTGGTCGGTGCTGCAGGGCTCGTGAGCCTCAAGAGGCGGAGGTATTTGGGACAGGTGAATTCCTTGAATTCAGTGAGCAGCAAAGAGTGGAATGGTTGCCAAAGATCGTTAAATTGCTCTACATCCCCCGCCACTGTGAGTGATAATTTCTCCATGCCCAGTACATGCCATAATCTATGTAGCCAGCCCGTGATAGAGGGTAATGTGGTGGTGCGCCAATGTAATAAAATGTTCTGAACTGCTGAACCCAATGCGATAGCTATCTGTCTGCCCCTGCTTGATCTGAGGGGATACACCAACCCGTTTGGGAGCCCTAACAGGGTGTATGCGGGGAAGCGTATTAGTTCTGTGTCAAAATGGGAATCAATTTCATCTAACACTTCCTTCCAGTGTGGTAAATAAAATTACCCGGACAATGTTTCTATACATTAATAAAGAATAAGGATAGCTCATAAAATGAGAGGCAGAGTCCATGGTGTCCGAGTTCAACAGGGCTTTATTTCAATGGCTCGAGCCAGGGGAGAATCGGGTTCCATCACCACTAAGGTTCAGGAAGGGATATCACACCTTTTATTAACATCACACATTATATATAGTAAAACCATACAATTACACTGAATACAGTAGGCGGAAAACTCCAGGCGGAGCAAGTGAAAAGAGAGAGATAAGAACACATGGGCGTGACAGAAGGCGTGTAAAGAGGCGTACACGTGGGTGTTCACTTGATGAGTCATAGGTGTGTCGTAGGTGGGTGGATGCATAGAGGAGGTCTGCAGGGTCAGCAGAAACCTTTACCCTGCATGTGCGCGCAACTGGTCATGACGTGAAATTGACGTGTAACTGGGGAGAGCTGGGGGGGTGTGACTTTAGCGCCAGTAGAGGAGTCTGGAGTCTGGGATGTCAGAACGACCTGCACCTTTGACACATCTGATATCTTGTGTTTGGAGGATGTATTGTCTGAAGTAAAAGGTCTCTCGAGTAAAGGCTGTACATCACTGAATGCTAGTGTGTGCATATATTTCTTTGTGCATTGCGTGGGGCCATGTGCCTACTATGACAACGGGTTCAGTAAATCTCTTGCATGGAGACAGGAAGGCTAGGCCCTATGCTCTGCAGGCGGGAGATGTTTACCTCTTTCACTAGACTGGAATGTGTTTGTGCGGAGGCTGAACAGATAACTGTAGGCAAAATACCGTCTTGGCAGGCAGGCCAGGCCGGGCACCTCTCGGCTGGGCAGGGAGTGAGGGAGAGGTTAGGGATGCATACCTAAACTGCAGCTTTCAGAGACAGAGGAGGCTCGGAGCCTGAATTCAGGGCCTGGCTCAGCTGGGCCACAAAAACGTGTGCTTCTCGACATTTAAACGTGTGCCATGTAAATGCATTGGCAACATAGGCCTCAGTGCAGAGTTAACATTTCATTCATGGAGGGCCTAATAACTGACATGCTAACAGGAGACGGAAATGCAGGGGCATTGTTATGGGAGGCACGGGAAGGGAATTACATGATAACATGGACATACATGGGGCATAGGTACAGGGATAGGGTGCGAGGGGGGGACACACTGACCACATAACATTTCTGTTTCCTCACCAGTAGGGCTCTAGAAGCGGACAGTCCCATAGAATGTGTGTCAGTGTGCCCCTGTGTCCGCACCCTCTCCAACAGGTGTCGTCCTTGCTACCGTCCATTTCATGGACCCGTTCCGGCGTTTAGTACCAGTAGGTAGAAACCGTAGTCAGCGTTTCAGTGAGGCCCATGTGGTATGCCGAGTGTCTTGCCCTGTAGGATATCTGCTCCCATTCCTTGTGGCTCAGTGTCCTACCCAACTCCCGCTCCCAACGCTCCCTTCCAGGGTTGTAAAGGTGTGAAGAGAGTGGTTGCAGTAGCCTATAGAGATCTGTGATCAATTTCGAATCTGACGTACGTGTCAGAAGCGGTACAAAAGGGGGTGGTGATGGACGGAGCATCTGAATCAATCAAACACTCACACCCAGTCAAAAGATCTGGGTGTAATCCATCACCGTTCTTTAGCCCTCTCTGCCACCCCAGTTCAGACATGGCCATATGCAAATCAGACGTGAGTCCCAGGCTCTCCACATCACTGGAGTCAAGCTATCCAGCCTGAAGAAGCCATTGTCTAACCTAGGGTGGTGTGGAGTGCAAAAAAACGATGGATTTAGGCCCAGATCTTTGCACTGGGGTGAATGTAAGACATTGTTCTGCATTCTGTCCATCAACTGTGTTTTTTGCAATTTTCACCCCGAGTGGGCTGGGTATGCTCAGACGTGAGTCCCAGGCTCTCCACATCACTGGAGTCAAGCTATCCAGGCTGAAGAAGGCTGATAGCCAGAAACCGGTCCTTGGATGCTTGATTCCGGTCTAGGAAAGACATGGCTTGGTAGTTCGGGCTGGACTGGTCCCATGAGGCACAGGGTCGAGGCTGATTTGCATATAGCCATTGTCTGACCTAGGGTGGTGTGGAGTGCAAAAAAACGATGGATTTAAGCCCAGATCTTTGTACTGGGGTGAATGTAAGACATTGTTCTGCATTCTGTCCATCAACTGTGTTTTTTGCAATTTTCACCCCGAGTGGGCTGGGTATGCTCAGACGTGAGTCCCAGGCTCCCCACATCACTGGAGTCAAGCTATCCAGGCTGAAGAAGGCTGATATCCAGAAACCGGTCCTTGGATGCTTGATTTCGGTCTAGGAAAGACATGGCTTGGTAGTTCGGGCTGGACTGTTCCCATGAGGCACAGGGTCAAGGCTGATTTGCATAAAGCCATTGTCTGACCTAGGGTGGTGTGGAGTGCAAAAAAACAATGGATTTAGGCCCAGATCTTTGTACTGGGGTGAATGTAAGACATTGTTCTGCATTCTGTCCATCAACTGTGTTTTTTGTACGTGTCAGAAGCCATCTCTCATAGGGGAGGAGTTGTCTATCGGCCGACCCCCGTACCTGTGGGTGTAGTGCCCAGTGGCGAGCCTGCATATAGCGGAGTCTTTCAGATTCAGGGAATGAGAATTCCTGTTGGAAGTGCGGGAAGGGGATGACTCCTTCTGGGCCATACATATGACACAGGGCTCGACACCCGGCTGCTCGCCAGTGGGTAAAGGCCCCCCTTTCCATCCCCGGAGTAAAGTCTGGGTTGTCCACCAACGGTGTGAGTGGTGACGGGAATGTAGTAAGATTATGTGTGAGGTTGGTGGCATCCCAGACCTGCAGGGGTACTCTGGTGACAAAGGTGGCATACAGATTCGCGGGGCGGTGAGGCCGGCGTAGAAACGGGACTTCCTGCAGGGGTCGGCCCGCCACTGCCTGATCCTGGAAGACCCAGTGCTTATCTGATTCCCACCTACTCCATTCTACCAGATAGCGCAGCTGTGCTGCTTGGAAGTATTTGCGAAGATCCGGTATTTTAAGCCCTCCTGCCTCAGGGGCTAACATGGAGAGAGTCCTGCGCATTCTGGGCTTCCTGCCTTGCCAGATAAAGCGCGAGAGGTCTGCCTGTATCTGTTGGATCCACCCGACCGGTGGCTGGAGCGGCAAGGCCCGAAACAAGTAAAGAACCTGGGGTAGGACCGTCATTTTGACAGCAGCTATTCTACCTAACCAGAGTGCTGCGATTCCATCGCCCTAGTTCCTCCCGGATCTTCTTGCCCAGTGCGGTGTAGTTAGCCGTCACCATGGCCGGCAAGGTGGGGGCCAGCTGGATCCCCAAGTAAGGCACCAGTTCCGACGACCAGAGCATGGGAATAGGCCATGTAGATGAGATCTAGTGGCTGGCATAAGGGAGATGTCCAGAGCCACAGATTTCCCCATGTTCATTTTAAAACCCGCGACAGCAGCAAAGGAGTCCAGCTCTTCGATGCATGCCGGAAGGGCCTTCCGGGGCTCGTCTAGCGATAGTATGATGTCATCCGCGTAGAGGCTTATGGTGTGAGTAAAGCCCCCGAACCGCACCCCCGTCGCCGCCGGATTGGTACGTACCCGTTGGGCGAATGGTTCCATATAAAGGGCGAAGAGCAGGGGTGAGAGCGGGCACCCCTGCCTGGTACCTCTCTCGATGTTAAAGCTCCTCGAACTATAACCATTCACTCGCACCACCGCAGTCGGTAATCTGTAGCAATTAAGGATCATGGAGCGGAACTTGTCTCCTATGCCCGCCATCATCAAGACCTGTTCGAGATAAGGCCAATGCACTCGGTCAAACCCCTTCTCAGCGTCCACCGCCAGCATAATTCTCTCTCCAGGAATCCTGGAGGCCTTCTCCAAGAGGTGAACGATCCTCTTGGTGTTGTCCACCGTCTGCCTCCCTGGAACAGATCCCGCCTGGTCCGGATCTATAAGTCCCGGTAGGTGGGGGGGCTAGTCGGGCCGCAAGGATCCCTGTATACAGCTTTAAATCCACATTCAAGAGGGATATCCGCCTGTAAGAGCCGCAGTGCGTCCGATCTTTCCCGGGTTTGGGGATAACTGTGAGTTAGGCTCGCAGGAGGTGTGGTGGAAAGGCCCCCGGAGCAGGGAACAAGTTAAAAAGGCGGGTGAGGATCGGGGCTAATGTCGTGCAGAACGTTTTATAAAAAAGTGAGGTATATCCGTCCGGTCCCGGAGCTTTGCCATGCTTGAGTCTGGTGATGGCGGAGATTACTTCCTCTATTCGAATTTCCCTATCTAGGTGCTTTGCCTGCGAGGGGTCCAGGGAGGGCAGGGTGACCGAGTCTAAGTATGTGGACGTCGCAATTTCATCTGGCGGGTCTCCGGCATATAGATCCGCGTAAAATCTGCGGAACGTTTCAGCTATTTAAGCGTCTTCCGTCACCACCGTCCCTGTGGAGTCGGAGATCTCTTTCACTAGCCGACTCTGATGCGCCACTCGGAGCCTATTAGCCAGCAGTCTGTCACAGCGGTCCCCCCATTGTAGTATGCGCGGTCCAAATCTAGGGCCGCCAGGAGTTTCCTTGCCTCCTTAAGCTGCCTCCATATCCTGGGGGCTCCTGTCCTGCGGTGCATCTGTTCGAGCTCGCGGACCCGCTGGGTAAGTTCATCCCTCTTGTTCTGTCGTTCTTTATTTTCAGCAGAGGAGACTGCCAAAAATTCCCCCCTAAGGACTGCCTTCAAGGCTGCCCACTGCGTTGCTAGGGTGGTGTCAGGGTTATCGTTGTGGGACAGATACTCTCGGATAGCACCCTCGATGCGGTCAACCACTACCTTCCTGTGCAGCAAGGTGTCGCGGAGGCGCCATGTTCTGGGAGGACTAGACACCGGTGGTAGACACAAAGTGGCAGAGACTGGGGCATGGTCTGACAGCACTCCCAAGTCCGACGCCGAGACCAAAGCCCATACCGGGGTTGTGACCAGGAGTTGGTCTAGCCTTGCGTACGTCTTGTGGGCATGGGAGTAATATGAATACCCCCTGTCAGTGGGATGCATGTGACGCCAGAGGTCGTGCAGGTCTACCTCCGACAACTGTGCCTTACACCCGGCTGAGAACTCCCCGACCTGCGGGGAGCGTTGCGAGGATCTATCCATGGCTGAGTCAAAGACCATATTAAAGTCTCCTCCGATCATAACATGCCTATCCTGCGAAGCAGTGACGTCTACAAGCGTTGATTGCAAGAAGCGTTCTTGCTGTTCATTAGGGCTATACAGGGACCCAACTGTAAAAGCGATACCTCCGATCTTAAACCGGTATGCTAACAGCCGACCTTTGTGTTCTGCGTGTTTGTGAAGGATTTCCCCACTAAAGTGTCGGGCCACCAGGATTGCCACTCCCGCTGTGTTAGTGTTGCTAGAAGAGAAAAATTGTGTCGGAAATTTATGTGAGCGCAGTCTGTGAGTGACTTGGGATAGTAAGTGTGTGTTTTGAAGTAGACAAATATCAGCTTGGGTGCTCTCCAAGAGAGACAATACTTCCCGCCTTTTGACCGGGTTGTTGAGGCCCCTGACATTAATGGTCACCACCTTAAAAGTGCCGAGAGGCATAGGAGAAGGTGTAAGTGAAAGCGTAATTTCCCCGCCTGAGCGAGGCAAGGTATATGAATGCCGCCAAAGCGGCTAGGACCTGCAGAGTGCACTGGACAACCCACCCCCTTTCTTCCAACTCCCCAGCCCCTACCCAAAACTCCCCATCCCCACACTCTCAGCCCTCACTCCCCAACCAAACCCCTAAAACTCCCCACCATCCCTCCCCTCCCCCTTTCCCCTTGACCCTCAACAAGTCCCAAAACGTCATCGTCCCAGTCCGGTCCTCAAGGTACGAGTCTGTGGTAAAGTATTTAAGTGGACATCCAGCCACTACACCCTCACCCGCCACCCCCAACCCCTAGAACCCCCAAACCTGCAGAATGAGGAAGGCTGTGTGGATCTCCCCCCGGAGTCATCTTAGGCCGTCAGCGCAACATCATTCAGGGCATTGTCTCCAGCCGCCCCCCGCAGTGCACCGTCCATTCCAGCTCGGATGGTGGGTGAGTCTGGTCGAGCAGAGGAGGCAGAAGGCCGATGGTCGGGTACTCTCTGCCAGCCTTCTCTAGTGACACGCCTACGGCGCGGCATGTGAGCGTCTCCATCTGTCGCGGTGATCCCCAGCACTTCGCAGGTGTCCTGAAGGGAGCGAAGTTGCTGTAGGACTCCATTCCACCGGAAGATGAGTCGTAAAGGGTGTCCCCATGAATACTGCGTCCCGTGGGACCTCAAAAAGTCTGTCGCTATTTTAAACGTTCTGCGTTTTTGAAGCGTGATCGTCGATAAGTCCTGGAAGAGAGCAACCGGGTGCCCCTGGAATTGCAACGATTGCTGTTTCCTTGCTTCACGAAGGATTCGCTCTTTAAGTGGGAAGTCCGGCAAGAAGGCCAGTATATCAGGCGGGGTGCCAAGGCTCGGCGCATCGCGCCCACCCTATGTGCCTTGTCAATTCTTATAGGAAAGTCCTCTGGCTCACCCAGTATCTCTCTGAACATGCTTTGCAAGTATCCAGCGACGTCCTCCCCTTCCTCTCTGGATGGCACTCCACGGACGTTATTCCGGCGGGACCGGTTTTCGAGATCTTCATTGTGTGCCTGGAGGTCTAGCTGCTGATCCCTTAGACGCAGCACTTCCTGCTGTAGGTGCCCGATCTCTTCATCCCTGGAGTGTCCGGATCCTTCCATGGTAGCCACTCTTTCGCCTAGGCTATCGACCTCTCTCCGCACCTCTCGGACCTCTCCGGCTATCTCCTGTTTTAGTGTCTGAAAATCATCCCGCAGGGAACTGAAAAGGGATTCCAGGAAGGACCTGGTGAACGGCGGCTCCCTATCTCCCGCCTCCAGTGAGCTCCTCGAGGGGCCTGGCGAGTGTTGCCCCTTGTCTTGCTTCGTCGTTCCCCTGCTCTTCATCTCCGGTAATGTCCGTTCCCCTTTCTTGTTCCCTCTGTTGCCGGCCATTGCAGACGTGGGCACCCCTAAAGCAAGTCTTGTCGGGTCTCCGGCCCGAAGCGGCAGCCAACAATGTGCAGGGGCACTGCCAACCGGGGGAGGGCACCTCTCTCGACTCCGTTGTTCAGTCCGTCGGCCCCGGTGCGCGCAGCGGATCGCCCGCCTCCACCATAGATCTTCGGCGCACACCCCGGGTGCAATCACAGTGCGGTATCCACCACCCACTACTGACCAATCATGTGATAGATCATCCAATCTGGTGCAGTTCAGCTTCGTACCCTTCTCAGACCTCGGGCTGCTATCGCTACTTCTGCGGCCTCCAGGCCCACCCGACCTCTGCTGCTGTCTGGCAAGTCCCTGCTCGTATTCCCCGCGAAGCACCGACCTGACTGTGAGCTTTCGTCAGTCGTCTTCGCCGTCGTAGGGGATCGCGTGGGCTCAATCCGTGCCTCCGTTCCTCCTTGGGCCTTTGCTGTGTCCTCTCAGTAGTGAGCAACCGGATCTCCTGCAGTCCTCGGGCCGCTTCAGTAGGCCATCCTTGCCCCCTTCGTCATGGGCACCCCGGGGACCTGTTCATTGGTAGGCCCTCGCCTGCAGCTGCCTCGTGACTCCGCCGCCCTTGCCGTCTGCTGGCGATGACCCAATGCGCTCACCAAGCCGCGGGACAACCGCACCGGGCCGCCGTGCTTGTCGCTCCCGGCCAGAGGCCACTCCCTGCGACATCGCCGGTCCGTGTGCCAGTGTAGGTCGGTAGGGTCCACTTTCGTTTGGGGCCGGTCACAGCCGGAGGCCCCCAGGTCCCAGTCAGGCCACTCGCTTTGGTGTCCGCCACGTAGTTCGTAGAGGGGGGGGGGAGGGGGGCGCTCCCCTCCTGCTTCTAGGCCACCGGTCCTCTCCGGTCAGCGGCCCTACCGCTATTGGCTCTGCACTGCTACCAGGGGCTGGTTGAGATGAAGGGGTCGCTGAAGCTAGGATCGATTGGCCGACCGGCCACGTGAAAAGGAGGCCGCGCTCCTTAGGCAGGCCTGGGCCTATCCCTCCCGGTAATCTTCCTGCCTCGTGTCCCCGGAGGATTGCTCTCCGCTTCCTTCCCCGCTACCGCCAGCCTCCACCTCACATCCGTCAGCGGCAGGTCTTGTCTCCGCCCGCTCCGCCGAGGAGTTCCGGGCCGCTCCGGTTATAAGCTGCGTCCCCGGCCTCGCGTAGAGGTCCCGTGCCGGCTCGGTTGCATCGGCAGTGCTGCTGAGCGCTTCCAGTTGTCCTGCAGATTCTGGGTTGTGTCCGCGGGCCGCTAAGGTCGCGCCCCCACAATCCAGCAGCCCTCCGCTCCCAGGTCCGTTGTGGGCCGGGTCTCGACGTCTCCCTTTGCGCCGGTGGATCGCGCCTCGTGGCTCCTTCCGTGCCCCGCTCCGGCTTCGATCTGTTTTCCGGGGCTCTTTCGTTACGACCTCGGCTTCAGACCCGTTCTATGGCGGACCAGAGGTTGCTCCTTCGCCCCAGCTGTCTTTCTATGGCCGACCGGGGGGAGATCAGCGTAAATTCAGGCTTAAAGGTTCAGGTGCGGGGGAGCTCGCGGAGAGTGCGTCCGCTCACCTCGCCATCTTGGCCACGCCCCCGCATCATTCTATGTAGAATAACTTTGGCGCCGGTTGACGAATCTATGCGAAATTTTCAAAACTAATGGTCTGCTCCGGTCCGCTCCTATCCTAAAAGTCTCGGGGTGATTTGTGAAGTGTGGGCTGAAAAAAAATGGGGGTCCCAAAACGTGTTTTCCCCATGCAATTTTCCATAGGAACCGTTCATCGCAGCTACAGCCCGAACTGCTGAACGGAATTACACCAAATTTGGCAAAGAGGTAGTCCTTGGTTCAGACCCGTGCCTTTTGCTTAAATGGTGTAAATCCGTGCAGTAGTTCCTGAGAAAATCACAAGTGAAAGTACATATATGTCTATGGCCGTGCAGGATCCGTGCACCCTGCCAAGCACGAGCTGTATGCTAATTGGCTGTCAACACTCCAAACCAGGAAGTGTTGGCAGCCATCTTGTGCCTCGGTAGAACCGAGGCACAAGAAACCTAAATAAATAATGCGCAAAACGGGGCTTTATTTAATTATGTGCGGGGGGCTCTCAGGCCCCTCCTTCCCCGGGGACCGCTACCCCCGGGGCTTCTTTCAATTGTGTGGGGGGGGGTCTCTCAGGCCCCCCCATCCCCGGGGACCGCCACCCCCGGAGCTTTTTTAAATTAGGTTTGGGGGCTCTCAGGCTCCCTCCTGTCCAGCTTACCTACAGTCTGCTACCCTCTGCTGCCTTAGTTTTGTGCCTCTTTCGCTCGTTTTCTGTTAATTTTTTGGACTCTTCTCTCCACACTCCTACCCTCTATTTTGCCTCTTTCTGCTCCTTCTGACTGTTATTTTGCCTCTTTCTGATAGTCCACTGACCTTTATTATGTCTCTTTCTGCTAATTTCTGACATCTATTCTGCCTCTTGCTGCTGGTTACTGACCTCTATTTTGCCTCTTCTCATCGTTTCTGACTTTTATTCTGCCTCTTTTTGCTTGCTCCTGACCTTTATTTTTCATCTTTCTGCAAGTTTCTGACCTTTATTCTGCTTTTTTCAGCTTGTTTCTGTCCTTTATTCTGCCTCTTTCTGCTGGTTTCTGACCTTTATCGGAGGTAGGGTCCACTGCTCTGGTTTCGTTCCTCAGTCAGGGGCAACAGCCTGATCAGTTCAGCAGTAATGCCAACCATGGCTAATGTCACTGCGGTCCCTTCCTGCATATAGGGTCCCCAACATGAAGCTGACAACCCAATCGGTGCAGCAGCCCTCTCCTCAATGCTTTTGACAAGGATCACTCACCAGTATCCCCTACTGGACATGGCACCCTCCAGCACTCTCCTCTCCCTCACAGGGCACAGTGGTCTTGGCAGGCTGGCACTGGTACTCCAGATTCTAGGGTCAGGTGGTCTTGGATTTATCTCGGCAAAGTCCCCTTCGCCAGCTGGGAGACTGGCCCTAGCCCTAGTCACAGGCAGAAGTCTTGCAGAGCTTCTCCCACCTCGCATAGTCTGATTCTCTGCTTGATAGTTGACAGTTTTGGGCTCTTCGAGCTCCCCTTCTTATAATCCATTTCCAGACACCAAATGAAATTTAGGGTCCGAGTCTTTGAAGTTTATGTTAGGGATCAGCTCCTTTTAAAGTGCACACGTCTCTGCCTTGCCTTTCCTTCAGAAAGCAGTCTGCCACTGCAGGAGCTACTCCAAACCTGATAGCGCACAACACAGGCCATGTGACTATAGGTTCACAACTCGGTGTCTGCCACAGTGAAATGTGCATCAAAAAGTTAACCTATGCCCCCTTCCTGCTTTATGATTCTCTTATCATCCCCAGTCCTTTCCATTGACCTGTCCCTGAATCAAAGAGCACCCTTTGAACTGTACCAAAAAGCCTGGCTGGTCTTCCTCCAGTCTGTGTGTCCCATCCAGCTCCCAGGAATATGTCAGGGAAGATTCCTCTACCTTGACATGCTACTCCAGTCAGCCTGAGTTCCCCAAAATGGAACCCAGAGCCCTCCATGTATTGCACCTTTCGCAGGCACATTCACACACAGCTTTGCACACAACCACACTTGCACTGCACTGCACTACATACTAACTTGATATAGGTCATGGATAACTTAAGCACATAGCAGCTGGACTTTAAATGAGAGTGCTTGTAGGCCTTACTTAAGTGACACAGGTAAAAAGGCCTGTTCACTCCTACAGATCGATACACGGTATGCTGCTACCACCATGCATTTGCTTGTTATATCCTGACAAAGGCAGTAGCCTTTTACCGTCATGAAGGTAGCACTTTGGCAACCCTCCCGTCCAACAAGACCGCAATTCATGAGATTGGCCTATGTCTTTCTGCACAGGGGTGATCGGTATTCTCCCATGACAACAAAAAATCAGCATCAGGGATCTAGACATCATTCACCCCTATGGCCGGCCTTACCAATCCTGCAGGCAGGGTGCTGGGTTTTATGTGAGAGGGTGCTCCTGCATGAGCAGAGCCCCTATGCAGCCTTCGGAACCTCTATTCCGGGGTTGTGATACAGCCAACCATATATTCTTAAGTGCATTATAACCTCGCGGTAAATGCTAACTTTAAAATGGCTGCAAGGAAACATGTTGTTTTTGGTGTCAAACACCTTGGAATCTTACCTCCTCGCCAGTAACTGGCGGGGGAGTTATGAATCAACCCTCCTAGAGGGAGAAATATGACAGCACCAGTACACCCGGTACAAGCTTTCTCGACCCTGGCATCACAAGATGGATGCTGCCAGCCACAGACACGCGTCTGCCCTCCTGCTGCGGGACGAAACTCCAGCAGGGGAGGCTGGACAATAGGTTTCCAGTCACAGGGAGGTGTGACCACCTCCCAGACAGGCTTTAGTGTATTGGGGCTGGGTGGGTGCACTCCAAGAGGGCTTTGATGTCTTCACTAGGGGCACATTTGGTATCCCTGTGCATAGTCCAGCTCAAACCGGCCGCAGGAGCTATCAGCCCCTGCTCTGGCATGAAACTGGACAAAGGACATGAGTGTAGCCACCCCTCTGTCCTGACCCTCCCATAGGTGGGTCCCCAGAGTTTGTCCCACCCCTTCCTTGGTACCAAGTAGGAATCCTTGACTACAGGATTTTAGATTTTACCTGGACTAAACTCTGCTACAGAAACCAAGTATTTAGAAGATCTGCACCACGCTGGATGACTGAAGAATCTCCATTGGAGTACAGGAGTTACTCCGCTGCAAGGCAGGCACCTAAACACATCTGACCGGTTTGCATCTATGCAGCTCCTGACGTCTCTGAAGAATTTGCAACACAGGAGGTGGGTTCCCAAGCTTCCCTGAGGCCGACCCGTGCTCTCAATAAACCTGAGACCCGCAGCCCTCGTGGGGACCGTGCAACCCGAGCCCCTGGACACCGTGAACATTTGCAGGAGCATATGCTTTTTGGCGATCCCTGATGCTTTGTTTTGGGCTACTTGTAGTCCAAGCCCCGAGCAGTGTTTCCACGGAAAATTGCCGGCATACACTCCACGAGTGTTCCGTGGGCTCGTGTTTTGGGATTCCTCTCTAGGCCCCTTCGCGATCCCTGGTCTGCTAACCTGTGGGTCCCTGAGAAGGTAACCTTAACTTTCCGTGGGCTTCCCTGGTTGCTCCAGGTGTTTCCCTTACTCTCTATAGCTTGGGGAGTCCCAAGGACCTTGCTGGTCCTCACCGAAGCATCTTTTCTCAGACCGCGTGGGTTGCAGTGTCCAAGGCTTGTTGGTCTCCAATCCAGACACCGACACTCCCAGCACTCTACATCCTTCATGGGAGGGCTCGCCTGTGGACTCTGGTCGTCGTCAACGTCTCCTGGTCCCCGTGGCTGCAGAGTCCAGCTTCACCTCTTTATACCTGAGGCACCCGACATCGGTGGGCATTCGTCTGAGCCCCTGGTCACTGGCAAGTGACCCAGACTCTGTCCCCTCTGCTTTCAGGTTCTTCTGATCTCCGATCCAGGCTAGGATCACACCGGACACTTTCCTCCTTCACGGCAGCAGCACTTTGCAGCATCTCGCCATTGACAACGACGAAGATTCCCAACACCATTTGACACCCATGCACCCGGCTTCCCTGGTGAGGTAACATGAGTACTCCGGTGCTCACATGGGTGCTGGCCTTGGAACCTTCTAATTCTAAAAGGATTTGCTCAAAGTCCTCTTCTAAGTGTCCTTAAACTCTAAATTTCCAATTGTGACTTTCCCATAGGATTGTACGGAGCTCGCGGCTGTGTTCTCACACTGCCCGCGTCCCCCAGGGGTCACCTGTGTCACTACCTTGGGTGGTTCTTTGGGGTACTAGCGATTCCATGTGCTCTAGGCACTGTGTCTAGACAAGTCGGGGTTGTTATACCACTTTCTTAATATATGGTTTGGTCTCCCCCTGGGGCCCACTGTGTATTGTGCTAGTTACTGTCGTTCTAGTGTTTTGATATTGTGTATCTTGCTCTCTAATCTCATAAAGAGGTTAGTAGAGAGTGTTTAGTAATAAATACATATATTATATATACCTTCTGTGGTTCTCCTTTCATTTGGTCATTCAGGAGGTTATAATCTGGTAAACCAAGCTGCTTTACATTCCTTCACTACTTAGCCTGAAGACTGCTCTCCATACCTACCACTAGGATAGCATTCAATAAAGGTTGTCTTTAATCTAATCATCAATAAGGGTGTTTGGACTGGTACAAGGTGCCAACTATAACTAGTGGACAGCATATACCAGGCCAATTACTCACATTGGTGTGCAGCGGTTGGGATTCAAGCTTGCTATTGCTTTACCAGATAACCTCATTTAGTGACTAACTGAAAACCACTATAGGTACTTCGGTACATATAAAACAAGTCTAGAATAAAGTAAGTTCTACTGAACTTAGAGTTGGATAAGCCAATGGTCTTGCACACCCTTTCTCCAACTCAAGGGAGAGTTTAGTAGTTTCACCAGGTTATGTAAGTGCCTACACCACATAAAACTAGTATATCTTCAAGAGCTGAAGCCAGTGGCTCCAGGCTGACTAAGTATGACAAGCTCAATTTTCAGGAATTGAGAAATAAGTGTGCAACTAGAAAGTTGAAGACATTGAAAAACCCTAGAACTCAACGCCTCATAGAGGCTCTGCTTTTAGATGATCTCAAATAGACCCCAGGGTCTGATGAGGCAGGCAGGTTGGGTGGGGCAGCAGAAGAAGACCTGCATGGAGATGAAAAGAATCCAAGACCTAGACTCTGATGCTGACCAGGAAGATCAAAATGATTCTAAACTGGACACCACAAATCCTCCTGAAAGTGAGGGAGAATACCCCAGTGGTCCTCTCTTTACTCCACCTGGGATGGTTCACATTTTCCAAGAAGACCAAGATCTCCTTCTCAGGAGACTAATCATTCTGGAACTGTAATGGGGAGCTCTGTTTCATACAGGACTTCTTCTTATAACAGGTAGTCCTCTTATGATAAGAAATGCCAACTGCTTGACTTTGAGAGAGCTAAGCTCAGGATCAAGAGAGAGCAATTGGCCTTATACAAGGAATCCCTGGAGCTCCAGAGAGCTTCACACAAGTTGGGGCTAGAGCCCCATGGTGGCAGCAACAGTGTCCCTAAAGGTTTAGATCATACGTATGACCATAGGACCCTGAACAAGATTGTCCCTCCCTACCAGAGCGAGGATGACAACCGCAAATGGATAACTGCACTAGAGGCCTGTAAAGTACAGCGTGTCCCTCAGGAGCAGTGGGCAGCAATCTTGTGGCTCTCCTTTGCAGACAAGGGTAGAGACAAGCTCCTCACTGTGAGAGAAGAGGATGCTGATAATTACAAAGTCTTGAAGAGTGATCTGATTGATGGATATGGCTTAAAAACTGAACAATACAGGATTAAGTTCAGAGATACCCAAAAGGCACATACTCAAGACTGGGTTGACTTTGTAGATTGTGCTACTAAGGCTCTGGAAGGCTGGTTACTTGTCAGTAAAGTGTGTGATTTTAAAGGATTGTACAATTAATTATGAGGGAGAAAATCCTTAATAATTGCCAAAATCAGTTCTTGCATTAGTACCTGATGGTCTCTGATCTGACCTCTCCCCAAGAATTGGACCAGAAGGCAGACAAATGGGTCAGAACCAGGGTGAGGCAGAAGGTTCAGAACCAAGGTGGTGACTCCAAGAAGCAATATCTAAAAACTCTGATAAGGGTGGGGAGAAGGTTAAAGACCAGAAGTAATCTCAAGGGCCCCAACAATCTGCATCTGATGGGGAGTTACAATCAAACAAGGGAACAGACAAGAAGAAACCATGGTGTAAAATCTGTAAACAGAAAACCCATTGGACAAGTGACTAAAAAGTCCAAGGACTCAACTTCCACTACCACTGCTCCTAATGCAACTGTTACCCCTAGTTCAGCACCAAGTGGTAGTACTCAAAATAAGGGTGTAGTAGGGTTAACCCTGGGATCTGAGATGGACTCTGGCCTAGTAGGAGTTCCTACTCAGGCTGTACTGATCTGTGATGGGGGCATGGACATTGCCTCCTTATTTGTAAGTCCCAGTAATTTGGGCAAAAACACACAGCAGCCTTTGATAAATGGAAAAGAGGCCTTGGCATTCAGTGACACAGGAGCAAGTGTCACAATGGTGACAAAAGATCTTGTGGCTCCTGAGCAAATCATACTTAATGAGATGTACCAAGTGACCAATGCTTGCAATGTCAGGACAGACCATTCCTCTGCAGTTGTTAATTTCACCTGGGGAGGGGTAACTGGCCCTAAGAAGGTTGTGGTAAGTGCAGACATCCCTGTTGAATGCTTGTTGGGCAATGGTTTAGAACCTTACCCCAGTATTGGAACTTTCATAGATTCCCGTGCTTTGTATCATTCCCCGTCATCGGAATGGGAGCCTCGGTAGTATAAAAAACCATAGAAACAAAAGAGAAACACAGGCCTAGGCCTCATCTCATTTTGTATCCTATCACTCTCTTTGTGTAAAAGAAACCAAACTTTTGCAAGAACCAATCAGAGCAGCCTCACCCTCTAGAACCTTCCTGAGAGAGCTCAGAGCCTCAGATTTTTCTACCGCACGTTGTGCTAGGGAGTCTCCATGAGCTCTGCTCAGTTTTCTTCTACAATTTATTGGATTTATTGGATTATTTGGATTATTTCTACTTTAAAAGATGTCTGACAAGGAGAAGAAGGCCCTGTTCAGGTCCTGTGCCTCTTATGGTAAAAAACGACTTTTTGTTGAGGATAAGCATGACAATTGTATTTACTGCTTATATCCAGACCACAAGGCCACCGACTGCAAGATCTGTCGAACATTCTCTACCAAGACTCTCCGTGACAGAGAGGGTCGACTTTTGACCTGGCTTCAAAAGATGAAGACTCAGAAGGAGCTGGTTTCTTCAGATGAGGAGGATTCAACATCTATGGCATCCTCTCATAAGTCCAGGAAGAGGGGTAGGTCTCCCCCTGGTGCTTCTTCTTCAATGGAGCCCCCTCTTAAGGCCCCTCACAAGATCTCTGATAGGTCTGAGAGGGCTGGTCCCCTTCAATCTCCTCACGGAAGTGAAAAGGAGAGGCAGGGACAGGCTTCTGCACTGGCTACTACTTCTAAGGACAAAAAGGAGGTTTCCATTACTTCTCCTCCGTCCAAAAGAGAGAAGGTCAGTGACAAACACTCTTCTGTCACTTCTGGAACTGGTCTGGAAAAAAAACAGCATTCGTCGACGACGAAAACGTCAGGTACGTCGACGACGGTTGCTTCTGCTAAATTTCCCACTGTTTCTTCAGCTCCGTCAACGGGCTCGTCGGCGGTAGCATTCTCCACGTCGACGACGTCTTCGTCTTTCAAGATTCCAGGTTCGTCGACGATTTCGGTTTCCACATCGACGACGATGAGTTCCGGCAAGGTGCTGTCGACGGGCTCGCCGACGACGAAGACCACGTCGACGACCACGACTACTTCTACGTCTACAGTGAAGGTTGTGACGACGAGTTCGTCTACGAAGCCGTCGACGATTATTCCGTCAACAACCAAAGCTGCGTCGGCGACGACGGCTGCTCCGACGACCAAGACTCCGTCGACGAAGGTGAATATACCGTCGACGACTGCTGCTCCGTCAACGAAGACGGTTTCACCATCGACGACTGCGGCTCCATCGACGACGACGTCGACGACGAGACCGTCGACGGGTCAAAAACTGCATTTTCCTCTGAAAAAGATGACAATCACACCGGAAATGACATCTCCACGACGAGTGTCGTCGCATCCACCGAATATGCTCCTAGAGGAGGAGTCGGAAGAAGAAGAAGAGGAGTTTGGTCATTATGGGGATGCCTACAGTCCCTCAGACTTGAATGTGAGGATGCAGGACAATGACACAGTGGACTATTTCGAACATGCACGTGAACAACAGGTGCACTATGTTTCAGAGGAGCAACGTCCTACTGGTTTAGGACAGGACATGGTGGCCATGCCTGTCTCTCTGCTCTCTGATCTCTGATCTTCAACTGATGCTACAGGATTACTGAAACAGGTTCCCGTCGGCACCTTCTACGCAGTCTACACAGCCTCCTCCTCAGGGATTGCCACAAGCAGTTGCTAGTCAGCCTCCTTCGCAGGTGGTGACCCACCTCCCAGTTCAGGTTATACCTCTGGTCCGACCTCGCACTCCGGATCCTCTGGTCCGACCTCGAACACCGGAGCCGGACCCAACCGATCCTGTCAATCTGGATACCTCTTCGGACGAGGAGGCGGTTCAAGTGGATCCCTTCTCTGATCCATTACAGGACCCAGATCTGGATCAGGGTGACAGTGGCCTACAAGACCCGGACGCCACTGGTCGTGATACATCTATATCCCCTCCTGTGGACATAGGAGGGTTCCATCACCTGATGGAGAGAGCGGCGAAAAGGTTTGGACTTCCGATTACAAGAGAGGAGTCTGAATGCTTCTTCTACGATTTTAAAGAGCAATACAGAAGATCCGTCAAGTCCAATCCGATCATTGAACATGTGTGGGAGGAAGGCATAAAGATCATGCAGAATCCAGCCACGGTGATTCCAGTTCTCCCCAGACTGGAAAAGAAGTACAAAGCTCCGGAAGGCAGTCAAGCTTGTCTTCTTGGTCAACCGAAGCCTGATTCAGTCATCTCTCAGGCCGCCCAAAGCAAGTCGAAGAATCCAACAACGCCTTTGACTACGCCTCCAGACAAAGATGGCAGACGTCTGGATAATGTGGGGAAGAGGTTTTCCACCATGGCCAGCTTGCTGGTTAGAGCAGCCAATTCTCTCGCCATTCTGGGCAGATACGATTGCCAGATGTGGTGTGACATGGCACAGTTTGTGGAACAATTGCCAGACGTAGCAAGAGAGGAAGCCAAGAGAGTGCTGATGGAAGGGGAAAAATCATCTTCCGAGGTCATCGACTGTGCGATGGACATCGCCTCCACGGCTTTTCGGGCCTTAGCGAGTTCAGCGGTGCTACGTCGCCAGGGCTGGTTGAGAGCCACCTGGTTTAGTCAGGAGGTCCAAAATAGGATCCTGGACCTCCCATTTGATGGCGAAATGCTTTTCGGAAAGCATGTGGATGATGCCCTGCAGAACATAAAGAAAGATACCGACACGGCAAAGTCGCTGGGATCTCTAAACTATCGTAAGGTCCCATTTAAGTGTGTTTGAGGCAGGGGTTTCTCTTCGTATAGAGGCAACGCCCAGCAGCGATATTCATCACAACCGTCCCAATCTTACAAGACCCAGTACTCTAATCAGCGGCAGGGACAGTCGGCATCTTACTCTCGCCAGACACCGCGAGGACGTCAGAACCGTCAAGGACGTGACGGCGGCAAACGACAATAGCGGCCTCCTGGCTCTACCTGCTGTTCCTTCCCTCCCAGTAACATCAGTGGGGGGGCAGGATTTCTTTTTGTCTGAGCAGCTGGAGGTGTATAACAACGGACCAGTGGGTCCTGAATATTGTACAGAGTGGCCATACGTTGGAATTTCAAGATCAACCTCCAACACGAGCTCCCGGGGCCATCCGCACGAAACATCTGGGTCTACTCCATCTAGAAGCCCATCAATTGTTCCTCAAAGGGGCAATAGAACCGGTTCCTCTTTCTCAGAGGGGCAGAGGTTTTTATTCCAGGTTCTTCCTGGTGCGGAAGACGACAGAGACTTGGCGCCCCATTCTAGACCTACGAGAGCTCAACACTTATCTCATTAAACTCTCTTTCAGGATGGTCACTCTCCAGGAAATCCTTCCTCTTTTAAACCCAGGCGACTACTTGGCTGCCCTGAATTTGGAAGATGCGTATTTCCACATTCCGATACACCCAGCTCACAGACAATATCTGCGGTTCACAGTGGGCAAGAGCCATTTCCAATTCAAGGTGCTTCCGTTTGGCCTGCGGTCTGCACCTCGGGTGTTCACCAAAGTGTTAGCACCTGTGGCAGCTTTTCTAAGGACTCATTCCCTAGAGGTGTTCCCTTACTTGGACGACTGACTAGTCAAGGGTCCATCTTTCGAGGAAACCTCTTGGGCTGTTTCAACTTGCATTCAGTTATTTCAGACACCTAGGCCTTCAATTAAACAGAAGCAAGTCAGTTCTGCTTCCCTCCAAGACCGCACGGTTTCTGGGGGCGATTTTGGACACCACACAGTGCACGGCTCGTCCTTCGGAGACCGTCAACGGAAGTTGATGATCTCAGCTCGCCGCCTGTTCCAGAAGACATGCTTGTCAGTCCGTCAATACAAGTCCCTTCTAGGGTCGATGTCATCCTGCATACCATTAATACCTCATTGCAGGCTGCGAATGCGCCCTTTGCAGGAAGAACTAGACAAGCAATGGCGCCAGGCAGACGGATCTTTCAACGACAAGGTGTTGGTAACTTCGGCAATGAGAAAGGCATGCGAATGGTGGCTGGTACAAGACAATATCGCACAAGGTCTGGCCTTCAGAATCTCGCCATCCCCCCTCATCATAACCATGGATGCCTCTTTGGAAGGCTTCGCGAACTTCAAATCAACGGACACTGAAGCATGGATCAGCGCCAGTGCCATATCAATTTGTTGGAGCTGACGGCCATTCGGTTAGCCTTACAGGCTTTCCTTCCCAAGGTTCGCAACCGTTCAGTGCTGGTCCGGACAGACAATACGACGGCCATGCACTATGTAAACAAGCAAGGGGGAACGAGATCACAGACTCTGTCCACAGAAGCTCAGAAACTCTGGGATTATGCCATCCTTCACAACATCAGTCTGAGAGCCGAACACCTGGCAGGCTCACTCAATGTCAAGGCAGACGCCCTGAGTCGACAGACGGAGGTGACTCACGAATGGGAATTGAATCAGTCCATTCTGGAGAGAGTGTTCTCGGTTTGGGGAACACCTACCATCGACCTGTTTTCCTCCCCAGTGAACGCCAAATGCCGGTTTTACTCAAGCAGGGTTCACCATCAGGGGTCCCTGGGGACTGCCCTTTCGATGGCCTGGTACAGCGCATTCTTTTACGCTTTTCCTCCAATACCCCTCATTCCTCGAGTACTCAAGAAGATGAAGGCGGAACCGTGCAAAATGATTCTCATTGCACCAGCGTGGCCCCGGCAATTTTGGTACACGGAGCTCCTGCGGCTCTCCCAGGCTCCTCCGATCCGCTTACAGTCCTTTCCGTCCCTGTTGTCCAGGAATCAGGGACAGGTTTACCATCCGGATCCGAAATCGCTCCACTTGACAGCAAGGCTCCTGAACACAGAGAGTTCCGTCATCTAACTCTTTCCCAAGAATGTCGAGACGTTTTGTCACAGGCTCGAGCTCCGAGCACAAATAAGACTTACAAGGCAAAATGGAGAAGGTTCTGCCTATGGTGTCAAAGACAAGGTCTCCATTCTTATAAATCTCTGCCTCACCAACTCTTGCCATATATTCTATCATTGGCTAAATCTGGGTTGGCACATTCGTCTGTGAAAGTCCATCTTGCTGCCATTTCAATATTTCGGCGTACTTCTTCAGGCCCTTCCTTATGGTCCTCTCGGATTGTTAAACAGTTCTTGAAGGGTCTGTTCAGGATGTTCCCTTCAGTTCGACCTCCTCCTCCAGTTTGGCAGCTCAATCTTGTCCTGGCTCAACTCATGAAACCTCCGTTTGAGCCGGTGCACAAGGCAGATTTGAAGTTCCTCTCTTGGAAACTTGCTCTCCTTCTAGCTCTTACTTCTGAGTAAGTTAGTGAACTTCAAGCCCTCTCCATAGTCCATCCTTTCCTTCAATTCAAAAAGGATGTTCTTATTCTTTGCACCAATCCAAAGTTCATTCCGAAAGTACCATCTGAGTTTCACTTGAACGAACCCTTGATTTTAAAGTCTTTCTTTCCGCGTCCTTCTACACCTGCGGAATGCACTCTACATTCTTTGGACGTTCAAAGATGTTTAAAATTCTGCCTGGAACGTACAAGACCCTTTCGGAAATCTTCCCAGTTGTTAGTCTCCTACAGCGCACCACGGAAGGGATTTCCTTTAGCAAAGAGTGGCATTTCCCGCTGGATCTCCAGTGCCATTCAATTTTGCCATCAGGAGGCGGGTAAGCCTTTGAACAATAAGGTTCGTGCCCATTCTACAAGGTCTGTGGCATCATCGGTGGCTCTTTTCTCTGGAGTCGCCATTAAGGATATATGCAGGGCAGCAACGTGGAGCAGTACTCATACCTTCACGAAACATTACTGCCTAGAATCTGCAGGACGAGACAACGCGGCTGTTGGTCAAGCAGTTCTGCGGAATCTCTTCCAATGAGAGGTGAGCTTTCCCTACGACCCCTCCATCCTGGTGAGCACATTTTGTTTCTTATTTGCTGTACTGTACGTGTGTATTCTTTATGGTTATCTGAGGCCATGTATCTACAAAATGTGTCTTGGTTCTTACTGCTAGCTATTCTGATACAAAAGCATGGGAATCTATGAAAGTTCCAATAATGGGGCAAGAAAACAAGGTACTTACCTGTAACTTTGGTTCCCCAGTATTGGTAACTTTCATAGATTCCCATGCGCCCACCCTCCTCCCCTGGGAAAGCTCAGACTTTTCACATGAGATAGTGGCGGTTTGCACAACGGCTACGAAAATCTGAGGCTCTGAGCTCTCTCAGGAAGGTTCTAGAGGGTGAGGCTGCTCTGATTGGTCCTTGCAAACGTTTGGTCTCTTTTACACAAAGAGAGTGATAGGATACAAAATGAGATGAGGCCTAGGCCTGTGTTTCTCTTTTGTTTCTATGGTTTTTATACTACCGAGGCTCCCATTCCGACGACGGGGAATGATACAAAGCATGGGAATCTATGAAAGTTACCAATACTGGGGAACCAAAGTTACAGGTAAGTAACTTGTTTTCTTCAGCTTGGGCTGAAGTGGAACTCAGGACTCGTGCAGAAATGTTGGGAATCCCTGCAGATGTGTTTGCTATGACTAGGTCACAGAAATAAATGTCAAACACGGAACAGGTCCTCGATCCTGGAAGAATGGACCAGGACCTTCCAAGAGGAGGAGCAGTAGGGTTAAGGCAGTGTCTTCCCCCCTGATCAATTTAATTCAAAAATTCTTTATTTCGGCCATTTTGGCCATAAAAGAGTACAGAGTAAAACATGATAAAAGGAGATAAAATACAGAATTCATGCATGGACACAGTATTAACATCTTACAGTAGAAAAAAGTTCAAAGTATTTAGACTTTAGCATTCAATATCAATTAATTGACGCCGCTTGGATCACATAGCTAACAAATATTTAGAAAGTGCAAATACGATAGAACTTGATGTGTCAGTCTTTAGAATTCTAAAGGCATGTAAACAGCGTTTAAAACCTAAGTTTCTGTAGAGTGGTACCAGCCAATACTTCCTGGATTTAATCTAAGCTGGACAGAAGAAGAGCACATGAAGTTCATCCTCTATGTCACAGCTACATCCTGGAAACGACTTGTTAGTGGAGGCTGACCATTTACTTGTAAAAGCTTTGAGTGATAAAGTGCCGTATCTCCATTGTATAAAAAGTTTCCTAGCTAAAATTGGGAAGACAACATCCATATAATCCTCAAAATAATAAGAATTTTAGAAACCAAAAAATAGTTAGTCAGGGTGCCAGCATTAGAGGCACAAACAACAGAATTCAATTGTTCGATGCATGTGGGCTGCTGAATTCATATCTGTGCATAGATCGCCGCCTAGTGTTGGGTCCGGATGATTGCACTTTGTTGTCCTGGAAGAGTCTTTGAAGTATCACGAGATAGGTGACTCCTTCCCTGGACTACAGTGCGTATGGGCATCTTCTCCATCCTCAGATTGTTTTTTCCGCCAATGGGTTTGGATGTTATTCCTACACTCCAACTTCGGAATCGAAAAAAAACTTTTCTAGAGGCCATAAGGCCTTCGACTTCGACGGTATTGTTCTCGCTCGGTACCTCTCGACTCGATTAAGCTTTCCATCTTCATCCGGTCGTCGATGCGGGCCGTTGGGTCTTTTTCGACGCCACGTGGACCTACTGTCGATGGAAAGGAGCCCGTTTAAAAGATGCCCACAATGCCACTCCAAGTTCCCGCACACTGACAAGCATTCAGTATGCAACAAGTGCCTTTCTCCAGACCATAAGGAAGAAACCTGCCCGTTCTGCGCCCAGTTTCGATCGAAGAAAACCATACGGAATCGACGGGCCGCTAGGCAAGAGATGCAGCGACAGGCACCGGAACCGGACAACATCTTTGATGATGAGCAGGAACTTCCAGAAGCTCAAGACTCGGACCTAGAGATCGTCACTGCCGAGGACTACTCGGACTCCGATGACGAGATCCCACCGGGGCAAATCGTGAGTACACTGCCCCCGACTCCATTTACCCTGTTACCGAAGGCTCTGGTCGAGGCATCGCCAAAAGGCCTTAGCCAAGATCAAAAGAAACATTAGCCAGCCCCGCCATCCGGCTCGGCTCTGAAACCTAAGCCTTCAGAGACCCCAGGGCCAAGTACCGCAATCCCGAAGAAGGTTCCAGAACCAAAAAGGGTTGTCGACTCGAGAACCGTCGACCCGAACAAAAGCGTACAGCCCAAAAGCATCGACCCGAATAAAAGCGTCGACCCGAAGAAGGCCATACAGCCTAAAGGCGTCGACCCCAAGAAAACCGTCGACCCAAAAAAGGCCGTCGAGCCGAAGGGCGTCGACCCCAAACAGGTCGTCGAGCCTAGAAAGGACACTAAGCAGCCAAAGGGCGCAGACACCAAAAGAGACGTCGAGCCAAAAAAGCAAGCTGCGCCAAAGGTCCCCGAACCAAAGAAGGTCGCCGTAGGAAAGGGTGCCGTACCGAAGCCTACAATCCGCCCGGAAAAGGCTATCGACCCGAAGACAAGTGCTCCGAAGACACCAGTCGATCTGAAAAAGACCATTGACTCGGTAAAAGACAGCCAACCAAATAAGCCTGTCTAGCACAAAAAAAGTGTCGAAACAAAAGACACGGTCGACCCAAAAACACGCTCCGACCCCAAAAAAGGGCCTGAGCCGAAGAAAAGCACTAAGGCACCGAGAATCGTCGAAGCTGTAGGTGGTATCGACCCAAAGGAGTCACTACCAACAACAGTGGAGGAAGAACTCTTCCATCCTGACCCAGCAAACGACCAGGCAAAAATATACATTAATCCCGAGACTGGTAAAGTCACAATCCTACGAAGGAAGAAGAGCCCACTAGACACTGACTCTCATTCCCCTATTCCATTAAAAAAGAAGGACTTTGGGACCTCTCCACCTAGACCCTTCCTTCCCTGCTATCCTATTATGCATACTACTCCTTTTGCACCTTACTCTCCTTCTCACCATGAAGATGATGAGGGTAACACCGGGGAGGATCCTCAGGCTGATTATGAATATCCACAGAATGTACCATGGGAGGAGCCAACTGACCCTTACAACACCCATCCCATCCCTGATGTCTCCTCCTATCCAACTAAGCCTTCACCCACTGATGACACCATTGTCTTCAACCAATTAAAAGACAGGGCAGCACTATACCACAATGTAGATATGCATAATGACCCTGTCGAAGAAGACTTCTTATTTGACACCTTCCCAACATCAGAAAAAAGTGTCAGAACACTTCCCATGCTGAAGGGAGTGCTACAACACGCACCGGACATTTTTAAAGATACAGCCAGGGCACGGGTAATCAATCCCAGGATTGAAAAAAGTATAGGGCAGCCCCAAAAGACCCTACCTACATCAGAGGGCAGTTACCATTAGACTCACTAGTGGTAGCTAATGCACGCAAAAAGGCCAACTCACAGACAACGGGGGAAGCACCTCCCCCTGATAAGATATCAAAAATATTAGAAGCCTCAGGTAAAAGGGTAGCAGCACAGGCCTCCAATCCATGGAGGATAGCCAACACACAAGCTCTGCTAGCTCGTTACGACAGGGCGCATTATGATCAGCTTGAAAGCTGAATGCAACACCTACCTGAGCCTTTTAAAGCCCAAGCCGATGACCTCATACAAGAGGGAAAGTTCATCACAAATGCCTCCATCAAATGTGCGCTTGATGCAGCAGACACCGCAGCCAGGTCTATTAACACCAGTGTTCTACTAAGGCGACATGCATGGCTGCGTATTTCGGGCTTTAAGAATGAAGTGCAGTCCACTATTCTTAAACAGCCAGTCAACCAAGACTTCCTCTTTGGCCCTGCTGTCGACACCATTTTTTAGATAAAATGAAAAAGGACACAGAAACCGCAAAGTCAATGGGAGCATTGCAGTTTCAGCAACATAGAAGTTCCTTTCGACGCTCCTCATACAGGGCAGCTACACGAGGCAATACTTCCCAGACGTCATCATACAAAGGCAATACACAAAGTTCCTTTACCAAAAACTCCAACAGAGGAGGTTATAGAGGAAACAATAATAAGGGAAGAGGACGTGGAGGCAATAACACCACAGCCTCCACCGCCACAAAACAGTGACTTCATCACGTTACCTCCAGACCACCTAACACCGGTCGGAGGCAGACTCCAACAATTCCTACCTGTCTGGAACGCAGTTACCACGGACAGGTGGGTCAGACAAATTATCCAGTATAGTTATTGCCTGGAACTCACTTCTACCCCACCAAACATACCACCCAGACACCGTCCTATGTCCAAAGAACACATCACCTTGCTACAACAAGAGGTGAAATGCATGCTGGAAAAGGGGGCCATAGAGCCAGTCCCTTTCCAACATCAAGGGACAGGAGTATACTCCCTATACTTCCTTATTCCCAAGAAGGACGGTTCCCTCAGACCAATATTGGACCTCAGACCTCTAAATCAATATATATTGTCAGAGCACTTCCACATGATCACACTACAGCAAGTGCTCCCATTACTACAGCAAGGAGACTTCCTAGCAACATTGGACCTCAAGGATGCGTATTTTCACATACCCATCCATCCAGCTCACAGAAAATATCTCAGGTTCACAATAGAAGGTCAACACTACCAGTTCAAGGTTCTCCCCTTCAGGGTAACCACAGCCCCACGAGTGTTTACAAAATGCTTAGCGACAGTAGCAGCCCACCTCAGGAGGCAACACATCCACGTGTTCCCATATCTGGACGATTGGCTAATACAAGCGAAATCGTACCAACAGTGTGCAGAACACATGTCCCAAACCCTGCAGTTGTTGCACAGCCTAGGTTTCTCAATAAACTACCCCAAATCGCATCTGCAGCCATCCCACATACAACAATATCTAGGAGCCACTATAGATACATCAGTGGCGAAGGCATACCCAAACTCAGCGAGGATAGCCAGCATGCAGATGCTCATTCGGAATTTTCAGCCACAACACTCTCTGCCAGCTCGAGTCTTCATGCAACTCATAGGCATGATGGCATCCTGCATATTCATAGTCCCCCATGACAGACTTCAAATGCGCCCATTGCAAGAATGCCTAGCAAGGCAATGGAACCAGGCTCAAGGGCAACTAAAAGACCTAGTGTTGGTGGACAGTCGCGCTCACTACTCCCCGCAGTGGTGGAACCCACAAAACCTTTCCAAGGGGCGACTGTTCCAAGAGCCAGTTCCACAACTTGTACTAACAGCGGACGCATCACTGACAGGCTGGGGAGCCCACCTCCTTCGCTACACGGTACAAGGGCTCTGGACAAACAAACAAAAGAAACTGCACATCAACCAACTAGAGTTGCTGACGATATTCCTAGCCCTAAAAGCATTCCAAAAGTACTTGTGCAGCAAGGCCGTGTTGATCTTGACGGACAACATGACCGCAATGTACTATATCCAGAAACAGAGTGGAACACACTCTCCACAGCTGTCTCACTTGGCACAGAGCATATGGAAGTGGGCAATTCCAAAAGACATCTTTCTCCTAGCAGAACACCTTCCAGGAAAAGACAATCAGATGGCAGACCTGCTCAGCAGGCACAGCCAACAACTGCATGAATGGGAGATTCACCCCAAAGTTCTCCAGCCATTCCTCCAAAAGTGGGGTCACCCAGAAATAGACCTGTTTGCCACAAAAGAAAACTCGAAATTCCAGTACTTTTCCGCCAGGTTCCTACATCCGTTGTCACAGGGCAATGCGATATGGATGAACTGGTCAGGCAGATTTGCGTACGCTTTTCCCCCAGCACCGCTAATTCCGCTGGTGGCACGCAAACTGCGGCAACAGTCACTCACGCTAATCCTAGTTGCTCCCACATGGGCGAGACAGCCATGGTACACAACGTTCCTGGCGCTTTCAGTAGTTCCTCATCAAAGGCTGTGCCTCGCACGCCATCTGTTGACTCAGAACCATGGAGAAATCAGACACCCAGAACCCAATCAGATGAACCTAGCGATCTGGCTCCTGAAGTCTTAGAGTTCGGATACCTTAATTTACCTCCTGACTGCATGAGCATTATCAAGGAGGCTAGACGACCAACTACAAGAGCATGCTAGGCAGCAAAATGGAAAAGATTTGTTATTTACTGTAACAATAACCAAATCAACCCATTAGATGCCTCCATACAAAACATTATATGTTACCTACTGCATCTTCAAAGATGCAACTTAGCATACTCTTCAATAAGACTACACCTAGCTGCTTTAGCGGCATACCTTCAAAACAGACAACACCTTTCACTGTTTAGAGTACCAGCAATCAAAGCTTTTATGGAAGGTCTTAACCCCTTCCATGCTCATGACGAGCTCAGCTCGTCATGAGGCACAGTTGAGCTGTGCTGATGACGAGCTGAGCTCGTCATGAATATAGGAGCTTTCCAATTTCCAGCACAGGGGAAAAATAACCACAGCAGCGATGTGGTTAAAAGGGTGATCCCTCCAAGATACCCTCCTTCCCCAGTCTGGAACCTAAATCTAGTACTTACCAGACTTATGGGACCTCCCTTCGAACTTCTACACTCATGCGAACTGCAATTCTTAACGTGGAAGGTGGCTTTCTTGATTGCCATTACCTCACTCAGACGAGTTAGCGAATTACAAGCACTAACAATTCAAGACTTTTCATGCAAATACATGCTAACAGGGTAGTTCTTAGAACAAACCCTAAGTTCATGCCAAAAGTAGTATCAAATTTCTATATTAATCAATCTATAGAACTGCCAGTATTCTTCCAAAATCCACAGTCAGTAGCCGAGAGAGCCCTACACACACTAGATGTAAAAAGAGCTCTACTTTACTATGTGGACAGAACGAAATCATTTAGGAAAACAAAGAAACTATTTGTTGCTTTTGCACCACAACATAAAGGGAATCCAATATCAAAGTCAGGAATACCCAGATGGATAGTTAAATGCATTCAAATATGCTATCAAAAGGCTAAACACACTTTAACTGTCCCCCCCAAGAGCACACTCTACAAGAAAAATGGGGGAATCCATGGCTTTCCTCTGGAATATTCCTCTTGATGACATATGTAAGGCAGCCACATGGACTACCATATACACTTTCTCGAAAAACTACCGTGTAGACGTGCAAGCAAAGCAACAAGCTGCTGTAGGCCAAGCTGTCCTCACTCTTTTTCAAACTGCTGCAGCTAGCACAGGTGACCACCGCTAGAGGAGATACTGCTATACAGTCTATGCACAGATATGAATTCAGCAGCCCACATGCCTCGAACGGAATATGCTACTTACCAGTATGCATCTGTTCTTGGCATGTAGGGCTGCTGACATTCATATCGCCCGCCCTCCTCCCCCGGTGCCTGTCGCAGCTGCAGCATTATCTTTTGCATGGCCATCTCTTTCTTTACTATCTCCATCTCTGCCACAATGGCGAAAAAAAATCTGAGGATGGAGAAGATGCCCATGCGCACTGTAGTCCAGGGGAGGAGTCACCTATCTCGTGATACTTCGAAGACTCTTCCAGGACAACAAAGTGCAATCATCCGGACCCAACACTAGGCGGCGATCTATGCACAGATATGAATGCCATCAGCCCTACATGCCAAGAACAGATCCATACTGGTAAGTAGCATATTCCTTTTTTCTTTAAAAATCCTAGTGAGGGACTTGCGCGAAACCTTGCGACATGCCCTTTTCGGATTGCCTTATAGACGCCAACCAGGAAATTTTTCCTACACTGTTATAGCTTAGTACCTGCTTAAGCTCTTGCCTATAATTTAGCAGATCTGGCGTTGACCATAACCTACACCAAAACCTGAGGGGCTTTAACGCTAACTCATCTTCTATAGGTGTCAGTCCCAAGTCTAACCTTAGGGGGTAAGCGGGGTACTTTGAGGAAGTGTCAGCAACTGCCTAATGAATTGTATTTCTATTTTAGCAATTACTGGCGCACTGGAATGTCCCCACAACTCCCCACCATAGAGAGCGGCAGCCCTTGCTTGGGTCTTATAAATCTCCAGGGCTGGGCTCACTGGCTTAAATGTCGATTTATATGAAACTTTAAGGATACCACCCGCCAACTGTGACAGTTTCAGTTGAGATTTGACTTGTTGGGGTTCCCAAGACAGATTTTCGTGAAGTGTGACCCCAAGATACTGGAAAGTCGTAACCCTTTCCAACCTCACACTGCCCAGGGTCGGATTAGGTCGAGTGGATGCCGGGGGATTAAATATCATAAATTTTGTTTTGTCGGCATTTATTTCAAGACCACGGCATCGACAAAAGTCCCCAAAGCCATTCAATATCCGTTGAATCCCCATAGGGGACTTGGAAAGCAGGAGGTTATCATCGGCGAACATAATCGCCGGAACCCTCCTGCCTGCCAGCCTTGGCGTGTCGTTGTTAGGAACGTTGTCCAGATATGAGATTACACCATTAACGTAGAGGCAGAACAGGGTCGGTGCCAAGACACAGCCCTGCCTCACCACTCTACCGACTGCAAACCTTGGTGACAGCGCCCCATTCCTCCCGCATCTAACCCAGATCAACCATTTCTGGAGTTGGGATTTCCATTGGCCCTGGAAAGACCAACTCCAGGCATAGTGCATTGTGATCGCTGCCAGCCCTAGGGATTACCCTGAAATCAATGACCTTGGACCACATCCTTGTTTCAACCATGATGTAGTCGAGATTCATGACCCCTCTTGTTAAAAGTGCACATCGACCGAGTATTGGACGGTGTACGCCCGTTACAGGCCATTAAAGAATTGTTTAAAGTACGGGCCATAATCTGGATCGCTAAGGGAGACCATGATTTGGGACATGGGGATTGGCATGGTGGGATAGCCCAATAATCATCCTCTCCCATAAGGACACCCTCGCTCGTTCCCAAGAGGTGCTCGTAATGGCAGTTCCCATCTCCAGCCACCAAAAGATTGCAGTCACTGGGCAATGTACTCAAGATATGGGATAACTCATCAATGGTGGTCGATTCGGAAGCCAAACGAACTGGGCGTGAGTATACATTCACAATAGCTAGTTTGAAAGAATTTGGCCATTTCAAAACTATACACTGAACATCTTCGGAATATGTGGCCAAATTATCCACAATACAACCCAAGTGGAGAGTGACCCAAATGGTAAGGCCACCTGACGGTCGTCCTTTCCCTCCCCACCTAGCAGGTACATGGCATGTGGCCAATCCCACTCTAAAATGTTCGCCCCTGGCCCAAGTCTCTTGGAAGAGACAAATATAATTTTGGTCCACCAGGGACCCCGACTCTATACAGTTTAATTTATGCGTTAGACCCGCCAGACTTGTGTCTAGTGAAAGAGGGATGGGAGTTACCACTCAAACCCCCTAAACAGAATATTGTGGATTATATACTTGGTCTCCGCTCCAGGATGGCTGAGTACATGAAGAAGGCAACTAAAAACCTTGAGGCTAGCCAGGAATTACAGTAGGCCTGGCATGACCAAAAGGCTGTGCTGAATGTTTACCAGCCAGGGCAGAAAGTATGGGTGTTGGAGCCTGTGGCCCCAGCAGCACTCCAAGACAAGTGGAGTGGCCCTCATACTATAATTGAGCAGAAGGGTGAGGTCACCTACCTGGTGGACCTTGGAACTCCCAGGAGCCCTCACAGGGTGCTCCATGTCACCAGGCTCAAATCATATGTTGACAGGGCAGACATGGGCTTGCACATGGCTACTGATGAGGGGCAGGAGGAAGAGAGTGATCCACTCCCTGACCTGCTCTCACAAAACCCTGATGATGGTTCCGTTGATGGTGTAGCCTTGGTAGGCAACCTCACTGACCAGCAGCAAACTTATTGCAGAAACGTTCTCAATCAGTACAGTCATATGTTTTCACTGACTCCAATTCAGACTACCAGGTGCACTTATGAAGTTGACACTGGGGACTTCTGCCTGTTAAAAATAAGATTTACAGGCAACCTGACCAAGTCAGGGACTGTAGCAGGACTGAAGTCCAGAAGATGTTGGAATTCTGAGTTATTGAACCCTCAGATAGCCCTTGGGCTAGTCCACTAGTCTTAGTCCCCAAACGTCACACCAAAGATGGTAAGAGAGAGATGAGGTTTTGTGTTGACTACAGAGGTCTCAATTCAGTCACTAGGACAGATGTTCATCCATTTTCAAGGGCAGATGAGCTTATAGATACTTTCGCCTCAGCCAAGTTTCTGAGCACATTTGACCTGACAGCTGGATACTGGCAGATCAGACTAGCTGATGATGCAAAGCCAAAACGACATTTTCCACCCCTAGTGGGCACTACCAATTTGTGGTGATGCCCTTTGGTTTGAAGAATGCACCTGCCACTTTTCAAAGGTTGGTGAACAAAGCACTTACAGGCCTGGAAGACTATAGTGTGGCATATCTTGATGATATTGCTGTCTTTAGCTCTACCTGGGAGGATCACCTGGTCCACCTGAGAAATGTTTTGGAGGCCCTGCAGAAAGCAGGCCTCACTATCAAGGCCACCAAGTGCCAGATAGGGTAGAGTCAAGTTGTATACCTGGGCACCTGGTAGGTAGAGGTCAGGTTCAACCATTGCAGAGCAAAATCCAGACCATAATAGACTAGGTTGATCCAACCATCCAGACTCAGGTCAGGGCTTTATTGGGCCTGACTGGGTACTATAGGAGGTTTGTCAAATGTTATGGATCCATAGTGACCCCTTTGAATGACTTACTTCCAAGAGAATGCCAAAGAAAGTTCAGTGGACAGTTAGCTGTCAAAAGGCATTTGATCTCCAGAAGCAGGCCGTGTGCACTGCTCCCATTCTGCAAAGTCCTGAGTACTCCAAACAATTCATTGTCCAAACAGATGCATCTGAGTTGGGGGTAGGGGCTGTGTTATCACAATTGAATGATGATGGTCAGGATCAGCCAATAGCTTTTATTAGCAGAAGGCTGACATCCAGAGAGAAACGTTGGTCAGCTATTGAGAGTGAGGCCTTTGCTGTGGTTTGGGCTCTGAAGAAGCTGAGGCCTTACTTGTTTGCGCTCACTTCATTGTTCAGACAGACCATAAGCCCCTCTTATGGCTAAAACAGATGAAAGGTGAAAACCCCAAAATTTGAGATGGTCCATTTCCGTACAGGGGATGGACTATACGAGTCTGCCCTCGTGCTGCTGGACAAACCTCTGGCAGGGGACGCTGGACAATAGGTTTCCTGTCACAGGGAGGTATGAGCACCTCTCAGACAGGATTTAGTGTATTGGGGCTGGGTGGGTGCACTCCAAGAGTGCTTTTATGTCTGCACTGGGGGCACATTTGGTGTCCCTGTGCATAGTCCAGCTCAAACCGGTTGCAGGGGCTACCAGCCCCTGCTCTGGCGCGAAACTGGACAATGGACATGGGTGTAGCCACCCCTTTGTCCTGACCCTCCCATAGGTGGGTTCCCAGAGTTTGTCCCACCCCTTCCTTGGGTATAAAATAGGAACCCCTGACTACAGGAATTCAGAATTTACCTGGACTAAACTCTGCTACAGAAACCAAGTTCTTTGATGATCTGCACGACGCTAGATGACTGAAGAATCTCCCTTGGAGTAAAGGAGTTACTTCCCTGCAAGGCAGGCACCTAAACGCATCTGACCGGTTTGCATCTACGCAGCTCCTGACGGACTCCGAAGAATTTGCAACAAAGGTGGTGGGTTCCCAAGCTTCCCTGAGGCCGACCTGTGCTCTCAGCAAACCTGAGACCCGCAGCCCTTGTGGGGACCGTGCAACCCGAACCCCTGGACACCGTGAACATTTGCAGGAGCTTATGCTTTTTGGCGATCCTTGAGGCTGTGCCCAGAACAGTGTTTCCACTGAAGATTACCGGCCTACACTCCACGAGTGTTCCGTGGGCTGGTGTTTTGTGATTCCTCTCGAGGTCCCTTCGCGATCCCTGGTCAGTCGACCTGTTGGTCCCTGAGAAGGTAACCTTAACTTTCCGTGGGCTTTCCTGGTTTCTCCCGGTGTGCCCTGACTCTCCATAGCTTGGGGAGTCCCAAAGACCTTGCTGTTCCTCACCGAAGCAGCTTTTCTCTGACCGTGTGGGTTGCAGTTGCCAAGGCTTGTTGGTCTCCACTCCGGATACCGACCCCCCAGCACTCGACTTCCTTCGTGTGACAGCTCGCCTCAGACTCTGGTCTTCATCGTCGACGTCTCCTGGTCCCTGTGACTGCAGAGTCAAGCTTCACCTCTTTGCACCTGAGGCACCCGACATTGGTGGGCATTCGTCTACCGAGCCCCTGGTCACTGGCAAGTGACCCAGACTATATCCCCTCTGCTTTCAGGTTCTTCTCATCTCTGATCCAGGCTTGGATCACAACGGACACTTTCCTCCTTCATGGCAGCAGCACTTTGCAGCATCTCACCATTAAAACCGACGAATATGTTGAGTATCTTGACAGCACCCAACATGGATTTCGAAAACATCACAGCACAGAATCTGCTCTCACTTTTGTAGTCGACAACATCCGACGCAAAGTTGACACTGGTCAAACTACTATTCTAGTGCTACTGGACCTCACGGCCGCATTCGATACCCTGTCTCCCGCCATCTTAACATCTCGGCTTAGGGAGGCAGGTGTCACTGGGTCGGCCCTGAGCCTCCTCAGTTCCTTTCTCCTTGATAGGGAACAGAGAGTGATGCTCGGAAACCACCTTTCCCCAGCCAAGTCTTTGCAATGTGTGGTGCCACAGGGGTCGGCACTAGTCCGACCCTGTTCAACATCTACGTGGCCCCCCTTGCTAGGCTGGTAAGATCGCAGGGGATGGAGGTGGTATCATACGCCGATGACACCCAGATCATGGTGTCATTCACTCATTCCTCTGTCACTACATCTGCCTTCAGCTTCAGGTCATGTATGCAACATGTAGCAGATTGGATGGTCATCAACTCCCTGAAGCTGAACGGCGACAAGACAGAGGTGTTGGTCTTTGGGAAGGACCAAGATGTCTGGTCGAGTGAGTGGTGGCCTTCCTCTCTCGGCACCTGCCCCACTCCCTCTCAATTGGCCAGAAATCTCGGTGTGGTGTTCGATACTTCACTCTCGATGTCTCTTCAGGGGAATCGGACTGTGGCAACCTGTTGGGGCGTGATCAGGATACTCAACAGAATTCGCAGCTATCTGTCCCTTCATGCACGTAAGCAGATTGCAGTCGCCCTTGTTGGCTCCAGGTTAGATTACTGCAACTCTCTATACATGGAGTCCAACAAGGGCCTCATACATCGGCTGCAAACCGTGCAGAATGCTGCTGCACGTTTTGTTCTAGACCTTCCTAAGACATCATCTGCCACCACCGCGAGGAGAGACCTCCACTGGTTGCCTGTCCAGCACAGAATCTATTTTAAAATTCTGTGCTTGACCTACAGAGCTCTCGAGGATGGATCTAAGGGCGCTATCAGCTCCCTACTTACCCGCTACCATCCCACAAGGTGCCTTCGCTCTGCGGGACTACTCCAGCTTGCTGTCCCTCGCTTCAGGCTTACCAGATGGGGAGCCAGGGCCTTTTCCGTCGCTGCCCCTCAGCTCTGGAACACCGTGCCTATTGAGATTAAAACTCTACCTTCTCTAGACTTGTTCAAAAAGGCCTTAAAAACGTGGTGCTTTTCAAGAGCCTATTCAGGATGAACTGCTTGGTCTTGGTTATGAGCTGGTTTTTTGAATTAGGCGCCTTGACGCCCACTGGGCTAAGTTTGCGCACGACAAGACTCCTTTCATTTAATTTCATTTTCATTTCATTTCATTTCATTTCATTTGACACCTACGCACCCGGCTTCCCTGGGTGAGGTAACACGAGTACTCTGGTGCTCACATGGGTGCTGGCCTTAGAACCTTCTAAGTCTAAAAGAATTTGCTCAAAGTCCTCTTCTAAGTGTCCTTAAACTCTAAAATTCCAACCGCGACTTTCCCATAGGATTGTACGGAGCTTGCGGCTGTGTTCTCACACTGCAAGCATCCCCTGTGGGTCCCCTCTGTCACTACCTTGGGTGGTTCCTTGGGGTCCCAGCGATTCTTCGTTCTGTAGGCACTGTTTCTAGTAATGTCGGGGTTGTTATTCCACTTTCTAAATATATGGTTTGGTCTCCCCCTGGGGCCCACTCTGTATTGTGCTATTTACTGTTGTTCTAGTGTTTTGATATTGTGTATCTTACTCTCTAATCTCATAAAGAGGATTAGTAGAGAGTGTTCAGTAATAAATACATATATTTTATATATATCTTGTGTGGTTCTCCTTTCATTTGGTCATTCAGGAGGTTATAATCTGGTAAACCAAGCTGCTTTACTTTCCTTCGAGACTTAGCCTGAAGGCTGCTCTCCATACCTACCACTAGGATAGCTTTCAATAAAGGTTGCCTTTAACCTAATCATCAATAAGGGTTGTTTGGACTGGTACAAGGTGCCCACTATAGCTAGTGGACAGCATATACCAGGCCAACTTCTCGCACCTGGCAGCCTCAGAAGCTGCTACGACTAATAGAGGAGGTGGTGCTCGGCTCGGAATACATTGCATAGCACTGGAGGGAGTACTGGGGAATATGTACAACTCACTGCAAGGAGGGGGTAGAAAAAAGTCCCAACGCTATTTTTGGCAGCCGATAAAACGAAACTAATAGTCTTGCAGGATCCTAAGTTGGCAGCTGTGAAATCTCTAGATGAGATATCAGGCAATACTGAACTTGCTGAGGTATATAAGAGGCCCCTGGGAGGTGCTCAGGAAAGGATGGACCCCCTGGAACATTTAAACAGTAATCTGCCCAGAGTCATATTGAACACTAATGAGAGGGGGGACGAAGGTAGAGGGGTGGGGGCAACGGCTGAACATGATCTTAAATCGGTACACAGAGGTCTGTTTAATCCAAATCTACAGCAGGAGATGCGTCTTTGGGCTTTGCCGCTGACAAAATCCCGGATGAGTGTCACTCTGGAATGACATGTGATGGAGCAGTAAAGGAGTGCGACTCTGGGGGAAAAAATGTTCTCCATGTCCAACCCATCGGACACTTCGGATGATAAAGGAATGTCAGGCTCTAAAGGAAGGATCAATCGTCAGTGGCGGAAGTGAGCAGATTAGTATACATTTGGAGCAGGATCATATAGATCTAATGACTGTGCCCAAATATACATCTGAGGAAAAGGCGCTACAATTAGGAGAGGCAAACACCCTGCTTTGGGACTATTCTTCCTCATTAGAGATGTCATATAATGGAGGAAACCCTGCTAGTCATGCTGCAGGAGGCTCAGCAGAAAAAAACAGATGAAGAGATTTCGCTGCCATCAATTTATCAAAGTAATTTAGATCCCAGAGTGGAAACCTGAACAGAGAGTCAGAAAACACATACTGCATGTCGGAAACTCCAGAATACAGTCAGGAGGATTGCCAAAGCCTGCACCGAGTTCACGGAAAGAATGAACGAAGCAGAAGCACAAATATCTTATCTTGAGGATGAAACGGCTGCTTAAAAGACGGTCACAGAAGCAATTGGTGCACACAAGGATGACTCTCAGTTAAAGCTTGTTGATTTAGAGAACCGATTGCGACGCAATAATTTGAGAATTCTAGATATCCCGGAGGAAATTGATGGACAGGATGTTCGGAAACTTGTAGTTGAACTGTTTACGGAGGCTTTCCCCAAACTTTCAATGTGGAACTGATCCTGTGAAATTCAAAGAGCGCATCGGTTTCAATTTAAACAGCCAACCAAAGTGAGACAGTCTGCCTCTAGGCCAAGGGCAATATGGATATGTTTAAACAACTTCCTTGCGCGTAAGGCTGTATATGATCTGGCGCAGCCAGATAGGAAGAGAGCAGGGAAGGGCCGCAAATGTTTTGTCCGCCCCGATTTCTGCTATCAAACAGTGTAAAAAAGGTGGCAACTCCGCCAACTAATCAATCTATTTCAAGCCAAGGGAGCGCAAGCTTTTCTGTTGAATCCTGCTAGGTTGAAAATAGTCTTTAATGAGCAAACAGGGTTTTATACATCAGAGGCGCAAGCTAAGGAATATCTCCACTCAATTTAAGCACAATTTACAGCTAGGGGTATTAGTATATCAGGATGGCTTAAATATGGATGCATGGAATAGCTAAACTTTTGGGATATTGCTAGTCTAGATATGTGATCATCATGTCTCGTAGAAGTGTTAAAAAAAAAATTTTATGAGGGAGATATATAGAGACACTGAGGCAGTGTCTCAAATGATATATGTTTTCAAAATTGTTTATTTTTTCTTCTTATCAAGTAAGGCGAAAGATGACGATCTGGAGCGGGTGAAGGGCATATAGCGGGTAGCAAGGAAGCTTCCCATCGGATAGACCATAGATTCTATTGCCCTGTTTTTGGGGAGGGAAGGGAGGGTGGGGGGGGGTAGAGGGGGAGACAGGTGTTTGGGAGTGTGAGGGTTGTATAGATGGTATAGGTAAGAAGTTTGGGGTGGGGGAAAATCAATGCATAAAAAAGGAAATTAGGCTATCTTTGGTGTTTTAAAGGTAACCATATAAGTCCAAATGAACACAGCAACAAGGTATGGGGGTAGGACGATAGCCTTAGAGCTGCGTATATGTTCTTTTCATGCCTGTGGTCTAAACAATCGCGGTAAAAGGCAACGAGATGCTGCTGATTTACGGCTAATGAAACCAGACATTCTGTGTTTACAGGAAACGCATATCCCATGGAGCAAACACAGGGTATTAAATGAGCTTGGCTGTATATTACTTGCAGCATCTTGATAGACTACCACAAACGGGGGGAGGCTATTATGGCACGGAAAGGAATTCAAGGGACAGGGAGGATACTGGTGGACAACTTTGGTAGGTGGGCTATAGCGGAATGCTTGGTGGAGGCTGCTAATGTTGTAATATGCTCAGTCTATGGATAGAATTTTGATGAGGCAGCAATATTAGCAGGGTTGAAAGTCGAGCTGGCATCATGGTGTACCCCTCTGGTTCTATGTGGGGACTTTAACATTCATTTGGCCTGTCAGAGGAAGGAGCTAAATTATAACAACTATGGGGCCGAAAATCCAAGGTCTTTAAAGGGCTGCGACAATTAATTGGGGACCATGGATTGGTAGATGCCTGGCAGACCTTGAATTATCCTGACCCAGGATACACTTTTTACTCTCACCCTCACCATAAATTAGTTAGGCTTGATCATGTCTTTATGTCAAAAACACTTATGGCGGGGCAAGGATGTAGTTATGGTCAAGGATCACAGTGGACCACAGTCCATTGTTCCTCGATATCCCCGAAATCAGTAAAAATCTGCCGTTAGGATCTTTTTCTTTTGAAAGGAAGCTCTTGTTGGACAGTTCCTATCTTAATCATATTAAAGCCTGGGTTACACACTTCTTGAATATTAACAGAGGCTCAACCTCTAGGGCCATTGTGTGGGATGCTCTAAAGGCTGGATTAAGAGGTGAAACGCTCAGCTATGGACTGTGTAGTCAGAAGCAACTCCAGATTACTATGCAGGTGCTCCTAGACGATCTCAAAATAGTAGAGGAAGAACTTATCCAAGGAATTATCACAGGAGTGGATATGCAGGTGTTGCAAAGCAGGATAGCCTGTTTTGAAGCCAAAATTAACATGGGGTGGAGCAAGGAAATTGCTAGCAAGTATAAGATACATAGACAGGAAATGTAGGAATATGGGGAAGCTGCAGGGCGCTGTCTGGCACAAAGAATATGGGCTAAGGAAGCTTCACAAAGAATTGGTCCAGTGACTGATGAGGCAGGGAATACAGTGGAAACAACTCGGGGATTTTGGAAGTATTCAAGCTTTTTATAAATAGCTCCACACACAGAGTGAATGTAACGATCAAACTAATAATGCCTTTTTTCAACATTTAGAGATGGTAGGTATACAACAAGAAGAGTAGTAAACACTTGACACCCCGATATCTATGGAGGAGATTGAGGCGGCGATAGGTTCATTAGCCAGGGGAAAGGCAGCAGGACCAGATAAACTACCACTTGAGGTCTATGGTGCTTTGTTTCAGGAGATAAAGGAGGATATGCGTGCTACATTTCAAGATGCACAGCTTGGGAAGCCTCCACCACTTTAGGAAGCGGCCAACATAGTAGTTTTGGGAAAAAAAAATATAAACCTCTAGCTTTGCCAGGGTCTTATAGACCAATATCTTTATTAAATTGTGACAGCAAAATGTATGCTAAAGTTTTAGCAACTAGATTGGCGTGAGTAATTACGCCCCCGGTGTCTATTCACCAACATGGATTTATACCTTTCAGGGGCCCGGTCAACCATATAAGCAGAGTAGTTATCTTGATCGATCTAACTAATGTACAACATAACAGGTTGGGCTTGATACTTCTTGACGCCGAAAAGGCGTTTTACCGTGGCTCCTGGATCGTTTCGGACAATCTCAGTCGGCATTACTCGGCCGATCACAAGTGGCGGCTCCATCCTGAGGTGGTCCATCTCGTCTGCAAGATGTGGGAAATTCCTCGGTTGGACTGCTTTGCCACTCGTGAGAACGCTCACTGCCCGTTGTTCTGCAGTTTCCGATGCCGGGAGCTTTGGAGGACGTGTTTCAGTTGGATTGAAGTTTGCAGCTCCTTTACGCGTTTCCCCCGTACCCTTGATTCCTCGAGTTCTGAGGAAGGTTTGCCAAGACCTGGCCCAAGTTATATTGCTCGCCCCAGATTGGCCAAGAAGGGTGTGGTACACAGATCACCTTCACCTCTCATCGCACCCTCCGCTCCGTCTCCCTCTCAGGGTAGGCCTCTTCTAGCAGTCGCAGGGGCATGATCTACACCCCCACCTCCAGAGCCAGCACCTTCTTGCCTGGAGATTGAACGTGGCAACCTGAGTTATTTCTCTCTCCCACCAGAAGTGGTGGATGTTATTTTATTATCTAGGAGACACTCCACCAAGTCTTTTTATTCCTCCTGGTGGTCCAAATTTGTGAAATGGTGTGGGGAGAGGTCCATTGATCCTTTAAAGGCACGTTTGTCTGATGTGCTGAGTTTCTCTCTGTTCTTGGCTCAGCAGGGCTGTGCTGTGGCTATAATAAAAGGTTATTTTTTGACTTTTATTTGTTTGCCGGACCAGCCGTCTTTGTTTAAATCTTCAGTTGTTATGAGTTTCATTAAGGGCCTAACCAATAAGTGTCCTCTCACTCCTTTCATTATGCCTCGGTGGGATTTGAATCTTGTTCTTACGTTTTTGATGGGTTCTCCTTTTGAGCATCTTCATAGTTGTCCGTTGATGCTATTTTCCTTCAAAACAGTTTTTTGATCGCTATTACCTCGGCCAGGAGGGTAAATGAGCTTCAGGCTCTTAGTTCTAAACAACCTCCATTCTTGAACATTCATGCAGAAAAGATGCTTCTCAGGACCAGGGCTGCTTTCCTGCCTAAGATGGCCACTCCTTTCCATTTTGGATAGTCTATTACTGTACCTACCTTCTATCCTCCCCCTCACCCTTCTAAGGAGGCGGAGAGACTTCATCGCCTTGACCCTGAGAGGGCGGTCAGTTTTTATCTGGACAGGACCAGGGATCTAAGGCTGGCATGATGATCTCTTCGGGGGCTACATTGGATGGATGAAAGGAAAAGCTGTCCACAATCGAACACTATCCAGGTGCATCATCTTGTGTCTCAAGATCTGCGACGCCCTAGCCAAGAAGGAGCCGCCTGAAGCTATTAGAGCTCATTCCACCGGAAGCCAAGTCATCTTCTTCTGCTTTGGCTAGAGGTGTTTCTGTTGTTGATATTTGTAAGGCAGCAACTTGGGCCTCCCTCCACACCTTTGCGAAGCATTACTGCTTGATTTCAGAGGTTAGGAGAGACGGCCATTTTTCACATTCTGTTCTGCAAGATTTTTTGGTATAGTCAGGTGGACACCCTCCTCTGGGAGAGGAACGGCTTGGGGATTCAATTCAAATGGTGAGGAATCCACAGGCAGATGTATCCATCAGAAGAACAAGTTACTTACCTTCTGTAATGGTTTTTCTGGTGGATACAGTATCTACTTGTGGATTCCTCAGTAACCCACCCACCTCCCCCTTGTCCTCCTGTTTCTTCCGAAAAAGTTATAGCTGTTTGACATTAATGTTTTTAATATGTCATTTTCATGCTTACAGTTTGGTGCTAGGAAATGCTTTGTTTATTGGCTTTTTCCAATCTGTTGATGTAGATACTATGTGTATTTGTATATATGTTATGTATACTGTGTATACTTGTCAAAATGTTGTCGGTCCACCAGTTTGCCTCTAGGGCACGGAATAAATGAGTGGAACTGACGCCAGCACGCCGACGAGGTCTTCTTATGGCTCCAATGATGTCATATGGAGTCGCGAGCGGAGCTGTGCTATTATGACGTCCTCGTCGACGTGGGAGAGCTAGGAAAAGAATTTCTGTGGAATGCTTGCGCAGAGGTAATTCAAAAGGTGAGAAATCCACAGGCAGATACTGTATCCACCAGAAAAAGCGTTACCGAAGCTAAGTAACTTATTCATCAAAGCTATACAAGCTATGTATAAATCCCTGACTGCCAGGATTTGTATAATGGGCAAAGAATCCAATCTAGTTCATATAAGCAGGGGGACAGGGCCCATGTACCCCGCTGCTATTTGTCATGTACATCAGCTCCTTCCTAACTATGTCGGAGGATAGCAATAAGATTAGCTCAACAATCTGTGGGCAGTAGCAGACTCTGGTTCTAGCCTACGCAGATGATATTGCGTTGGTGACCTCAGATCCAGCGGCAGCTATTCCGGAGATGGCGCGGCTGGAATATATATTTGGGGCGATATCAGGATATAAGTTGAATCCAATAAAAACACAAATTATCTGCACAAAGGCGGCTTGTCCAGTAGATGCTCGTGTAACCGAGGAATTGGCTTGGGACTTGAGGAGTTCTAACAGTTTTTTTGGACGTTTTTTTGCCAGGGCTTTGGTAGTGCTCCAGCTTGGAGGACGAGTCACTCTGTCGTGATAGTCGAGAGATGTTTGAGGACAGCAGGGTTTTGCGCCAAAGTTCTAATGCAGTTCTACCAAGCAGTGACTCTTCTTTGTCCTTTGTGTTAAACTGTTAAATCTGAGTTCTTGGGGAATGGGGTGCCACTTAAATACTCAATTTAGGGGTGTTATGGGAGTGACAGGTAAGAGCCAATGGGCTTCCTACCTTTAGGATGTTTACACCCTCTATATGACCACTTCCTGTGGGAAGTGGGCATTACCCTGACCCTACAATTCTAAGTCCGTTCAAAACAAAATGGAGGAATCTGACAAGTAGAGGCCACTTTAATTGGCCCGCCCTAGGGGTGGTGCTGGCTGAATGTGGGCAAACCTCCTAATCTAACTAAGTTTCCTTCTTGTCTTGCCGCCAAAAAGTGGGGTCAGGACAGGGGGTTGAGTATGTGCACTATCTGGAGAGGCCCAGGGTCGCATAACAAAGGTGGCAGGCCTTTGAAACTTCCCGGCCTGGAATACCCATCCTGCTTAGACAAGGTGTGATCATCTCCACCCAGAGCAGGCTTTGTAACTGGCCTCTGAGAGCGTAGGTTCTCACCTCAGGAGGTCAGAAATAGTTCTATGGTGGCTGGATGGTCAAGAACAGTCCTCTGAATGCATGTATTCATAAATCCAGCACTGTGTTCACAGTGTGTGTTTATTAAGATGAGGTGTACCGTACCAAATACTGTGTTTTTTCCTGAAGCCGGATTGGGTGGAGTCGATGATGTTGTGCTCTTAATGAATGAGGCGAGTTGGCTGTTGATGGCTTTCTCAATGACTTTCGCAGGGAACGGGAGAAGGGAGGTGAGTCTGTAGTTTTTGAGGTTGGTGGTGTCTGCCAAGGGAGGGGGTTGACCTCGGCATGCTTCCAGTCGTCGGGGAATGAGGCGGTCGCCAAGGAGCGGTTGATGGTGTGGCGGAGCATCTGTGCAAATGTGTCCGCTTCTCTGTTGAAAATGTGGTGGGGGCAGGGGTCCGTGGGGGGCCCAGAGTGGATTGACTTTATCGTCTTCAGTGTGTCTTCCATAGTGAGGGCTGTCCAGCTGTCAATGGTTTGCTTCAGGGTGTTGGGAGTTGTTGTTGGAGGTTCCATGTGTTGGTTGTCCTCGACGAAGTTGTTGTAGATGCTCTTGATTTTGTGGTGAAAGAAGGTGCTGAATTTGTCGCAGAGGTCTTGTGAGGGAGGGATGTCAGTCGACTCGCTGGTGAGTCGGGCAAACTCCTTGATGATGTTGAAGAGTTCTTTGCTGTTGTGTGCATGTGTGGAGATTCTCTCTTCAATCGCTTTTTTCTTCATTTTTCTGATGAGTTGGTGGTGGGTGTTGGTAGCGGCTCTGAAGTTGTTGTGGGCTTCTGTGGATTTGGTTCTCCTCCAGGTCTTTTCGAGGTGGCGGCAGGTGCATCTGGATTCTCGAAGTTCGGTGATAAACAATCTGGCTTTCTTGGCATGGGTGCTGTTGTTTCTCTTGAGGGGGGCTATGGTGTTGGTGCTGTTGGAGATCCATCTGTGCAGGGTTTGGGCTGCTGTGTTGGGGTCATCGTTTTCCGTGATGGTTTGGATGGTGTTGCTGAGTGAAGAGGTAAGCTGGTCGTTGTTGTTTCTCGTCCAGTTTCTTCATCGGAGTAGGTGCTGGTGTCTGCGGATGAAGGGTGTTCTGAAGGTGAAATGGACGCAACGGTGGTCCGTCCATGGGAGTTCGGTGGTGTGGCTGGAGGTGATAGTGTTTCCTGTTGTGAAGAGGGGGTTGAGGTTGTGTCCTGCTGAGTGCGTGGGTTCTGTCACGATTTGGCAGAGTCCGATGTTGTGGAGGTTGTCCAGGAGGGATGTGGTGTTGGGGTCAAGTTGGTTGTCGATGTGGAAGTTGAGGTCTCCCAGTAGGGTGTAGTTGGTGCATGCAGTGGCATGCTGGGAGATGATGTCCGTGATGGCGTTGCTGAATGGTGTGCGGGGTCCAGGGGGTCTGTAGATGAGGGTTCCTCGGAGGATGGTGGTAGGGTTAGTCTGTATTTTGAAGTGTAGATGTTCCATCATGTCTGTGGGTTCGTCGGGGAGTGTGCTCAGGCTCAGGCTGAGGGTGGATTTGTGGACGATGGCGATTCCTCCTCCCTGGCGGGTGTGGTGGACTTTTCCGGAGATCTTGTACCCTTGGGGGATGACAATGGCGATGTCCGGTCCCAAGTTGGTGTTGGTCCAGGTTACGGTGAGGAAAGCTACGTCCGGGGTGGTGGAGTCGATGAGGTCGCAGATTTCGGTGGCGTGTTTGTGGTGGGATCGGATGTTCAGGAGGATACATTGCAGGGTCTTCGGTTCTGTAGTGTTCTTGTGGTAGGTGTTGCTAGGTCCGTGTTCCTGGCGGTGCTGTAGGTTTGATGGCAGCAGTGGCAGCAGGGTCCCTGCGCCAGAGGTAGGTCATAATTGCTGTTCCCGCTACTTTCTGGTGCCCAAGAAGGACAATTGCCTGCGTTCTATTCTAGACCCGGGACCCTCAACTGCTTCCTCCGGAAAGAGAAGTTCAAAATTCTCATGTTGTCTCAGGTTCTGTCTGCCCTCGACCCTGGAGACTGAATGGTGGCGCTGGAGTTGCAAGATTCCTAATTCCAGATCACAGACGCTATCTACGGTTCATGGTAGGCCAAAAGCATTTTCAGTTCACCGTGCTCCCCTTTGGCCTTTCCCGTGCCCCTCGGGTGTTCAGGAAAGTGATGGTGGTGGTCGCAGCTCATCTCTGCAGATCAGGGGTTCCAGTCTTCCCCTATCTCGATGACTGGCTGTTGAAGGCGGGCTCACCCTAGGCTGTCATCTTCCACCTCCAGACTACTGCATTACTCCCACACTCGCTGGGGCTCACTATCAAGGTGCCCAAGTCACTCCTGACTCCCTGTCAGACGCTCCCCTTCATCTGAGCAGTTCTGGACACTGTGCAATTTCGGGCCTATCTTCGAGCAGCGAGTCTGGGATATTCGAGCTATGATACCAATATTTCAGCTTCTATCTCCTGTTTCGATGACAATGACCCTGAGGCAGCTGGGCCTCATGGCCTCCTGCATCCTGCTGGTGGATCATGCCAGATGGCATATGCAGGCTCTGCAGTGAGACCTGCTTGGGTCAGAGTCAGATCCTACCCCTTACCCAACCAGACCTAACAATGGTGACAGATGCGTCACTCCTGGGATGGGGCAGCCATCTGAGAGACTCGGAGATTAGAGGCGCCTGGTCTCCAGTGGAGGCTGGGCTCAATATCAACCTGTTTGACCTGGGCGATCTGCCTGGCACTGAAAGCATTCCTTCCCTCTCTCAAAGGAAAAGTGGTGCAGGTGTTCACAGACAAAACCACCGCCAAGTGGTACTGCAACAGACAGGGCGGGGTGGGGTCGTGGACCCTTTGTTAAGAGGCTCTTCATCTTTGGGCATGTCTGGAACATCAGAACATGACCTTGGTGGTTCACCACCTGGCAGGTTCTCTGAATGCCAGGGACAAACTCAGCCGTCAGTGCCAGGTAGATCATGAATGGCGTCTTCACTCAGAGGTGGTGCAAGGTCTCTTTCAGTGATGGGGAGAGCCTTGGTTAGGTCTGTTCGATACCAAAGAGAACGCGCAATGTCAGCAGTTCTGCACGTTGGTGTTTCTAAGGCGGCACTTGCTTGGCGATGCTTTTCGTCATGAGTGGAGTCACGGCCTCCTGTATGCCTTTCGACCTGTAGCACTTCTGCCCTGAGTGATGAAGAAGATGAAGCGCGACGGGGCCCAAGTTTCTTTTGTGGCTTTAGACTGGGCATGAAGAGTCTGGTACCCCGTGCTGCTGAGTATGGCCATCGACCCTCCAATCAGACACCATCTCCTTTCATAATGCCCAATGGGATTTGAACCTTGTTCTAACCTATCTTAGGTATGCTCCCTTCGAGCCCATTCCCAGCTGTCCTCTCAGATTCCTCACTCTGAAACTGCCTTCCTTGTTGCCATCACCTCTGCTCGCAGGGTGAGTGAGCTTTAGGGTCTATCTTCCAAGCCCCCTTTCTTCTCTGTGCATCCGGACAAAGTGGTGCTTAGGACGAGACACTTGTTCTTTCCTAAAGTAACTTCACCCTTTCCCCTAGGACAAGCCATCACTTGGCCTGCCTAAACATGGGTTGTCCTTCTACCTTGACCGTACAAAAGATTTTCGGTGAATGATCAACTATTTGTTGGCTATGTAGGTGCCAAGAAAGGTCAGGCTATTCAAAAATGTACCATCTCTCGAAGTGTTGTCCTTTGTATTAAAATATGTTATGCTTAGGCGAAGAAGGCGCCTCCAGTGGGGCTGCATGCTCATTCCACTAGGGCTACGGCAGCAACCACTGCATTTGCATCTGCCAGGCGGCCACTTGGGCATCTTTGCACACGGTTTAACAAGCATTACTGCCTAGACAGCCAAGTCCTGAGGGGCTGCTATTTTGCCCGTTCGGTCCTCCAAGACTGTCTGGTGTAAACTTAGTTCGCAGATTCACCACCGAGGATGGTATTGCTGGGTTATCTATTCTAAGGTAAGGAATCTACAACTAACTCTCTCTTTCAGATGAACAAGTTACTTTCCTTCGGTAACAATGTGTCTGTAAGAGACATAGGTTAGTTGTAGATTCCTTACCGCCTCACCCATCCTCTCCGCTCTGCGAACTGACTTCTAGGGACAAGGACTCCCTTACAGGTCCCTAGTTGGGGAGATCCAATTTTCAGTGTCTTTCATGACTCTGCGCTTACCGCCCTTGACGTCAGCGTGCAAGGGCGGTATCGAAGTTGGCACTGTGACGTCTACCCAGCGAACATGACTCCGACAACGGACGCTGAGTCGACTGACACCACCTACCGACGTGCACGGGTACTGCTAAGAAACAATTCACTGGATCCAGGTTGAGGTCTGGGGGTAATTCTAAGGCAAGGAATCTAAAACTAACCTATGTCTTACAGATACATTGTTACCAAAGGTAAGTAACTTGTTCTGCTTGCCCTCACTACCACAAAAGAGAGCGTTAGTATTATCCGCTGTAGTCTCTGTAAACCACCTGGGGATCCACTGGACTCCCTGCACAGTGTAGTAGTGTTTAGTACACTATATAGAGAGCTAGCTTCCTACACTGAATCACATGGTCAATGCCCTGCTAGAGAACCCACGTTATGCTGGGTGTTGTGATTGTGTTTCCCCACCACCTCCACCAAATTGCTGTAAGCCATCACCAATATAGTATTGTTGCACCAGTAAACTCAGGGCCTACTTCTTGAAACCCACGAGTTATGAAATGTGGATGGGCTTAAGGGACCTTTCGCTTCTTAGCTTCCTTCCCAGCCTCCACACTGCCTGCAATATATACAAATGCCTCTTCCACTACTCCTCTACTCCACCCCTGTGTCTCATCTTTTGTCTCCATTGATTTCTGCTGCCATCTCTCCTGTGCTCTATTCAATGTCCTTGTCTTTGGCTTCCTCACCACCTCTCATGGTTCTTGCTGCCTCCTCTTCCTTTCCATTTCTCATCTCAAGCTTCCGTGTCTCTGTCGCTTAGTCTTCCACCAACTTATGTGCGTCTCTCACTGCTCAGGTGTCTTATTTGTTCAATTCAGGCTTTGACTAGTAAGGCTCTAACCCCCCATGCCACTTTGCATCCAGATGGGAATAAATAGCTAGGTAGGTTACTTTTTGAGTGTCTGCAAACCCCAGAGTTACTGGAGCCATTGTGCTGTATAGCCAAGGCAACGGTGTTCATTCACCATTCCATGTGGGTAATCCTGTATATAAGTGCCTCACTGAAGTCTCCCTGCCTCTGACTCAAAAAACCTTTGGTACCTGACAGGCCCATTGATAAAGCACATATGAAACCTCAGGCCGTACAGCTATTCGTTTATGTTTTTGTCTGTCTACCATGTTTGTTACTTCTTCGGCTCCGATTTCTCACAACGTTCAGGCCCCCTTGAAGAATACCTCCTTTCCCCTCTTAATACCTTATTTAACAGCATTGCTCAGCGATTTCAACTTTCACCAGTGACATTTACAGTGATCTGTCCGATGAGTGTGAACACTGGAATTGATGTCTGTGGATTGAGTACCATTAAATTTGATAACAGAAGCATCTGTTATTTATAGCTATTTGTAACGACAGGTGGACAGTATGAAGTGATAGATAAATAACAAAGTTGTATCGATGTCAATGTGTACATGGATTTTGTGTTTCCCTGCAGGCCCTACATCAATGATGTCTAACATATGTTCAAAAAAGCTCTATCCATTGAAGATTTTCAGGATAGCCATAATAGTTAATTATACATGAAATTAATCTAACTACAGCTCATTGTGGATGTCCTGCAAATTGGGCGTAGATCGAGCACTGTTATTTGAAACTAATGCACTTTAAAAAACTAAAACCTATTTTCTTTGTGACTGCTTGCTTTATTTTCTAAAAGTGAGTCAAAATTGCCGCTAAAATAAGTAACTTGTGTTGCTGTTTTACTGTAGAGGGTGCCACAAGCTACAGTTTCACATTGGCACAAACAAGTCCTAAAGGTGTTATGACGGCATTCTTTTGACGTTAGCTGATGCTCTTAAGTTGTCGCTCCATAAAAATTGATAGTAGGGAACAGGAAGTACCTACTTTCAAGGGATTTTTTAGGGAGCATTCTTGTTGATTTGTTTTCAAGTGCTTTGTCTCTTTTTTCCTTTATAGAGCCATGTACAAAAAAATAAGAAAATACTTAAAGCTGCCAAAGACTTGCCCCCAGATACCCTTGTTATTGAATACAGAGGAATGTTCATGCTGAGAGAGCAGTTTGAGGCTAATGGCTATTTCTTTAAAAGGTATGTACTGTTGTTAATAAATGTACGGTTTGCATTTCATTTTACTCACCACTTTTTAGGTCTTGGCTGCAGATAGCTTTGCCGGGTGTTATACTGGGGCGGTGACGTCAGGCAGGGGAGGGTCAGGGTGGGGGGGTTGTAAAATGCGGGATATGGACCATTAGAGGTAAGTACCGTAAAAAATAAATAAAACTAATTTTGTTGCCCACTCTGCATCGCCAAATGTGATGCAGCGTGGGCAACGAAATTCATTTTTTTTTTTTTTGGTACTTACCTCTAATGGTCCATATCCCGCATTTTACAACCCCCCCCACCCTGACCCTCCCCTGCCTGATGTCACCGCCCCAGTATAACGCCCGGCACGGGCCGTGCCTGCACCCTGGTGGCCTCGCCAGTTCTGGTTCACAGAGCTTGTCCTTCTATCGGAGTGCAGACCCATTCTATTACATCCATTACCAAACTTGCTAACGGGACCTATTATATCTTCGATTGTCGACTTGGCTACTGAACACTGAGTTTGCCGATCTAGCCATCTCTGCTGATTGTTGGGAGGTTCTTGCGAACGCTAGAGCTCCGGACACTATCAAAACCTACAAACTTAAATGGAAGAGATTCTTCCATTGGTGTGCAAGTTCAGAGGTACATCCTTTCCAATCTCCGCCAGAACAGTTACTACCTTTCTTCCTACAGCTGGTTAAATATGGTCTATCCCATACTTCCATTAAGGTTTTCCATGTTGCAATATCCATATTTCATCATCATGATTGGTCACGTCACTTTGGTCATCAAGAATTATGAAACAATTTCTAAAAGGTTTGTTTAAAATGTTTCCACTAGTAAGGCGTCCACCTCTGCCTTGGTATCTCAACATTGTGTTGGCACAAATTATGAAGGAACCATTTGAGCCCATTCATAGAGTGGACCTCAAATTTATCACATGAAAAACGTCACTTCTGCTGACTCTTGCATCAGCTAGACGAGTAAGCGACATACAAGCTTTCCCTACTCGTCATCCTTTCCTTCAATTCACAAGAGACTATCTTATACTTCGTACTAATCCTACCTTCATCCCTAAGGTCTCATCAAATTTTCATTTAAATGAGCCAGTCATATAGAAAACATTCTTCCCAAATCCGCAAACACCAGCGGAAAGATCTTTACACTCCTTGGATCTAAAGAGGTGTATAAAATTCTACTTGCAGAAGACAACCAGCATACGCAAAACTGATCAGTTGTTTGTGGCATATGGGAATATCAGGAGGGGATATCCTGTTACTAAACATAGTACGTTGGATCTCATCAGCTATACAGTTCTGCCATTAGCGAGCAGGCAAACTTCTATCTTCAACAGTGAAAGCTCACTCTACAAGGGCTGTTTCCTCTTGAACAGCCCTCTTTGCTGGTGCCTATACAACAGATTTGCAGAGTAGCAATCTGGTTCAGCAGGCACATATTTACAAGACACTACTATCTGGAAGCCCCAAGCAATGCTGACACAGCTGTGGGAGAAGCGGTTTGTATTTGTGATGCATCTTACTACGTACAGGATTATGCATGTTTTTTCTACTGCATGCCCTAGATCAGCATACATTCCTATAATACAACTGCTATCTATTCAGATTCAAGCATGTGAATCTATGAAAGATACTCCAATACTGGAGAAGAGAATAAAGTCACTTACCTGTAAACTGTGTTTCTCCAGTATTGGTATCTTTCATAGATTCTCATGCGACACACCCTCCTTGCCATAGAGGCTCCCCTAGTTATCTCGATACGCTTAACTGCACTTGTGCTTGAAAATATGAGAGCCTGGAACCTCTGTGGAGAGGGTTCTAGAGGATGCTGACGCATGATTGGTTGGAGTTTGGGCCATCCTAATGACTAGGACGAGATAATAAAGTGAATATTCTTTCTCTATTTACTTTAATGTTAAAGTCATACCTTACCACTTTTAATGTACCATGGGGCTCCCACTTCAACAACGGGGAATGATTCAGCATGTGAATCTATGAAAGATACCAATACTGGAGAACCACAGTTTACAGGTAAGTAACTGTTTTCTTATCACTTCATGGGAGTGTGTTTTTTTGCTCTCTCCTTCATTCTGCTTCCCTCTCACAACCCACAGAAGAAAACAGGGGTATGCCCAAATGACCCTCCTATACCTGGGCAAAGGACATCAATTGGATGAATAACAAGGAAGTACGGAGGAATAAATCACAAATTTATTTTCGACTAGGACACAGTTAATTACCCCAACGTTGTCATTATATTAAACAAAAATTACAAATAATTTAGTTTCACATGCTATTGGACCAGTCTCCGGTCCACCAATTACTTCAAAAATAAAGTGATCAAAAGACATACAACGATGTATACATAGACTTACATAAAACATACAAATATATGTGTATATGTATATACACACACACACACACACGCACACACGCACACACACACATACACACACACACACACACGCGCACACACACACGTTTCTCTAACACCCTAACTAGAAATTTACAACACTTAGTGTTCACTCATACTGTCTGAGTGATACACTTAGAGGAATTCCTGCTGGCACACGAGGTACAAAGCCTCTCTATCTTTTCACAGGTGTGCTTACAAATAATTCAACACGCTTGCATTAATGGGACTCCTATATCAAAAAAGCTCCCTCTCACAACCCGCCACATCTCTGCTCTCTCTCGCTTCCCCCAGCTCGTCCGTAGCTTCTTTATTTTTTTCCTCTCAACTCACCTCCCTATGACCCTTTCATCTAGCACTATCATTGCTCCCCTGCTCTCTCTGACCAATGTTACATTGCTCCCTGTTGCTATCCATACCAGCAGAAGCAATGCTTTCCTTCTGCAAAGAATGGTGATGAGTGCCAAGCACCAAGCTTTGGGAGTTTCAATTAGAGAGCAGGGCAGGCTTTGGAGTTTATGGGGGAACACACACCTGCTCCACAGGCACATACTCCATTATCAAAACGTGACCACAGGCTGCCTGCCGAATGTTGAATAAGCTACCTCTTTCCCAAATGGGCCTGTATAAGCCTATCAACTTTTAGATTAGAAGAAAACATTTCACACAGCTAATATGACAACTGCCACAATATTGGAATGCAACATTTCCTAATTTCAACGTGCAGACATTTTGCTTTACTCGCCTATAAATTGCATCATCCTATGAAAAATACATTAAATGTGGCTCTGAGAAATTGAACTGTCTGAGTTCTTATTTTTATGCAAAAAATATTCTATGGACCAATTTAGAAGCTGATCTATGTATATTATATTTTGAAATGTGTATGTTAGACAGTTTTATCTGGTTGGGAATTATGAGCTTAAGAAGATACATCGAGAAGCCAGGATCTATTAAAAAAAGCAGTCATAAAATAGTAAAACATGCTTTGTGTCTCCAGGACAAACAAGAACTGTGTAATAAACGCCAAGCCTGGATGATAATTTACTTCTATGACTCCAATCTACGGCAACCTCATTTTCGAGAACAGTTCCTATTCCACCTTATAATCAAGCTCATGAGTAGTTTTCACATGGGCAGTTACCCAGTAAAGGTCTAACACCATTATAGATGACGATCTGGGGTAGTACAGAATGCAGGCTGTGTATTTACAACCATACGACTATATTACACATATTTTGTGTTTTTTCCTCCACCTATTGCAATGCATTTATTTTTTAATTGCCTTAAAAGTTAGAATTTATCTGCAAGCTTTTGCTAATCCAATGCTTAAATGGTTCGTAAAATTAATGGAACAAACCAGTCAGAAACTGCAAGCAAAAGACGGACTTCAATGCGCAGTATTGAAGGGTTTTATTAAGTTCCGTAATGCAAGTAACATCTACAGGCGTACCCTACTAACCATCTTGTATCCAGATTTTATTACAAGCCAGGAGGCTCATATTATGCAGTCTCTTTTCTTACTGTATAATATTCGCTGTCTTTGTCTTAATAAAATCATGAGTCTCTTCACAAATTGGCTTGGAGAATCTGCAATTTTGCGAACCAAGTGAAGCCTGAATGCACTTTTTATTTGGTAGGGAACAACTACCTTTTACCTACTGCTGGAAACTACTATGTACATTGTAAATTGCATTCTTTATTCTTGTCTAAGCAGTGCCTAATGCATTTTGTTATTTGTTGTTTTTAACCTGTATTAATTGTTTGTTACACGCAATAGCTTTTCATTTGTATTGTATTGAAATAAAATGCCTTCTTTATTTTCAACAAAGGCTTTTAAATTATAAAGAATTTTATTAATCATACAATAAATGGTTTGAGTTGAAATTGTGGTCAATTGCTATCTCTGACTGCCTTTCAAATGTTACTGCATTGAAGTGGACTATGTCATTTTCACAGATTAGACCCATGCTTACCTTTAGTGTTGCAATATTGGGTTCATGTACTTCAGAACTCTGCACTGTTGCCCATACTCTGTCAAGCTAGTCTGATTTTGTTCCTTAGCATTTTGCACTCCTTCTGCATAGATGTTTTTATTACTATGAATTGACTCCCATGTTGTTTTTAAGCTGAAGCTTCAAGATCAGACCTGGAATAAAACTGCTGTAAAATGAATTAGTGGCACATGATGATGGCTTAAACTTCGGAAACTGACTGCTCATGGATATTTAGCCGTTCAAATTGAGAACCTACTCTGGTAGATAGAACGCTTTCTTTGGTCATGCAAGTAGATAACATTGTCAAAGCAGGTTTCCTCCACTTGAATTATAAAAATGAATTTTCCCTTAGTATGTGTTTCCAGTGTACCATGCACCTTTGACCCTGGTGATGTGTAGACTGAGTTTACCAGATCCATCATAAGCAGAAGCTGTAGAATGAAACTACATGTTTTCTTGTGCCGACCTTGGCCCGGAGGCGGATGTGGAACCAAAGCCTTTTGCTTCGTTTGAGTAGGATTTCAGGGCAAGGGGTGTAAGGTACTCACAGGACCTTGACCCTCCGGTATGTCCTCTTCCATCTCGGAGTCCAATTCAGGAATCAATAAGGGCCTCTCTTCATGTTCCTCTTCGGCCCCTTGTGCATCGAATTCTTCTTGCTCCGATCCTACACCCAAGATATTTGAAAGAGATAATTAGTTGTAGATTCCTTACCTTAGAATTACCCCCAAGCGTCAGACTGGATCCGGAGAATTTTTCGTCAGCAGTACACCTGCGTGTCGAAAAGGTGGCGTTGGTCGGCCCCGCGTATGTTGTTGGTGTCGTGGTCGCTGGGTTGACCTCGCGGTAGCTACTTAGACGCCGCCTTCGCTCGCTGACGTCAGTTCTTTCTTTTTTCTCGCCAGTCAGAGCAGATCCAGAGAGAGCAGTACCTTCAGTAACTGTTTGACTGTCTTTTTGCCGACCTTTGTCTGTCGTTTTTGAGTCTTTGATTCCTGGTGCACGTCCGGGATGCCCGGTTTCAAGGATTGCGGTTACTGTTGATGGTTGATGTTGGTGACGGATCCGCACCTGGTGTGCCTGTTCTGTCTGGAACCCGACAATGACTGCTGGATCATTAATCCGAAGTCTTTGCGGGAGAGGTCCCTAAAGCATCTCGAGGCCAAGCAGTCCGCTCCGCCCAGCTCGAGGTCCCGGGCATGTGGGAAGTCGAGGGACCAGTCACGGAGCCACCTACACCAGACTTTTCAACGTTTTCACACTCCTCAGGAAAGTCTAAGCACAAGCAGAAGTCGAAGAAGCATCGCCGCTCTTCGACTTCTCTACATCTGTCGGCCGACGCAACGAGGGATGCAGGTGGTGCACCGCAGGGTCCCTTGGATCCAGGCCTGGATCCGGATCGGCACCAGTCGACCTGACCACACCTCCCCCAGCGCCGATTTCACTGGCACCACGTCTGCAGCCGGCGTCAATGCCGGCCTCCACACCGACGTGGACACAGAGCCAGACCAATGTCGATGGGTACTTTTGTGCCCTTGTTCCTACCTGGTTCTTTTAGGCCAGATTGGCAACCAGAGGAGGGCGAGGAGGACTGGGAGCGGTCCGGAGACCCTTTAACTGACCAGTTAGGATATGATCTAGACTGGCGAGAGGAGTTGGGGGATGCCAGTGGACTGGATACTTCTATAGGCCTTGGCATGTTGTCTTCTCCTACTGTGGCTACGGAGGAGGAAGCATCTTACGTGGTGGTGTTGCGTAGGGCGGCCGGGGCTTTCAACCTCGAGCTACCTACGGTGGCGGTCAGGAGTAACCTCCTGACAGAGGTGCTTCGACCAGCTGCAAGCTCTTCTGAGCCCCTGATGCCCTTCAATGAAGCCATCACTGACATCCTTTTGGGCACCTGGTCCAGGCTCAACACAGGGGCTCCTGTGGATAGGATGATCTCCCAAAGCCACCGGACGACTCCGGGCAACCCCTCTTTTCTCTCCCAACACCCCTCCCCTGAGAGCTTGGTGGTCCAAGCCTCCACGTACAAAAGCGCATTCCCCAACGCACCACCTGATAGAGAATCCAAAAAGCTGGACCACCTTGGGAAGAAGATGTTTTCTTCCGCCAGCTTGGAACTGCGGTCGGTTAACACTGCATGTCTGTTGGACCGTTACACCAACTCCGTGTGGGATACAGTGGCGCAGGTGCTGCCCTAGTGCCCGGAGGAGGCCCGGGCTGTACTCTCCAGTGCAGTTGCCGGAGGGAGAGACGCAGTCAAGTTTACTATTCGCTGTGGACTGGACACGACCTACTGTCTAGGCAGGACGATTTCAACGATGGTAACCCTTCGACGCTGCGCCTGGCTGAGGTTGACTGGTTTTTCAGGGGATGGCCAAGCTACCCTTATGGACATGACCTTTGGTGGCAGTCACCTGTTCGGCGACAAGGCAGCCAACGCACTAGAGCGTTTTAAGGGCTCTCAGGCTACGGCCAAGTCCTTGTGCCTCTCCACCATCCGCCCTGCGCAGTACGCTTTTTGCCCCTTTCGTGGCTATGAAAGGGGTTCCCCACCATGTTCCGCCAAGAGCCACAGGCTGGCTCAAGGTGTTCAGCCCCTCGCGGCCAGGGACGTGGGAACCACCGCTGTGGGTCTGGGGTCCAGCGAGTGGGCCAGTCCACCACAGCCCCCTCTGCAGCAGCCTCCAAACTCTCCTAGTCCGACCTTTCAGGGCCACCAATCGCCAGTGGGCAGCAGGATTCGCCATCACCTCCCCCACTGGCGCACCATCCCGTCTGACAGGTGGGCTTTGCAGAAAGTATGAAGGGGCTACTCCCTCCCCTTAGAGACTACAGCTCCATCCATGCCACCTCAGCACCATTGAATGTCAGAGGATCATCTGGGCCTTCTCCGACATGAAGTTTCAGCACTCGAGCGAGTTCCTGCCCCAGAAGTAGGTCGTGATTGCTATGCTCACTACTTTCTAATGCCCAAGAAAGTCAAAGGCATGCAGCCTATCTTGGATCTTAGGATCGTCAACTGCTTCCTCCGGAATGGGGAAGTTCAAAATGTTGACACTAGCTCAGGTCCTGTCTGCCCTCGACCCTGGACACTGGATGGTAGCGTTGGACTTGCAAGACGCTTATTTTCACAATCCTGTCCTGCCGGCCTCCTGCATTCGCTGGGGTTCATTATCAACGTGCTGAAGTCACACCTAACTCCCTCTCAGAAGCTCCTTGTCATCGGAGTGGTTTTGGATACAGCAGTTTCAGGCTATCCTCCCGAGCACCGAGTTTAGATATTCGGGCTATGATACCGATGTTTTGGCCTCTATCCTGGATTTCGGTGAAAATACTCTGAGCTGCTGGGCCTCTTGGCCTCCTGCATCCTGCTGATAGCTGATGCCAGATAGCATTTGCGGGCTCTGCAGTGGGACCTGAAGTTCCAGTGGGCGCAGAATCAGGGCAATCACCTGAAGTTCCAGTGGGCGCAGCATCAGGGCAATCTTTCCGATGTCGTCCAGATCTTGGAGGGGACCGTGAGTCAGTTGCATTGGTGGCTAATGAACCAGGAATGGGTCGATGGCAGATCCCTTCCTTTTCCCCATCCAGACTTCTTTCTTTAAAGCCTGATTTCCTGCTTGCCATCAGCCCTGCTCGCTGGGTGAGTGAGCTGCAAGCCCTTTCTTCAAAACCTCCTTTTCTGGCTGTTCATCCGGACACGGTCGTCCTATGAACCAGGCCTTCCTTTCTTCCAAAGTTGGTTACTTCTTTCCACATTGGTCAAACCATCACTTTGCCGACCTTCTTTCCGCCTCCACATCCTTCTAAGGAGAAAGAGAGGCTTCACCGTCTGGATCTAAAAAGTGCGCTTTCATTTTATTTGGATCGCACCAAACAATTCCTGGTGGATGACCAGCTCTCTGTTGGCTAGATGGGTGCCAAAAAAGGTCGGACATTGCACAAACGGACCATCTCTCGATGGGTTGTCCTATGCATCAAGATCTGTTATTCTTTTGCTAAAAAGTAACCTTCAGTAGGACCGCACGCCCACTCAACCAGGGTGATGGCAGCCAGTACTGCTTTGGGACGAGGAGTCCGCTTCAATGACATCTGTCAGGCAGCTACATGGGCATCTCTGCACATGTTCACGAAACACTATTGCCTGGACAGCTAAGTCCGGAAAGACGGCTTCTTTAGCTGTTCTGTTCTGCAGGACTTTCTAGTGTGAACTTGGATGTTCATCTATTGGGGAGCCATCTATAGGCACATGGCCTTCAGAAATAGCGGAGCGGAGCTTGTTGATGGAGCGGTACGCCTAACCCTCCTGTGCCAAATGAGCCAGAAGGTTTAGAATTTGCACTTCATCAATGCCCACAAGATTGTAACTATGTTGCACATACCATCGACACAATCGCGTCCACGCAGCCCTATATCTTTTGTTGGTACTGTCTGCCCAAACTCTGGATAGGAGTTCCTCAGCCTTGCTCGAAAGGCTTGTGACCAACCTTCTACTCCGGAAACCCTTCACGCCATGAGTCGCAAGGAGCCCTCCCAGCACCATCTGGTGAACGATCCATCAAGAAGCTCCAAAAATTTATATGTAGACTCTGTTCTTGAAGAGACCACCCGCTGGTGGAAAAATCCCTACATCGAGCGCCCCTGCCTGACTTGCTGGCTTCAGACTGTATAAAGTGATCTTGAACGGAGCCACAGATTGCTCTCCCATTCCATGCCTTTATGTTGGACTGCCCCCACTAAAGTACCTCCCACGGTTCTACGGACAGGGCGATCAGGTGAGAGTAGACATGACCCTTGTTCAGATGGGCCGCCTTGAGGCACTGCAGAGCCCGATATTGGAGAGGACCTGGAAATATGGCCTAAAAAGAGAAGGGGTTGGGGACGCACAGATTGGAACAGGGGAACCCAGGAACTCTATTTGGAATCCCTGGACTCTCTGCAGGACCCATGCATCAGCTAATTTGCTTCAATAGTTGGATAGAATTTATCAAATGGCCCCTACATTTAGATGGGAAGAAGGGTGAATACTCACAGGAATTGGTTGCCTGGTCGAAACCTCTGGATCCACGCCCTCTGGAGAGCCTTACCCTGGTTGGATAATAGTTGCTGAAACTGGACTGGTCCTGGTATTGTCCCCTTCTAGAGTGTTGCCCTCTTGGATGGTATTGTGTGGAAGACTGGCCGGCCAAGCTGCCCCTATCTTGTCCGGCACCTCTGAAAACCCAGCGGGGAAAACTCTTCTGATAGACGACAGGGCCTTGTCCAAAGACATGAACGTATTCACAAATTTGCCTAGTGCCTTGATAAAGGGTTCCCCTAGAGTCCCCCCTGGACCACAACTCCTGCCTCGGAGTTGGCCAGGTCACCCAGCTTTGGGTCCACCTTTATGAGCAAGGAGCGATGGCGCTCCATGGAGAGAGCACAGTTTGCGTTGCCCAAAAATATGATTGCACGCTGTGCCCATCCTGACAGAACTTCAGGGGAAATCAAAGCACCTGAGTTTTTAGCATCTCTGCCAGGTCGAAGATCTTTGTGAGCTGGCCAAGAGCGACAAGCAACTTATCCTGGCACGCTCGCCAAAGGTCTATCGATTCCCATAAATTTGGCCAAGAAGGTGGTCATGCTGAGATCAAGCTCCGGGGTAAGAGTCACCTTCCCGTCTCAGGGCGGGTGTGGACGCTCAACCTGCAAGCCATTACGCACCTCCTTTCCCATAGGGGCCCTGATTCATGCTACCACGTACTTGGTTACTTTTGAGGAAAGAGCCCACTCCAAGAAGCGTGGGTACAATATCTTCTCCTGGTCAAGTAAATCGTTAGAATGATCAGGGTCATCAGGGTCAGATGGAGGGTTGCCAAGGTCTGGAGGGATCCGAAACCTCCTCCTTCTCCTCCTCATCATCAAAGGCGTCTGGGGAAGTCAGTGGAGGGAGTCCCTTTGTCAGTGGCATCCAAATGAGGAGTGGATTGAGGATGCTGTACTAAGAAAGCCTTCCTCAGATGCTCAAAGTAGTCATAGCCCACACCCGCTGCGCGAGGCCGCTTGCCTGGAAGTAGGTCTGAATCCTGACTATCTGAAAGAGACACGTTAGTGATAGATTCCTTATGTTAGAATATCCCTAGGCGTCAGACTGGATCCAGAAAGTTTCGCTTAGCAGTACCCTTGCGCGTCCGTAGGTGGCGTCCTGCAGCTCCACGTACTTCACTGGCATCGTCAGCTCTAAGATGACGTCACAGAGTACTTAGGCGCCACCCATGCACGCTGGCGTCAGTTCTTTCTTTTTCCACGCCAGTAAGCGCAGATCCTGATAGAGCACGTACCTTGGTCACTTTTTCACCAGTATTTTGAGACTTTTGTCTCCCCACTTTCTCTCCTGGTGCACGTAGGGATGCCAGGCTTTAAGTCTTGTGGGGCCTGTCACCGAAATATGTAGGTAGCGGACCCCCACAATGTTTGCCTCTACTGCCTGGAGACAGACCACGACTCCCGGGACTGCCGTGCCATGGCCCCCAAGGCCTTGCGGGAGTGGTGTGGGAAGTTACTGGAGGTCCAGCATTTGTCACGTCGCTGCTCCGGGTCTAGGGGCTGTTCCCGGGACTGCTCGCGGGACCGGAACTGTTGCTCCTCGTACTCCAAGTCTTCACCTTCGGATTCCGGTAAGCGACGCCATAAAAAGAAGTCGAAGAAGCGTGTTCGCTCGCTGACGTCCCCCCATCGCCCCTGCGGCTCCTCTGGAGCAGGGGAGATCAGCCAGCTACCCGCCATACCCGGGTCCATCGGCGACTCCCGAACAGGTGCAAGAGTTCATTCCTGCTATGGATCGCCTTCACAGGCCCCGGGCGCCCGCCGGCGCCCCGTCAGGCCCCGCGGTCCCGTGCCAGATCCTGCTGGCCCGGCGGCTCCGCCACCGGCTCCAGCCCCAGCGCCACAGGATCCTGCGCCGCTGGCTCCGGCCCTGGCACCACAAGGTGCGGCATTGCCGGCTCAGGCCCCGGCGCCACCCTCGCTCCGGCGCCGCACTGGGTGCCGTTTATCCCACCTTTTCCCCGGTTCCCGGACCATTTTGTTCCAGCCTGGGATCCGCATTGGGAGCCGGCACCGATCCGGCCCCAGCTGGTGCCGTTCCAGATGCAGTTCAACCCTTCTCTGGCTCTTGCTCTCCCGCTGCGACTGGCCACCTCTACCCAGAGGCGGACAATGACTGGGAAGGTTCTGAGGACCTGCTTGCTCGGCAATGCGACTCCGAACAAGATTGGGTGGATGACTTGGAGAATGCAGGCGACCTCGATGTCTCCTCAGACCCGGGGTTCGCCTCCCCCTGCCTACAATGGAGGAGGGTGCCTCCTACATGATGGTGCTCTGTCAGGCTACTGAGGCCCTCAACCTTGAGCTCCCCACGGTGGCCCTCAAGACTAACCTCCTCACCGAGGTGCTCCAGACAGCGTCTGCTTCATCGGAGCCGGAGTTTCCCTTTAATGACGCTCTTACAGAGGTCTTCATGGGTACTTGGTCGAGGCGGGCCACGGGGGCCCCGGTGGATAAAAACGTCGCCAGATGCCACCGCTCGGTGACCCTGCCATTTTGACCACTCACCCTACGCCTGAGAACCTGGTCATTCAAGCCTCAACGTCACAGAGTGCCTTTCCCACAGTCCCGCCGGATAAGGACTCTAAGAGGCTGGACCAGTTTGGGAAGCTGTTGTTCTCTTCGGCCAGCCTCAGGCTGCGGTCAGTGAACACCGCCTGCTTGTTGGGCCGCTACTCCCACGCAGTGAGGGATGCTGTTGCTCAGGGGTTGCCTCAGTGTTCTGATGAGGTGTAGGCTGTCTTTTCTCAGGCAATTGCTAAAGTTCGGCATTCGGTGTGGGTTAGACACCACCGACTCTTTGGGAAGGGCGATTTCTACGACTGTGGCATTGCGGCACCATGCCTGGTGGCGTTCAACTGGGTTCTCGCCCGATGTCCAGAGCTCACTCATGGACATGCCTTTTGATGACACCTGCCTGTTTGGCGACAAGGCTGACAGTGCACTGGAGCGCTTTAAGGACTCGCGGGCTACAGCCAAGTCCTTGGGTCTTTCTACTAAGAACCTGGCCACTCCTGGTTTTCGTTCCTTTTGTGGCCAGGGTCGAGGCACCCAGGTGCGCTCCTCCACCAGGCCTGTGTAGAACCAGTCCCAGCGAGGCTGCGGTTTCCGCGGGGGCTGGTCGGGGAACCAGCGTGTAGGTCCGTCCACCTCCACCCCCGTTGCTTCCGCCTCATCTGAGCTTCAGAGACCACCCTACGCCAGTGGGTGGCAGGATCCACCACCACTTTCCCCGCTGGCGTGATATTACATCAGACAAATGGGTGCTGCAGATAATCTGCCAATGTTACTCCGTTTCCTTTCAGTCCACTCCTCCAGCCATGCCACCACAGTACCACCGCATGTCGGGGGAGCACTTGGCACTTCTCCGGCAGGAAGTCACGACCCTCTTGGCAAAGGGGGCCATCAAGTGCGTTCCCGGGCCAGAAGTAGGGAGTGGTTGTTATTCCCACTACTTTCTGGTTCCCAAGAAGGGCAAAGAAGGTTTGCGTCCTATCTTGGACCTCCGGAACGTCAATCGCTTCCTCCGGAAGGAGAAGTTAAAGATGTTGACTCTGGCTCAGGTCTAGGCTGCCCTCGACCCTGGAGACTAGATGGTAGCGTTGGACTTGCAGGACGGATATTTTCACATCCCCGTCCTGCTGGACCACCGACGTTACCTGCAGTTCACGGTAGGCCGGGAGCATTTTCAGTTTAATGTGCTCCCTTTCGGCCTTACCAGCGCCCCCCGGGTGTTCACGAAAGTGATGGCGGTGGTCGCAGCTCATCTGCGCAGGTCTGGGGTATCAGTCTTCCCCTACCTCGACGACTGGTTGTTAAAGGCGGGCTCGCCCCAGGCAGTCGTCACCCACCTTCAGACTACGGCCGACCTCCTGCATTTGCTGGGATTCTCCATCAGTGTGCTGAAGTCGCACCTGAGTCCCTCTCCGAAGCTCCCCTTCATCGGATCGGTTCTGGATTCGACGCGGTTTCAGGTTTATCCTCCCGAGCAGCGAGTCCGGGATATACAGGCTATGATTCCGATCTTTCAGCCTCTATCCCGGGTTTCAGTCAGGATGACCCTCCAGCTCCTGGGCCTGATGGCCTCCTGCCTCCTGCTAGTGCAATATGCCAGATGGCATATGCGGGCTCTGCAGTGGGACCTGAAGTTCCAGTGGGCACAGCATCAGGGCAACCTGTTCGATCATGTCCAGATCTCGGAGGGCACTGCACGAAACATGCAGTGGTGGCTCACGAATTGCGATTGGGTTAATGGCAGATTCCTCTCCCTTTCCCAACCGGAGCACACAGTGCTGACGGATGCGTCCCTCCTGGGATGCGGAGGCCACTTGGTAGAGGCAGAGATCAGAGGCCTCTGGTCTCCGGCGGAGTCCTGGCTCCATATCAACCTTCTGGAGCTGCGGGTGATCCGACTTGCACTGTAGGTATTCCTTCCCTCTATCCGGGAAAGTGTAGTGCAGGTGTTCACGGACAACACCACCACCTTGTGGTATTGCAACAAACAGGGTGGGGTTGGGTCCTGGACCCTATGTCAGGAGGCTCTGCGCCTCTGGACATGGTTGGAACATCAAGGCATTACCTTGGTGGTTCAACACCTGGCAGGTTCTCTGAATGCCAGGGCGGAGGAACTCAGCCGCCGGTGCTTGATGGATCACGATTGGCGTCTGAACTCGGAGGTGGGGCAAGGTTTCTTTCAGCAGTGGGGAGAGCCTTGCTTAGATCTATTAGCCACCAAAGAGAATGCACAATGTCATCAGTTCTGCGCGTCGGAATTTCCAAAACGGCACTCGCTCGGAGACGCTTTTAGTCTTGAGTGGAGCTGCGATCTACTGTACGCTTTTCCGCCTATACCACTTCTGCCCAGAGTGCTGAAGAAGATCAGGCCCAACCAGGCCCAAGTTATTCTTGTGGCCCCGGACTGGGCTCGAAGAGTATGGTATCCCGAGCTACTCAGTATGAGCATCGATCCCCCGATCCGTCTTTCTCTTCGGGAGGATCTTCTGTTGCAGCAGCAGGGGGAAGGTCCTCCAGCCGAACCTGTCCAGTCTTCACCTCCTTGCGTGGAGATTGAGCTGTGACAGTTGACAGCTTTTGATCTTCCTCCCGAAGTCTGTAATGTCATTCTGGCAGCCAGGCATCCCTCCACTAAAACGGTATACGCCTGCCGATGGAACAAATTTGTGGCATGGTGCACAGCAAAGGCTGTGGATCCCCTTTCGGCCCCTCTTTCTGAGGTTCTTTTGTTTTTTCTATCTTTGGGCCAGCAGGGCTCTGCTCTGGGCAGACTCAAAGGTTATCTTTCTGCCATTTCCGCCTTCCTGATCAGCCTTCTCTTTTTAAGTCCCTGGTTGTTAACAGTTTCCTCAAAGGCATTACACACACTTTCCCTCCCGTGCCTTTCATAATGCCTCAATGGGGACTAAATCTTGTCTTGACTTTTCTGATGTGCGCTCCCTTTGAGCCCCTACATAACTGTCCTTTACGTCTTCTCACTCTAAAGACTGCTTTACTAGTAGCTATCACCTCTGCCAGAAGAGTGAGGGAGCTCCAGGCTTTTTCTTCTAAACCTCCTTTCCTTTCTGTTCATCCGGACAAAGTTGTTTTAAGTACTTGTCCTTCTTTCTTGCCAAAGGTTGTCATGCCCTTCCACATTGGGCAGACCATCACTTTGCCTACCTTCTTTGCGCCTCCGCATCCTTCCAGGGAAGAGGAGAGGCTCCACCGTCTGGTCCCAAAACGTGCGCTTGCTTTCTATCTGCAGCGTACACAACCGTTCCGGTTGGATCATCAGCTCTTTGTTGGCTACGTGGGCGCCAAAAAAGGCTGGGCTGTGCACAAACGGACCATTTTCCGGTGGGTCATTCTGTGCATCAAAGCATGTTACTCCTTGGCCAAGAAGGAGCCTCCTGTGGGGCTGCGTGCCCCTTTGACCGGGGCAACTGCTGCTTGACGAAGCCTCAGCATGCGGGACCTTTCAATGTTTCCTCTGCTAAACCCTGAAATGCTTCTTTGTAATAAAAAGCATTCTTGCGATGTATATGCATATTAATGTTGTTCTAGATATACAGATAGCATTGTTGCCCTGTGGATGAAAATAGAATGACATTTATACAATGTGCGCAAAAAACCTTGTACTCAGTGTTCTAGGCATCATGATAATGTTGCGTGAAGCTAGATGTATTAGCAAAGAGGTTTCAGAGAAACTAATCCAACATTGTGACACACACAAATATGTGCAAAAGGTCACAACAAATTGTTATTGTGCAAAAAAAGGGCAATTTTGGAAAATGTGCAGCGTTGCTACATGGGCCTCACTCGGGCACATAACACCCACTCCTCATACTAAGGGTCGACCTTAAAAAGCTATTTAAAAGCAGCAAGCTATATACATTTTATAAAAATTCTAAAATCTAAAACCACTTCTGAAATCATCTAAAAACAGTCTGTCTTACAAAATATGCATAAAAAGCCATTATACTGTTTGAAACCCCATATAGGCGCCAACTCGGTGCTCTGACGTCAGTTATTTTCTTTCCGTTCTACTTAGCGCTGAACCGAAGAAAGAGCTTACCCCTCTGTTGCTTTTTGACAGACTTTTTTGGGCATTTTGTCAAATTCTTTTTCAAAGACTTTTTCCTGCTCGGTATGTCAAGGCGATGTCTTCAAGGAAGACCGGTTTTAAACCGTGTAGTGCCTGTCATTGCGCCATGTCAGTTATGGACCAACATCTAGTGTGTCTGTGGTGTCTCAAGCGTGACCACGACTCCAAGTTGTGCTCGGACTGCCGGGTCATGGCACCAAAGGCTTTGAGGGAGCACTCCCTGATGCTATTAGCGGCCCAGCAGGCAACACTGTGTCGTGCTACTACTAGGAGGTTGAGGTCGCAGACCCTCTGCAGGATCCCCAAGTCTTCTTCTCCCACTCCAGGTCCGCGACTGGACGGGGCCAGGGGCCATGACTTCTGTCCTTCGTGATGGGGGTTATTGCACTTCTAAATTTATTAGTTACTCGTCTCAGGAAATACTAGAGGTTCGGTTTGCTCCCTTGCAAGACTGTGCCAGGGAGGCCTGGCCATCCCTTGAGGGACCTTTTTCTTGCCAACATTGTCAGTTTCAGTTGCCTCATGAGGACTATCAACCCGGAGGGCCTAATAGGTGGAAGAACTTGCTTTGCAATGTAAGATCCTTGTCCAAACATTGCACGGAGGTATGGAACCTGATCTCTACCTCACAACCCGAGCTGTGTTTCCCGACGGAGACGTGGTTGAAACCTCATTCGGTCCCGATGATTACCCTTGGCATTCCGGAAGGATATAAAATAGTGAGGATGGATAGACCCAAAAAGGCTGGTGGTGGTATCGCCATAGTCCATAAATGCGACATAACCATCTCAATACTGGATCACTGTTGTACTGCTGATATGAAACTAATGATCTTTAGGATCAATGCTCCTACAAGGGCAGGTTGGAAAGGGGCCTTCGTTTATCGCCCCCCTGGCCCGTGTACGACTTTTTCCATCTCACTAGTTGAAGCTTTGGCCCCGTACATTTACCCCGGGAATGATTTGTTGCTCCTAGGGGACTTTAATGTACATAGTGAATTGATGGACAATGTGGAGGCTCAGTCCCCTCTAGCCGATCTTCTCCTATTGGGGCTGACACAGTACAATACTGGCCCTACCCACCGAGCAGGACATACTTTAGATCTTATTCTATCTTATTCTCCCCTAACATCGTATGTTATCCCCCCAAACAGGTAAATTGGACCGATCACACTGTAATAGAATTTGTTATGCCTGATTGGATTAAACCCCCGAGCCAGCCATTACCTCCACCTCTGCTGTGAAGACAATGGCATAAAATCTCTCAAGAAGTCTTGCGAGAGAAATATGTTGAACCACGATTTTTAGCCTCCGATAACATTGAATAGGCCCTGTCCAAATACAATCTTGCCATCCACGCTGCGGTGGAAACCATTGCTCCTCTGAAATGACATAAGCCGCGGACTGCACAACGGCAGGAAGCTTGGTTTACTGACCAATTAAGATCTTATAAACAGTCCTGTAGGAAGCTTGAAAAAACTTGGAGATCGTCTCAGTCTGAGGTCGATAAGAATTGCTATTATTCAGCCTTGGCTTCCTATCATAAGAATATTAGGTCATCCCGTAAGACCTATAATGCCTCACAACTTACGGAGGCAGGTAATGCCCCCAAGGTTTTGTATTGGATCCTCCACACCTTTACTAAACCAACAGCTTGTGAGAGTCCTGATCTATCGTTGCAACAACTATTCGACGACATATCCCTCTATTTTACCAACAAGATAGACAGGCTCTATGATAAAATCACTGACTCAAGCCTTCATATGGGTCGGCTTCTGTTACCATCTCAGGAAAGAAGGGCAGCCAATTCCATCATGCTTACCGAGTTTCCTGCTGCCTCCCTGGGTGAGGTAGAGGACCTCATTGGTCAAATCAAGAGTGGCTCACCTTCAGACCTTATCCCGGCAAGAACCTTGGCATCGGTGGGTAGGGTACTCAGTCCTACGATCCAGTCCCTCCTCAACCTATCTCTTGCCGAGGGCCGGGTTCCACAAGAGTGGAAGACGGCAATGGTTAGACCTTTTCGGAAGAACTCTTCCATCCCATGGACTGAACTGTCCAACCTAAGGCCTATATCGCTCCTTCCGTACCTGGGCAAATTAACGGAAAAGCATGTTAATATCCACCTGTCTAGCTTTATCGAGCTCACAGGAAGCCTGGATCATTCCCAATCAGGCTTCAGACCACGTTATAGCACCGAATCTGCTCTCCTCTCGGTGACAGATGACATCCGTATGTCCCAGGATAAAGGGCATTCAGTGATTTTGGTGCTACTGGATTTATCGGCAGCGTTCGATACCATATCACATGACATCTTGCTCAGGTGGCTGGTAGAGATTGGGCTTGAGAGCTCGGCATTGGCCTGGTTAAGGAGCTTCCTATCTGGCCGTACACAGAGTGTTACTATGGGCTCATTTAGATCTGCCTCTGTAGAACTCACAAAGGGGGTGCCACAGGGGTCTTGTTTAAGCCCAACCCTTTTTAACATCTATGTGGCCCCCCTGGCCAGCATTATGAGATCTTACGGTTTTATCCCAATGTCATATGCTGATGACACTCAGCTCCTCTTCCCTTTTAAGACTCTAAACTCCGTGGTCAAACAATCCTTCTCCAAAGGTATGAAGGCGGTCTCTCAGTGGTTAGCTTTGAATTTCCTACAGTGTAATGTGGGGAAAACTGAGGTTATGCTTTTTGGGGAAGCCACAATGCTGTAGACACCAGACTGGTGGGCCCCAGAGTTAGGACCTGTCCCTGGCCCCAAACAGGTGGTAAAGAACCTGGACGTGCGGCTGGATCGAGATCTTTCTTTTAAGGATAACGTAAATCAGATAGTTGGATCCTGTCTTCATGTAATTGGGCTACTTCTTAAAGTATTCCCTTTACTCCCAGATACAACCAGGAAGACGCTGGTCCAGGCACTGGTGCTTAGCCGCCTGGATTACTGTAATGGGCTGCTGGCATCGGCAAATGAGAGTGTTTACAGCAGACTTCAGATGGTGCAAAACACCGCTGCAAGGCTGGTTCTGACTGCTCCACCTAGAACCCCCTCACGCCCCTTGTTAGAAAAACTACACTGGCTACCGATTCGCCGACGCGTCAAATTCAAGACCTGCTGTGTGGTTTATAAGGGTGTTCTTGGTCTTGGCCCCTCATACCTAGCGGAAAAGTTCATCCCCTATAACCCGGTACGTACCCTCCGCTCCAGCAATCAATCTCTGCTGCAAGTCCCAATTGTTAAAAAAGTAAGACAGGGCAGAAGAGCTCTGTCTTATCTGGGACCCTGCCTCGGGAATAAACTCCCTGAGTCTCTCAAGCTTTGCACTGATCATTTGATCTTTAGAAAACGTCTAAAAACCTTCTTATTCCAGGCTCAGTAACTCTCCTAGACTACAGCACAGTGTTACCTCTCTTTTGCGGTGGCCGCAGAGATACTCCTACGGGAGTCGATTCTAGCGCGGTACAAACCTTTAAATAAATACATAAATAAATTAGAACACTCTGGAAAGAAGCATAAGAAACACAAGAAGTTGAAGTATGCTTTAACTTCCCCATGTCCATTGGCTAATGCGGCGAAGGAGTATTGTCGTTCGAGGCACTGTTCCTCAGAATCGTTGCCACGGCCAACTTCGCGCCTTCTTACCTTTTCTGGGAGCAGGACTGACCCACGCTCAAATTTAACAATTTTACGAGCCCATAAGCGGACCAACGCCATCAGTTCTCAGGGGGTCAAAAGGCGTTCCATCAGGTTCTACTCTGATGGCTTGAACCTCAACTCCGACGGGCCCCTTTCGATCCGATCACGAATCTGGACCAGCACTGGTCGTGCCACTGTGACCTCTCTCGAAGCCAGCCCCAATGCTCCTAACACAGATGGTGTCTACTGGCGGCACCAGCCCTATATACATTCCCAAGTCCGACAAGGAGCCAAAATGACATCGGTTTCGGCAGGACCCATGGGTCCTATGTTGGGTGCCTGAGTCCTATTCTAAAGGGCTTAACTGCCACGAGTTGCCCTTCTTGTCAGTCAAGACTAACATCTTGGTGGATGTGCTACGCCGGGAGCTTCCTCTTAAGAACCCTTGCTCCCTTTTAATGAAGCACTGACCAATGTCCTGCTGAGAACCTGGACCAAGTCCAGTACAAGGGGTCCTATAAACAGGATAATTGCCCACTGCCACCGCCCCACACCTGGGACCAGAGTTTCCTTAGTCAACAACCCCCTCCTGAGAGCCTGGTAGTCTAAGCCTCTATGTCCCATGGCGCCTTCCCTGCTGCACCTCCAGACGTGGAATCAATGAGGCTGCACAGCTTGTGGAAGAAGATGTTTTCTTCCACCAGCCTTGCGGTCAGTAAATACTGCATGCTTATTGGGCCGCTACTCCCACACTCTGTGGGACACGGTTGCGCAAGTGCTGCTGCAGGTCCCGGAGGAGTCCCAGGCCATACTCTCCCAAGCTGTGAAAGATGGAGAAGATGCAGCAAAGTTTACCATCCAGCGTGGTTTAGATATGACCGATTCGCTAGGTAGAGCGTTTTCGACAACAGTAGCGCTTTAACTCCGCGCCTGGCTGAGAACATCTGTTTTTCAGGAGACTTCCAGGCTACCTTCATAGACATACCTTTTGTTGGCAACCGTCTCTTCAGGGACAAGGCAGATTCTGCGCTCGAGCTCTTTAAGGACTCATGGGTTACAGCCAAGTCCTTGGGCCTCTCAGTTGCCCCCATCAACCACAGTGGCTACGGGAAGGGGTTTGCAACCATGCCCACCCTTCTCCATCCACCGCCCCATACTGCCTTCCCAGGCTATTTTTGGGGTGAGGGCGTGGTTCATACCGACTTTGAGGGTTGTGTGGCCAGAGGTCTTCCACAACCATCACTCCCCTGCAGCCGCAGCCTCTAAGCCCTTCTAATCTTGCCCTATAAGATCATGGGTGTCCTGTTGGTAGCAGAATAAGCCATCTCCACCACTGGCAGCCACCGAGTGGGTTCCAGTGTTAGAAGTAGGCAGTTTATGCTATTACCGCTACATTCTGATTCCCAAAAAGAAGAAAGGGCTTTGTCCTATCTTAGATCTGAGAACCCTCAACCTCTTCATCAAAAAGGAGAAGTGCAAGATGCTCACTTTGGCTCAGGCATTATCTGCTCTGGATCCCGGAGACAGAATGGTAGCTTTGGACTTGTAGGACACCTATTTTCATATTCCTGTCCTGCCTGTCAATCTGCGTTATCTGTGGTTTAAGATAGGCCACTAGCATTTTTAGTTCATCATTCTCCCCTCTGGTCTTAGCAGTGCCCCACGGGTGCTCACCAAAGTGATGGCAGTGGTCGTTGCTCATCTGTGTAGATCAGGGGTGCCAGTCTTCCCTTATCTCTACGACTGACTGCTGAATGCTGTTGTCTTCCACCTGGGTGTTTTAAATATTCTAGTGCATAGATTGTGTTTTTTTCTCTTCCGCCACACTTTCTGTTACCAGGTCCGCTTTGGTTTCGCCATTTCCCATCACCCAATCCCCTGTCCCTCTTGCCTCCCGGACAGCTCTCCCACCTCCTAGGCCTACTTAATGAAGGCTGCAGCAGACATGTTCACCTTGTGTGCTTCTGGCGTGACAAACGCAAGTCCATCTGTGCCCATCGCAACTGGACCGCGCCCAGTGCTAGAACCCCTGCCCCACCGCTCTCTCACAGGTACTCTACTGCAGAGATCCGTGCCTTGGACATCGCCCGCTACAACTGCTGTGTCTCAACACCACACTCCTCAGCAGGACCTTTCTCCTGCATCCACTGCCATTTTACCACCACCATACCACGACTCACCACCCCACTGGACAACACCTTGCCTTACCAACCCCAGACACTGACACACCACCGTACCAACTCAACTGCCTCCTGATCAATGCCAGATGGCTCCTCTCCACATCTGACCCAGCCATCGCGACAGCAACCCCCAGTGGCTACAAGATGAAACACCCAAACTGTACCGACGGGCACAGCAGAGGCAGTGCCATCACACAAAAAATCAATCACCTGCACTATCAACAGCGACGACACCACACCAACTATGCAACACATGAACTTCCAGCTCCATAACAAAACCACCATTAAAGGCAACCTTGCATACAGACCGGCAGTACCATAAACTGGCATTAGTGATGTCATCTCTGAATGATTCATCCCACTGGCGGTACAATCCGAACACTTCATCTTCCTGGGAGACCTCAACTTCCACCTGGATGACCCCACCAACACCACAACCTCCTGGAAAGACTAGAGATCATCATTCTTCAGCAGATTGTCACCAACCCTACACACAGAGCAGGACACACGCTAGATCCCATCTTCACATCCAGCAGCAAAATCAGAAATAGTCACACCTCAAAACTCACTTCATCACTTCAACCAACACAGCACCCCCTACCGCAACTAGACCAAGGTAACCCAGCAGCAATGGACCGGCGCCTCCACAACTCAGCCCATCTTCACCTCCAACCTGGACCAACCAGTAGAGAATTTCAACGCCTTGATCATCAGTGCTGCCAACCTAGTTGTCCCTGTGAGAAGTTGGCCTGATATATGATGCTCACTAGTTCTAGTGATCACCTTGTATCAGTCCAAACAACCCTTATGGTGATTGGTTGTAAGTCAACCTTATAGACCAGCTATCCTTATGGTAGCATGGACAAAGCAGTCTTAGGCTAAACTCTTTTGGCATGTGACGCCAGCTGTTTTACCATATATAACCCCTTGAATACCAAATGAAAGGACACCACACAGGTAGTTATGAAAATAAAAATGATATTTATTAACTAACATACACCTCTGAACTCTTTATTAGGTCAGAGGGCTAAGCACATGACAAGACTCTTAAGAAAAATATGTTAAGTTGCACAAGTAAAAATGGTGCCCTAGGGGCACGTCAAACCATATACTAAGTAAGTGGGTTGAGAAAGTCGATAGAAGGAATGGTGCTGTCCAGAGGCTGTAGGATCGCTGGGACTATACTATCCTAACTTTAGGTAAGTAATAGGAGGCCCACGGAACACTTGTGCAGAGTGTGAACTCACACGCGAGATGCGTAACAAAGTCAATGGACAGTACAGTTTACGAAAAAGGTGAGTACGGACAGTTCTGACTAGTTAGGACTAAAACGACTGTGAAACTGGACACTAGGAGAGTCAATCTACCCTTGAGCACCGAAATGCTCTCGTTACCTCACCCACGGGCTGCGGGTGCATAGGTGTGAAAGTGCGTCGGATTTCTGCGTTGAAGTCAATGGAGCCTTGAAGAAAAGATGCTGCAGGCGACCAGGAGGAAGCTGTCCGGATGGATCCAAGGGTGGATCAAGGAAGGTGGATAAATTGAAAGCAGAGGGGACAATGTTCACAATCACTAGCCAGTGACTGGAGTGGAACCAGGAAGGAACCAGATGCTGTCGTCGCGATCAGGTGAAGAGTGGACGCTTGACTCTGCAGCCACGTAGACCAGGAGGTGTCTTCGACGACCAGGATGGAAGCACGAGCTGTCCCACGCAGGCTCTCGCTGTCGGCGGTGTTGGTTCCGGATTCGGCATCAACAGGCCTTGGCAAAGGCAACCCACGCGGTGAGTGGAAAAGGCGTCTGGTGCGGACCGGGAGGGTCCGGGGTGCTTCTCCTTTGCAGGGAAGCAGGGGCCAGTCGGGAGCAACCAGACCAGCGGTGTGGATTTCAAGGATCGTCGTCTAGGAGGCCAGTAGCCAGCCGGCAATGACCAGACAATGCGTCGAGCAGCAATAAAGCAAAAGGGCCCCACGCAGATCTCGTGGATGCTGGAGGGCTGATCTTCTGTGCAGGAGCTGCTCGGGGCTGGGGCTTCTCAATCCCCAAAGCACTTCGTCGAGGATGCCTCTGAAGTCGTGCTGGAAGCGAAGTGCAGTTTCTCTAAGATGGCCGGTCCCACGTGTCTCGTCACACCCACGGATCTCAGCTGAGCTGCAGATGTAGGTAGAGGTCGGAGAGGTCTGAAAGTCTGGGTCTCGTCGGGCTCTGAAGTCTGGATCCACCAGGGAAGACGACAAAGTGAACCGCTGGAACGCTTGATGGTGCCTGCTTGTGCAGGGTGGTCACTCCTTGGCCAAAAGGGAGATTTCTTCAGTCTCGTGTGGAGCAGAACGTCGAAATCCAGAGTTTCTTCTTGTAAAATCAATTCAGGATAATCTAATTTGGAATGGGACCAGCTCCTACCTTTATTCTCCTAAAGGGGGCTGTACTATGACTAGGTCCCTCCTATGGGTGGTACCAGGAAGGGGGGTTGGTTACACCCCCTATCCTTTGTCCGGTTTCGTGCCAGAGGTGGGGCTGGAGTGCCCCAGCAATTGGTTTGAACCGGTGTATGCACAGGGCACCTTGTGTGCCCCAGGCATGTCTCATTCCTTTCAGGCCGGTCCTACCTAATACACACAATCCTGTCTGGGGTGGTGCTTGTGAGAAGTTGGCCTGATATATAATGTTCACTATTCTAGTGAGCACTCTGTATCAGTCCAAACAACCCTTATTGATGATTGGTTGTAAGTCAACCTTATAGACCAGCTATCCTAGTAGCATGGATACGAGCAGTCTTCGGGCTAAACTCTAGAGGGCGTGTTAAGCCAGCTGTTATACCATCACATATACCCCTTGAACACTAAGTGAAAGGACACCACACAAGTGTTATGAAAATAAACAGTGTATTTATTTAGATCACAACAGCCCTGTACTCTTTATGAGGACAGGGTACTAAGCACACAACAAAACTCTTACGAAAATACTTTAAGTTGCACAATTTACACAAATGCCCGAGGGGCACGAAAAACCATATACTATGAAAGTGGAATGCGAAATTACTAGCAGGTAAGTACTGGACTAATAGGCTTTGGAATCGCTAGAACTATGTTACTGAACCTTCAGATTACTAGTAGGAGGCCTAGGGGACTCGGGTGCAGAGTGTGCACTCTCACGCGGGATGCGGGACAAAGTCTATGGAGGCTAGTAAAAGCAAAGTTAGTGTTCTCGGGCGAACCCGACTAGATAGGCTGAAAATGAAAGTGGATCTGGACCCTTGGATAGTGAGGCTATGCTGGTGCACCGAAATGCCGAAGTTACCTAGCCCAGGGGCTGCGGATGCATAGGTCTGGAAAGACGTCGGGAATCCTCGTTGCAGTCTATGGAGCCTGAAGAAAGAAGTTGCTGGCAGGCGACCAGTGTTGAAATTCGAAGTGATCCAAGCCTGGATCGAAGATGGATGACACCTGAAAGCAAAGGGGACCAAGTTCTTAACCACTAGCCAGTGATCAGATGGGCACCAGGATGGCACCGGATGGTAGTCACCTCGACCAGGTGAGTGGGCGACGCTGGGCTCTACAGTCTCACGGACCAGGAGGCGTTGTCGGCGACCATGATGGAGGTGCGAGCTGTCCCACGATGGTTGATGCTGTCGACATCGCTGGACCCAGGATTGGGGCTACAAGTCTTGGCAAATTCAAGCCCACGCGGTGGACCTAAAATGGCGTCTGGAGTGGACCAGGAGGGTCCGGGGTACTCCTCTTTTGGAAGGGAGCAGGGGCCAGTCTGGAGCAACCAGACCAGCAGTGTTGTCGTCGGTGATCGTCGTCGGGAAGGCCACAAGCCAGCGGGCTAGTAGCCAGACAACGCGGTGAGCAGCCAAAAAGCAGAAGGGCCCCACGCAGATCTCGTGGATGCTGGGGGGCTGGACTTCGGTGCTGGAGCTGTTCAGGGTCGGGGCTTCTCGGACCCCAAAGCACTCACCAGAGGATCCCTCGGCGGTCGTGCTGGATAGAAGTCGTGCAGTTCTGATAATGGCCGGTCCCTCGAGGTCTCGTCGCACCTACGGTTCTCAGCTTAGCTGTAGAGGTAGGTAGAAGTCAGAGGTGCCAGGGAAGCCGGGTCTCGTCGTGCTGGTCGGTCGGATTCCGGAGGAAGGACGTGCAGCAAACCGCAGTGTTCTTAGATGGTGCCTGCGGATGCAGGGTGACTACTCCTTAGCCACAAGGGAGAAATCTTGAGAAGAACTCGAGAGTTCCTTTCGTAGAAAGTAGTTTCTTGATTCAAAGATGATCTAATTTGGAAGGGTCCCCGCTCCTGCCTTTATCCTAAAGAAAGGGGTGGGTACGCGACTAGGTCCTGCCCCAGGGGTGGGACCAGGAAGGGGGGTGGTTACACCCCTCTCCCATGCCGGACTTTCCCCGGGCCAGGGGCTGGTGTGCCCCTGGAACTGGTTCTAGCTGGCAGATGCGTAGTGAGCACCGGGGTGCCACTTGCAGTCACCTTCCTGTAAAGCCCTGCCTACCCAGGATACACAAAACCCTGTCTGGGATGGTGCTAGCACCGCCCCTGACAGGAAACCCTTTGTCCAAGCTCCCCTCGCTGGAAGGACTCCCAGCTGCAGGGGGTCAGACTCGTGTCTGTGGTGGCAGCATCCATTTTGTGATGCTGAGGCTCGAGTTAACTTTAACCGGGGTTCACAGTTACATACATGTTGTGTCCCTCTAGAAGGGTGGAATGCTAACCCCGGCGCCAGAATTGGCGAGGGGTTAGTATTCCAATTCGTATGACACCTTACTCGACATGTTTTGATAAAGCGATACCAGAGATAGCATTTAACCGCGAGGATTATAAAGCACTTAAGAGTATATCTGGTATACGTTATCATGGAACAGCTATTAGGACTTGGTTCCGCAAGCTGCAAACGGGCTCAGCTCATGCCAGAGCACCACTTCACACGATTCCAAGCACTCTGCCTTCAGGATTGTCAAGGCCTGCCATAGGAGTGACTGATAGGAATCTGTGTGTCCATTTTAGGGTTAGATATAGGTATACCATATCTAAAGCAAAGGGTGATTACACCACCTTGCCCCAGCTGTCGTGCAGCCAGTTGTGTCCGATTTAGATGGCCATCCAGGGGTGGCATAATACATGCTTCAGCCCATGGTAGGCCCTGGGTACACCTATGCCCTGAGTTACAGGGTCTGATAAGGTGGCCCAGTACCAATTGGATAATGCACCTAAGGTACACGTGTCAATTTAGTGAGAGAACAGCAAGGCTGTGGGTCTGATTAGCAGGCCCACAGCCAGAGAAAGTCGTAAACCAGTGAAGCAAAAGCAAAAAATCTGGGTGATCATAGGATTGCAGACCCTACTCTCCTACAGTGCTAGCACCTCCCAAGGCAGGAAACCCTTTGTCCAAGCCTCCCTCGCTGGAAGGACTCCCAGCAGCAGCAGGTCAGACTTGTGTCTGTGGTGGCAGCATCCATTTTGTGATGCTGAGGCTCGAGTTAACTTTAGCCAGAACTGGCTAGGGGGTAGTGTTCCAATTCGTATGACACCTTACTCGACATGTTTTGATAATGCTATGCCAAAGTTAGCAATAACCGCGAGGATTATAATGCACTTAAGAGTATATGGTACAGCGTTATCATGGAAACAGCTAAAGGACTTGGTTCCGAAAACTGCAGACAGGCTCAGCTCATGCTAGAGCACCATCTCACATAATTCCAAGCACTCTGCCTCCGGGATTGTTATGGCCTGCCATAAGAGTGACTTATAGGAGTATATGTGTCCATTTTAGGTTTAGATATAGGTATACTATGTCTAAAGCAAATGGTGATTACACCACCTTGCCCCCGCTGATTGATCAGCCAGTTGTGTCAGATTTGGAAGGCCAGCCAGGGGTGGCATAATACATGCTGCAGCCCCTGGTAGGCCTTGGGTTCACTTATGCCCTGGGTACCTATGGTACACTGTACAAGGACTTACAACAGTCACCCAATACCAATTGGTAAATACACCTAAAGTACATGGATGTCAATTTAGAGAGAGAACAGCTAGGCTGTGGGTCTGATTAGCAGGCCCACAGCCAGGGAAAGTCGTAAACCAGTGAAGCAAAAAGCAAACAAACCTGGGGTGACCATAGGATTGCAGACCCTACTCTCCTACAGTCCCCACCAAACCATCCAAAATCCACAGACCCACCCAGCAAGCCAACTGGTACATGCCAGAACTCAGCACATCCAAGCGCAGGTGCAAACAACTGGAAAGAAGATGGCGAACCGCAAGAACTGCACCAACCAAGCCCCCTACAAAGCAGCCTTCAACCGTTAGCAACACCAGATCAAAGCTGTGGAAAAAGAAGCCCTAGCTCACCGGATCAAAACCAGCACCAACCAAACCAAAGAACCTTACCATCATCGAAGAGTTCACCTGCCCTTCAGCCACCGAAACCTGATCCCTCCCTCACAACAACTCTGCGACTCCCTCTCTGACCTCTTCCACAACAAAATAGCAACCATCTACGAAACTTTGAACCCCAGTGCTCCTACCTCTTCTGCCACTTAAAGACCTCAGCCGCCAACCACCCACTCACCGCATGTGAACAGCTCACCACACCGACAATCATCACCCTGATGAACTCCATCCACCCCGGGGCATCCACCAACCCTTACCCCCCAACCCCAACTCTTGATGCTTAGAAGTAACAAGATCAGCACCCGTTCACCCTCATCTTCAATGCACCCATATATACCGCCACCTTTCCTGATGCATGGAAACATGTGGAGGTCACATCCCTCCTCAAGAAACCTTCGGCATACCCCAAATTGCTCCAAACCTTCTGTCCCAGCTCCCTCCTCCGGTTCCCCACAAAAGTCCTGGATAAGACCATCAACATGCAACTTGCAGAACATCTGGAAAGAAACAAACTGCTGGACCCCTCCCAATCGGGAGTCAGAGCCAAACACAGCACCGAAACAGCACTGATCGCTCCTGCAGACGACATCCAAGCCCTACTTGACTGAGGAGAATCAGCTGCCCTCATCCTCCTTGATCTCTCAGCAGCTTTAGACTCCGTCTCCCACCGCACACTCATCGATTGACTACGCCAGATCGGAATCATAGATAATGCCCTCAGGTGGAAGGCATCTTTCCTCACGTGTCGCATCCAGAAAGTCTGCTAGCCCCAGTATTGGAACTTTCATAGATTCCCATGCTTTGTATCATTCCCCGTCGTCAGCCTGGGAGCCTCGGTAAATAGAAAATACCATAGCAGTATGTACCAAAAAGAAAGTAAGGCCTAGGCCTCATCTCCTTTTGAAGCCTATCTACCTCTTTTTGTGAAAGAGACCAACATTTTGCAAAAACCAATCAGATTAGCCTCACCCCATAGAACCCTCCTGAGAGAGCCTCAGATTTTCTACCGCACGTTGTGATAAGGAAGTCTCCACTGAGCTCTGCTCAGTTTTCACTTCAACTTTGGATTTCTACACCTTTTTCTCTTCAGGATGTCTGAAATGAAAGCTTTATTCAAAGCCTGTTCTACTTGCTCAAAGAAGAGGCTATATTTCGAAGCTAAGCATAAAGATTGCATTTATTGCTTATACCCAGATCACAAGGCCACTGAGTGCAAGATCTGCAGGACCTTCTCGACCAAAACTCCGAGAGACCGAGAAGGAAGACTTCTGACTAGGCTACAGAAAATAAAGTCTCGAAAGGAGGTTCTGTCTAGTGATAGTGAAGATTCTTCCTCAGCTACATATTCGAGGAGGTCTACAACAAGGGGTAGGTCTTCCCCTTCTACTTCAGCCGAACCTCCTGCTAAGGCCTCTCAAAAGACCTCTGAAAGGTCTAAAAGGCTTATTCCCAAAAAATCTCCTCACCATCCAAAGGAGAAAGAGGGACTTCTTCCTGAGGTGTCATCTGGAAAAAAGGCAAGCCAAGGCCTTTCTGTTGCCTCTTCACCGTCGGAAAAAGAAAAGACCTTTAAGTAACCTTCAAGTACACCTCAGGAGGCGAAAGGAGAAAAGAAAATTCGTCTACAATCTCCTCAAGTACGTCGACAACGACGTCAAAGACTCAATTGATTTCGATTTCTGCTCCGTCGACGGGCCCGTTGTCGAGAGCTTAGTCGACGATGACTTAGTCTCATCGACGTAGGATGTATAGTCGACGAGACTAACAACCTCGATGTCGACGGTGATGACGCTGACGATAGTGTCGACGACGCCGATGACCGGCGACTATGATCCTGACGTCGACCTCGTCGACTACTGTCGGCGATCAGCCCACTGTCGACGGCTACTCCATCGTCGACGACACTTCCAGCGACGACGATTTCCTCGTCCGCGACACCGTTGACTTTCCAAAAAGTGAAAATTTCCATCAGGAAAAGACTAATTACTCCGGAAATTACAACACCATTGCCTCCACCTTTTCTTCTGGAAATTTTCTATCTACATATTTACATTACCTGGATCAACATCATCAAGAAACTCAATTCACTCCACGTGATACACATCAGGAACCATCAGGACAAGTTATGGGTGCCATGCCGTCTTCACTCATAAATGACCTACAGCTGATGTTGTTGGATTACAAGAAGAGGTTCCCATCAGAAACCTCCGGAACCATACAACCTCCCCCGCCCCACCTTAGCAACCTCTTCCTGCTTCTGTGACATCAACCTCTCAAAGGCAGGGAGAACAGCCTTTGATAGAAGGGCATGATGTGTTTACGGTGCCTGATGATGATGATTCATCAGATGAGGATCAGAATGTGGAGCATATCCAAAATCCTGACGCAGAATGGGACGATTATGTTATCCCAGATCCGGCTTCACCATCTCCGGACCCGGTGGATTCGCCTCCAGTGGACATAGGAGCTTTCCATAATCTGATGGAAAGGGCATCTAAAAGATTTGGCCTTCCTGTTCCTGTGTTACAATCTGACTGTTTCCTCTATGATTTTATAGAGACCCACAAAAAATCTATTTGTTCCATACCCATTGTAGAACATGTTTGGAATGAGGGCAAGAAGGTAATGAAGTCTCTAGCTACTGTAACTCCGGTTCTACCGCGGCTGGAGAAAAAATATAAAGCTCCGGAGGACAGTCCTGGCTGTCTTATTGGGCAACCTAAACCGGACTCTGTTATTTCTCAGGCGGCCCAAAGAAAATCAAGAAACCCGACGGCACCCCTGACTGCACCGCCAGACAGAGAGGGCACGCGCCTGGACAATGTAGGCAAGAGGTTTTCCTCTATGTCTAGCCTCCTTGTTAAGGCCTGGAACGCATTAGCGATTTTGGGACGATATGAATGCCAAATGTGGTGCGATCTTTCTCCTTTCATTGATCAGCTTCCAGATAGTGCCAAGGCGGAAGTGAGAAAAATCCTGGAAGAAGGTGATCGATCTTCATCTGAGATTATAGATTGTGCAATGGACATTGCTACAATGGCTTTTTGCGCCTTAGCAGGTTCAGCAGTCCTGAGGTGTCAAGGTTGGCTGAGATGTACCTGGTTTCGCCCGGAGGTGCAGAATAAGATTCTGGATCTGCCCTTCGATGGGAATATGCTGTTTGGCAAGCATGTAGATGATGCTTTACAACACATTAAAAAAGATACCGAAACGGCGAAATGTTTAGGCACACTTCAATATCGAAAGTACCTTTCCGAGGTAAAGGATTCTCTACATATAGGGGAGGTTATCAGCAACGCTACTCCTCCTATTCACAATCCTCTCAATCATTCAAGCCTCCGTACTCTCAGCCTCAAAGTCAATCGGCGTCTTTCTCTCGCCAATCTTCCAGAGGTAGACAAGGACGTCAGGGGAGAGATACCACTAAATGCCAAAAGCGGTTTCCTGGCTCTGCCTACTGGTCCTTCACCCCTTGTGACATCGTTAGGGGGCAGGATTACACATTTTCTCGATTGCTGGAAGATCATATCAACAGATCGGTGGGTCCTGAATATCGTTCAATTTGGCCACACATTAGAATTCCAAAACCTCCCGCCTCCCAGAGCCCCTCGCACCACAGAATCATCTTCTCTGTCTCAAATTTTGTCATCTGCTCAACAAAGGAGCGATGGAACCAGTGCCACTCTCTCAAAGAGGAAAAGGGTTCTATTCCAGGTTTTTCCTCATTCACAAGACTAAGGAAAAGTGGCGCCCAATCTTAGATCTGAGGGAGCCCAACACCTATCTCATAAAACTCTCTTTTCGAATGGTCTCTCTTCAAGACGTCTTACGTCTTCTAAATCCAGGGGATTATATGGCGACCCTGGATCTCCAGGACGCATATTTCCATGTCCCGATCCACCCAGCTCACAGAAAATATTTACGCTTCACAGTAGCCAAGAGCCACTTTCAGTTCAAAGGACTACCGTTCGGGCTCAGATCCGCGCAGCGGATATTCACGAAGGTGTTGGCCCCGGTAGCAGCATTCCTAAGGAAACAATTGCTAGAAGTTTTCCCTTACCTAGACGATTGGTTAATAAAAGCTCTGTCTTCTCAAGCAACGACAAAGGCAGTCGAAAGTTACATCCAACTTTTCAATCACCTGGGTCTAAATCTAAACAAGGAAAAATCAGTCTTTGTTCCATTCAGAAGGGTCAACTTCCTGGGTGCCATTCTGGATACAAGAAGCTGCAAGGCTTTTCCATCGAAAGAAAGACAGAAAAAGCTAATCTTCTCTGCCAACCATTTAAGGAAGAGACAATCCCTGACGATTCGTCAATACAAGTCTTTCCTAGGATCCATCTCATCTTGCATACCATTAGTCCGCATTGCAGACTGCGAATGCGTCCCTTACAAGAACAGCTGGACATACAATGGCGCCAGGTGGAAGGTTCTTTCGAGGACAAGATAAGGGTCACTCCTCTCATGAGAAAAGCTGCAGGTTGGAGGGCTATCAAGGAGAAAATCTCAAAAGGTCTCTCTTTCAGAATGACTCCATCCCCTCTGTTTTTTTCATATCAATCTCTTGGAACTCAGAGCGGTTCGCCTAGCCTTGCAGGCTTTAAGGCCAAAGGTTCAAGACGCAACAGTGCTGGTCAGGACGGACAACATAACGTCCATGCATTACATAAAAAAGCAGGGAGGTTCGAGGTCTCGTCTGCTCTCCAAAGAGGCCCAGGAGATATGGGAATGGGCGATTCTCCACAATGTAATTCATTCAGCAGAGCATCTACCAGGCACTCTCAACACAACAGCAGACACCTTGAGTCATCTGAAATCGACCTGTCACAAGTGGGAATTGGATCAAGACATTCTGGAGGAAATGTTTCAACGCTGGGGAACTCCAACAATAGACCTGTTTGCGACTCCAGAAAACAAGAAATGCCCACTATATGCAAGCAGGGGTCACCATCGAGGGTCACTTGGGAATGCTCTTTCGATGTCTTGGTTAGGCGCATTTGTTTACGCCTTTCCTCCAATTCACCTAATCCCACGGCTTCTCAGGAAAATAAAGATGGAACCTTGCCAGATGATCTTAATAGCACCAGCGTGGCCTCACCAATTCTGGTTCACAGAGCTTCTCCTACTATCCCAGGACAATCCATTTCACCTGTGTCCCATTCCATCTCTATTAACAATGTCCCAGGGACAGGTGGTACATCCAAATCTGGGCTCTCTTCATGTGAAGGCCTGGCTCCTGAGCACAGAGAATTCCACAGCCTAGATATCCTTCAGGAATGTAGGGAGATATTTAGTCAAGCACGCGCACCAAGTACAAATAAACATATTGTGCTAAATGGAAGCGCTTCTGCCTGTGGTGTCAAGGGGAACGCATCCATTCATTCTCTTCAGCTCCTCATCAGATACTGCCTTACATTCTATCACTGGCCAAATCAGGTCTTTCTCATTCTTCTGTCATAGTACATCTGGCGGCTATTTCAAGGTTCAGAAGATCAGCTTTTAGTCCTTCTCTCTGGTCGGCCAGAATTATCAAACAATTCCTGAAAGGTCTTTTCAGGGTTTTTCCTCCAAGTGCGGCCACCACCTCCTGCTTGAAATCTCAATCTGGTTGTGGCTCATCTTATGAGACCTCCGTTCGAGCCAATCCATAGGGTGGACTTAAAATTTTTGTCTTGGAATCAGCTCTGCTTTTAGCCCTCACTTCAGCTAGGAAAGTAGGTGAATTACAAGCTCTATCCATTCTAGAACCATTTCTTCAGTTCAAAAAGGACACTGTGATTTTAAGGACCAATCGAAAATGTATTCCAAAGGTCCCTTCGGATTTCCATTTGAACGAGCCAGTGGTTCTAAAGTCATCCTTTCTGCGATCTACATCCCCTGCAGAACGGTCTCTGCATTCCTTGGATGTCCAGAGATGTCTCTAATTTTACCTTGAACGTACAAAGGATTTTAGAAAGTCATCTCAACTTTTTGTGGCTTTTAGTGCACCTAGAAAAGAACTTCCTCTCTCAAATCAAGGAATCTCACGCTGGATTTCAATTGCATTTCATTATTGCCACAAAGCGGCAGGAAAGTCGCTGGAGAGACATGTAAGAGCTCACTCCACAAGATCAGTTTCATCTTCAGCAGCTCTCTTCGCTGGAGTCCCTATAAAAGACATTTGTAGGGCGGTCACATGGAGCAGTGCCCATACATTCACAAAGCATTACTGCCTGGACTCTTTCATGAGGAGCGAAGCGGCAGTAGGACAAGCAGTCCTGAGGAATCTTTTCCAATGAGAGGTTAGCTTTCCCTTCTATCCCTCCTTCCTATGACTGCACATTTTGTATCACATAATTTTAATGCTGTTTTGTTACAAGGTATATATTTATATATACATATATATATATATATATATCTCCTCCACCAAACAAAAACGCTTGCACTCGTGTGAAAGATTTTTTCAAATTGCTGATTGGATAGTCCAATTTGGCAACCTCAGTGAGAACAAAACATGGCAGGATGTAACCTACAGTGAAATTGCCACCATTCCCATCAATGAAAGAGGTGGAAACAGAATCCTCATGCTGAGACTCAAGGCTAATTATTCGTTTTCAAACAAAGACCCTATTGGGTCTGAACGGGGATGAGGAACTATTCATACACCTTTGAATTGAGATTCAAAGAATCATGCACAAGAAAATTGGAACAGAAAAATTATCTTGCAGAGATGAAAAACTAAGTTATAAACATATACATATGGGACTACAACATTATCTCATATTAAAGAGGGCACTGAGTCCCAAATAATATTGAATAGAATGTGAGCCTTGGGAGGTTCATACATGGACACTGTACCAGAAAGGAACTGCGTTGCTACAAAACGCAAAAAGTCACTACCACTGAGGTTGCCAAATTGGACTATCCAATCAGCAACCATGCAACTGAGGCAATATAATTCACAAAAATTTAAATTCTAAAAAATCTTTCAAATTTGGCAGTCTCACATGTATATTGCTTTACTAGATGTAACACAATCATGTATTTATATAAATTTTTTGTTGTTAAGCCATGAAACCATACGTTTGCTTAAAAACTAAAAATGAAAATTTTGAAAAAACATGCTTATAAACTACCATACCCGTAATGCATCATTATGTGCAAAGCGGTGTTTATGGTATAAATACTGAAACTAAAGTAGGACCAATGTTTAACACTGTGACCAAGACCTGCCGGTCGAAACTCGTAGGTGGAGGAAAAGTGCTGTAACTGGCAATGGCCTAAATAAACCTGTTTAAGATCAACTTGGGCGAGTGCAAGCGTTTTTGTTTGGTGGAGGATTATTGTCGGGGAAAGTCCGTCCCCGCCATGTGCACCAGCTGTTTTGAGAGTGCCCTCCGTGTTCGGGCAAGTTTGGTGATATATATATATATATATATATATATATATATATATATATATATATATATATATATATATATATATACACACACACACACACAGTTATGCTGTGATGTTGTAATACACTTGTAGCAAAATGTGGACTGGTGACTTACTGCTAGCTACCCGTTCCCCAGTATTGGTAACTTTCCTAGATTTCTAACTTGTTACTGTTACACAACGGCTACGAAAATCTGAGGCTCTCTCAGGAAGGTTCTATGGGGTGAGGCTAATCTGATTGGTTGTTGCAAAATGTTGGTCTCTTTTACAAAAAGAGGTAGATAGCCTACAAAATGAGATGAGGCCTAGGCCTTACTTTCTCTTTAATTACATACTGCTAAGGTATTTTCTATTTCCCGAGGCTCCCGGGCTGACGACGGGGAATGATGCAAAGCATGGGAATCTATGAAAGTTACCAATACTGGGGAACCAAAGTTACAGGCAAGTAACTTGTTTTCATCTCTCTCTTCACCTCGGAACCCAAGCTCACCATCTGCAGAGAACCCCAAGGCTCGTCCCTAAGCATAGTCAGATCCCACAACATCAACATCATCTCCTATGCAGATGACACTTGGCGGAAACTGGCTCTGTATATACCATACCAAATTAAGATATAGTGTGCAGAGATTCTGGGAGTCACCAGAGGTATAGCAGAAGCTAAATTAGGTAAGTACTAACAGCCCTCTAAGTGGTGGTGTGAGTGCGCAGTTAGGCTTTTCCAGAGTGTGTGTTAATAATTTACTGTATTCACTCAATCAAGATTGATGCACACATTCAGAGGCAGAATCCAGACCAATTAGGTAAGAATGGAAAAGGTATACTTATATTTTATTTTAGAACCAAGTAGGACTTGGCAAAGGTAAGTGAAGTATACTTTCAAATGCAAGACTGTTCAAGGAAATGCAGTTGTGCTTGAAATTGTAATCGTTACAGGTTTGTAAATGTTTTGGAAACAGTTTACAGTACACACTAGTTACTTTTCATTACACTGGGATTACTTTTGGATTACTTTGAGTACTGGGGTGGGATGCCTAGACACTACACCTAAGGATCCCTAAATACAAGGTAAGCACTGCTTTTTATATTTTGCAATAGTATTCTCTTTTCCTCATGCAACCTAGTTCAACAGGCATTTTTAGGCCCAAACATATCTTTACATGGGTTCCAATGGGGAAAAAGTGTTAGCAGTTTCACAGATAAGTACACAACTTTACAAGGGTGAGGTTTTGGGGTTAGGACCAAGGTTCTCCAAGATCTAGATGGCACTCGATGTTGCACCACCAGCTGCACTGGGGCGGCTGCTTTCAGTTTACAGGGGCTCAATGTTAGCCAATGGAGCTAAGGGTGCCTTTGTTCAGGGACTGCTTATGAGCAGGCCACTCAGTTGTGGGAGCAAAGCTCCTTGGGTAAGGGCAGCACTGCAGAGGCCAACAACCAGCACAGGAGCTGCAACACCAGCCATACGAAAGCGGCCGTGTACAGGGTGCAAAACGGATGTCGGGGACCCTGTGCTTTCCAATGGAGACCATCAGTTTCGCAAAGATGCTGAAGGCTCGGGCAGGGAGGCTTCTAGAAGGCGATCACCAGCTTGAGAGGTAAGTTGGGATCTTGGGGGATGCCTGGACACTGTAGGTTGGGCCACTGAAGCCTGAGGGGCGTCTGGTGCAGGGGTGTCTTTTGGCGTTGAGTTTTCTTACCAGCTCCGGTCGCGGTAGGGGGAACTCTTTGGGTTGAGGCTGCAGACGTCGGCTTGAGGGAGTCGGGGATCACCAGATCCCATTCCAGGATCTCTGGGGAGACCTCCTTGTGGTGTTGGGCCGCTTGAAGGCCGTGAGCGTTGGGTGCTGAGTGGTTCAGAATTGCTGAGTCACTGGAACCTGGATTCTGGAGGTGAGTCTTGGTTTGAGTATATCCAGGTCTCACAGGAGACCGGGTCTGTGCGAAGGTTGCAAAGCAGGTCCTCCGTGCTCTTGGGGTTGTTGGTTGCTAGGCTCACTGGGGTTCTTGCTGTAGGCAGGGCGTAGATGGGGCAGGCCGGTAGGGCTTGGTCCAAGCCAGTTGGTTTCCTCTTCTCCTTCATGGGTCAGCACGGCTCTTCAGTCCCTCTTCTTTCTTACACTAGTCTGAGGTTTATTATGGCACCCTCCAGGGGGAGGGGGCATGAGCCTCTTCCTAATTGGCTTAATCCCCTCATTTTACAAATGAAGGGGTCTGAGATGTGTGCTTCACCTCACCTTCCCCACCTGGGGGGTGGAGTTGGCAAAGATGGGCACACCTCTCTTCCTAGCTTGGATTTGCCACCAATTCTTCATCCCAAACTGGGTTCCAGAACCAGTGGGAACTAGTTGCTGGAGACAGCAAAAGTCAGAGACAGCGTCCAAAGGCGGCAGGCCTTTGAAGCTTCCCCTTTCGTGAACCCAGCCCATCGTATGACACCTCTGCCCAGGATGGACTTTAATTCTGGACCCAGAGAGCGGAGGCTCTCTACCCAGGGGTCCAAAAACCTGTCTTGTGGTGGCAAATGGCGGGCAGCCATTCAGGAGCCATGCCACGGCTGGCTGATTTTCAGGGGGCATCTCTAAGATGCCCCGGAGTGCATTTTACATTAAAATTCGACACTGGCATCAGTTTGGCTTTAATGTGCTGAGACGTTGGTGTAGGAAAGAAGGATCTTCTTTCTTGGTCACCCCCACTTTTTGCTGGTGTCGGTATGTTTTCCTGACTAGCCTGACTAGGATCCTGCTAATCATGACTCCAGTCTCTGTGCTTTTTCCCAAAATTGGACATGATAAGTACTCAAGAACACACAAGATTGGTTACTGATGTACCCAGATAAGTCCCTAGTATATGATACTTACATACCCAGGGTATAGGTACACCAGGGTCTCCCATTAGCCAAAGCATGTATGATGCCACCCTTGAGAGCCCACACAAATTTTGACTCCAGGCCTGCCACTGCAGCCTGTGGAAGCTGGTGCTAGCACCACTTACGAACGATATATGTTTTCCTATAGCTAAGGTCTCTACACTTAAAACCTATGTCACCCCTAAGGCAGGTCTTTCAATCCTGAATGCAGGGTGCTCGGTTGTAAGTGTGATGGTGCTCCTGCATGAGCGGGGAACCCCTACAACCTTCGTAGTCCATTCTCCCGGGTTGCATCAGCCATTATAACATATAGAGTGGCCATTCGTCATTATGTGATGACCATCTCTAAACTGGCTGTAATGAACCCTGTCATGGTTGGTATCAAACATGATAGAATCATACCCTCACACCGTAAACGGTGTGACAGATATGATTCCATACACTCTAAAGCTCCTCCAGTAAGCCCTCAGTGCTCCCGGTACCAGTCCTCCAGAGCCGGACAACAAGCTAGGGCTGCTGCCGACCAAAGACCTGGTTCTTCCGTCCTGCTGCTGAGCCAAGCTCGAGCAGGGGAAGGCAGAACAATAGATATCCTGTCACAGGGAAGTGTGACCACCTCCCAGACAGGGTTTAGTGTATTGGGGCAGGGTGAGGGTGCTTGCCAGCTTCACCGAGACTGCTTGAAGGCCACATTTGGTGCCTTTCTTGCATACTCCAGTTCAAACTAGTTGAGGGAGCCGTTAGCTCCTGCTCTAACGCGAAACTGGACAAAGGATATGAGTATCCTTCCCACTATCAAGCCCCTCCCCTGGGAGAGGCCCCTAAATCGTCCCAACCCTTTCCTAAGGGTACTTAAGGGCTTACTTGTGGGTGGGTCCCTAAATTTGTCGTGGGACAAGGTTCAGATCATATGCCACTTCAACTTTGACCGTCTGGACCACCTGGACTTTACTTTGGAAACCGATACTGAATCGAGGAAGATTCCTGTACTCCTGGTCTCGTCATCCTTCTGGTCTTCTGCAACGTCTGTGTCCGTGCTCCATACAGGTTCTTCACCAGGTCTGTGGAAAAAGACACCTGAAGGAATGTCCCTTGGAGTGAAGGAGTCACTCCCCTGCCTCTGCAGGCACTACAACACAGCTGACTGGTCTGCTGAGCCTGGGCTCCCACGGACTCCGGAAGGCTCAGCTTCACAGGTGGTGGTTCTGCAACTCCCTTGAGGGCCTGCACTGTCTTCTTACTGAGTTTGAGGCCAGTATCCCTCGTCACAACCTCTGGAACAGCGCACCATGTTCACTTGCTGTAGCCAAGGCTCTCTCCTCCAGAGATCTTCGGGATCCAAGAAGCTCCATCCTCAAGGATCTCCTGCAGCCAAGATCTTCGCCTGCATCGCAACCACTGCACTGTGGGCCTTCATCTTTTGGTGAGCTGCTCCAGGTCCTCTTGTTGCTCCTGTGCCTCCAGCACGTGGGTCCTCTTGAGGGTGGTCTTTGGCTCCAGTGGGCTCCTCTTCTTGCTAGGGGCCTACCCTGACTTACCTGCTTGTGGTGAGTCACTTGGACCTTGCTGGTCCCGACACTGCACCTTTTTCATCACCTACATTGGTTGTTGCTGCCAAGGCTTGTAGGGGGCCCCTGCCAGACACACACCCCCTGGCTCACGACATCCCACATGGGACAGCTCGTAATAGGCTCCTGGTCTTCCACAGCGTTGCCTGGTCTGTTCATCTGCAACTTGAAGGGCAATGTTAAACTCTACTGCCTCTCCGACATCAGTGGGCATTTGTCTTTCGTGCCTCGTGGTCACTTACAAGTGATAAGGACTCTTTCCCCTCTGCTTGCAGATTCTTCTCACCTTGAATCCACCTTTGGCTCCACCGGACACCTTCGTCTTCTTCTCCAACAGCAACTTTCCTGAAGTCCTCCATTGTGGTCTACGGCAGTTTCCGACGTCACTTGACATCTAAGCACCCGGCATCCCTGGTGTAGGTATCCTGGTTCCTGTGTACCCGCGGGTGGGGTGTCTCTCCAACCTTCCATCTCCCATGGGCCTTCTTCAGGGTTTGCTGGGAAGGGTCCTTTTTCTTTAAAACTGGAACTGCGGCTTACCCATATTCTTCCATTGAGCACGTGGTCGTGTCCCCACTCTGCACACGACCTCCGTGGGGTTCCTAAATACTCACTTTGGGGTTCCTGGATAGTTACTTTGGGGGTTCCTTGGATCCCCGGCTCTTATACGTCTTCTGTGTCCACTCTATTCTTGTTGTGGTTCGCATTCCTGTATTTCAGTATATGGTTTTGTCTCCCCCTGGGGACCATTATGTATTTGTGCTACTTATGTGTTCTATTTCCAAAGTATTGTGTGTACATCTCTGGGTAGGAGATAATACATTGTGTTAGTGAGTTTTTGTAATAAAATATTTGTTTATTTTTATAACTACACTGTGTGATTCTTTTTCTCTTAACCTATACCATAAGATTAAGTACTGGTAAAAGAAGCTGCTTTACATACCTTCTGGACTAAGTCTGAAGGCTGCTCTCCGCAGCTACCCCTTACAGAGCTTTCTAACGTTGTCTAAGGCTACTAAAATCACCATAAGGGTTGTTTGGATTAGTGCAGGGTGCTACAATTACAAAAGTGAGCACCATATACTAAACTAGTCTCTCACAGTCTTCTGCCAAACTTCCCAGTTTTTTAGTAAAGCTATTATAGAGCTGCGGAGTTCGCTATGACCAACTTCCAGACATTATACTCTTTATGGCTTTACTACACTTACAGTGTTTAAGAATGGACATAGACACTATAGGGGTACAGGGCTCATGCCTCTTTGCCTCACCTTAGGGTTAGTACACCCTGCTAGAGAGGTGACTTACCTAGACCTCAAGCTGGGGATTGCAGGAGTGGCATGGTACACAGGGATGTGTGCCATGTCGACTCTTCACTTTTATCCGCACCAAAATACGCGGCCTGCAGTAGCAGTGTGTGTGGGTGTTAAGGTGCAGGGCCTCGAAGGGTGGCTTAATTGGTGTTGCAGCCCTTGGAGGCCTTCCTCGCTCACAGTGCCCTTGGTAACCATGGTACCTTTTCCAAAGGGCTTACTTGTGGCAAGAGATGTGCCAGTTGTGGATACAAAGGTACGATCTTGGGAAAGAACACAGGCCCTCGGACCCTGATTGGCAGGGACTCAGGGCACATCAAATCGGGTTGCATCAGATGTCAGGCAAAATGTGGGGGGTAACCATGCAAAAAGAGGCTTTTTTCTGAACGCGTCCACCACCCCCCGTCCACCACCCCCAAGCTAAAGAGGATCAGACTAACCTTTCCCTAGAGAGTCTTCATTGTCTTAAGTGGAAAAATCTGGAATCTTCCAATACCCTACAGTAAAGTCAAGGGTATGTAAGTATTTAGCAGCCCCCAACTAATCTATTAATTCATCTGCACTGGGGATGTGGTGTGCATCTGTCTTGGTGATGGAGTTCTGGACTTAATTAAGGTCCAGAGGTGTCAGGGACAACACCCGAAGACCCCTGAGTTCTACCTGTCTCGGTGCACAAATAAACAGAAACACGGGCTTCTCGATGGTGGCGTCAAAGACCAAAGTTTTATTACTGCAGGGATACAGAAGTCACAGAAACTACACACGGGCAGATTCTAGGAGCCTGTTCAATTTGCACTAAGTGAGTTGCTCCTTAAATACAAGTTTTTTAGCTGTGGGCAACATTCTTCACATACTCGTACATTTCTTAAACTTTGTATCCTAAACAATAAATATTTGGCGTCAAACAGGAACCGTCAACGAATTTCTGATGTCAAACATTACGAATGAGGGGTTCCCACTGTTCGATCAAAATCCCATGTCATCTTCTCATTCAGGAGCCGGACCGCCTCATCGTAAATTTCGTTACCTCCCCCTAATAAAGGCCCAGAAGGAAAGGAGCAGAGCCAGGTGTAGAAGATAGAAAAACTGGATAAGAGATGTTTGTGGGTCGTAAATGGGCAAGGCTACCGACTTCGGCCGCCTAATCATGATCAGGCCAACGAGCACGAGAACCAGTATAGCAGGACTGGCCTCAGGCAGAGGAGGCAGCTTCTGCCGAGTCATGCGGCCACAGCGTTTCTGACTTAAGGTGTATGTGTCATTAACAAGGTGAATCGCCGGCTAAAGCCTACGTGTCCTTTAAGCGAAATGAATTGATCAGAGGTCACTGTTTGTTCATTGACTATGTGAGGGCAAGAATACAAGATGGATGCCATATTCTAAAATGGATGCCATCGGTGTACCGAAAATGTGCTCATAACAAGAGTGCTCTTGCTCGTAGCATAGCGAAAACACCAGGATATACTATATGGATCATTTACGGTTCACTGGTACCGAAATTATGGGTTTACGATGATGTCGAAAACACGGGTTCGAATCGTCACGGAACCTCAGACCCTCCTTTTGCCCTTACATAGGCAATTACTCACTCTATGTCAGGGTCTATTTCGATGTTCATCAGGTCAGTGATATGTTGTTGTAGCATTATTCTTTCTCGCACCTTGTCTCCCAACACAGGTGGTTTCCTTAAACAGGTTGCAGCACAGAGGCTACACAAGGCAGGGCCACACTGGATAACAAGACAGCACGAGAATAGGAACACTCAGACAATACCAACGACCATCAGAACCTTCCATCCCCACGCTGATAATAGAGTCCCAAGCCATTCCATTAACGACCAATTTCCCTTGTCTACATGAATAGAGTCGGAAATTTTGTGTAGCTTCGAGATCGCTTCGTACACTGTCGGAGCATTATTAGGGATATAAACACAGCAGCTCGATTGGATCATTCTGCATACCCCACCTCGATCTGCAAGTATTACATCAAGAACCATGCGGTTCTGTAATGTCATGAGACGATCCGCCTGGAGCTCAGCTGTTAAGTTACTAAGGGCACCAGCAGTTTCTGTAATAGTAGATTCAACTACCCGTGTTAGCTGACGTAGATTTCTACTATTGGCCATAGGCCCCCAGAACGGAAGGAAACCTTTGAAGAAGTCTCCGGCTTCCTGACCAGCGGTGTCTTCCTTGCTGAAAACACCTCTTACTACTCTGGTTTTGTGATAATTTGGGGCAGCTGTGTATGTCGGAGGCATCAGTCGAGCAATATAGCATGAACCTGAAAAGTCAGCAGGCAACCATGTATATGCCCTGTCTCGACAGATGAAGTAGGTACCCTTAGCAGTTAGGAAGGCAGGGGAAGAGTTTGATGGATACACGTAAGTTTCAACACAGTCACTCTTCCCTAGCCGAGATTTCTCCCATTACCTTGCAAGCAGAATTGACCTCGGTGAGGTACGACCCAAACTGGAGTGGAGCTCTTACGCTTGTTTTCACCCAAACTAATGCTATACTCCGTAGCATTCCAACTCAAATAAACTCGTAGCTCATCTTTAGGGATAAATGGGGTGTTATTGACGTCTTTAATCATGTCAGTTATTCCCTTTAGCAAGGCTTTATTAGCGGAGTTATACTTGATGGAACGTGGAGGACGCGGGGGATAGGTCTCGAGGGCATAGACAAATACAGTCTGAAAGGCCTGACATGATCCATTATAGCTAAAAGGCAAGACCAGGTAGGGAATGCCTTTATCCATAGTGTGTGGTATCAAACCGCACACCCAGCAGTCCGTTGTGTTAACTACCAGTTGGTGTTGGTGCAAGAGCTGTACAAAAGTGTTATTTATGAATTCTGAGCGTCGAGCTTGCTCATGTTCAGGAAACGGATGAAAGGAATGAAAAGAAGCAACAGTAGGAGAAACAAGAACATGGGGAGGTACTGTAGTCGTGATCGGTGGAAAGATTAAATGAATACCAAAGGCAATTCCACCCACCAACGTTATTAAAATAATCAAAAACGTAATTGCACATTGCATCAGAAAACATTTGTTATGTAGAATTTTGTATAATCTATTTCTGCGAACATAAATTACATTCTCTCAGTGCAGCCCAGGAAGCTCCATCTTCTACAACCGCTCGTGACCACTGATGATATGTACGTAGTTGAAAATGCCTCTATCAGCCCTGGGAGTTCCCAGAACTAACAGAAAGACCGACCTTGTGTCTGGCCCCCGCAGATTCAACTAGGCACAAAGCCACGACCGTACGGCGACCCAGACGGCAAGGTAATAGAAACAACAGAAATAAACAGGGAAATACAAAATATTCAGCAAACTTCCTGGCTGGAGGCAATGTAATAGAACAAATATGAAAAATAGGCAGTTTCCTGCTTTATTTGTCCTTAGAATGAGAACGAAGGTTGTATCTCAGTTTTCCTGACGTTGTTTGATCCGGGAATAGTCTGTTTCCAGCAGGGGCAACAATGTTCGAATTCGCAGATGACAAATGCTCGTTCGATGCAGTGTTCTGGTCAGTGATCAAAGAAGCAGCTTCAGGGGGGAAGTCAGAGTTCGGTGAATCAGTTGTCAGTTCTGCATCACTGAAAGGAACATATCTAGGAACAGGTTCTGTATCAGAGGCACCAATTCCTTGTCTAACCCAGTTGTCATAAGGGAGTGGAAGGGGTACACGCTTAGTGTGAGTAGCGTGAACCCAATTTTTCCGGCCAGCCACACGTACAGCAGTCCTTGTCGCCAAGAGCACTTGAAAGGGGCCCACAAACTTCGGTTGGAGATTCCTGGTCCGTCCGAAATTTCGGATGACGATGAAATCGCCGGGTTTCAGCTGGTGACCTGGTCTTTCCGGAGGCTTTGGCAATGCATCGAAAACCTGTTGGTGAATGAGACTCAATTTAGCAGTCAAGTCAAAAAGGTAATCAATTAACATTGGGTACTCTAGCTGCTTAAATTCTCGTGGTCTCGGTACCCCCCAGACATTTGCAGGGCGACTGAACACAATCTCATATGGGCTAAGCCCTACTCGAGAGTGCACAGTCGCTCTAGTGGATAACAAGGCCAGCGGTAGTGCATCTGGCCAGGACAAACCCGTGGAGGCTTGGATCTTAGCAAGTTTCAGTTTAAGAGTACCATTGTACCCTTCAACTAAACCTGCTGACTGGGGGTGGTTCGCGCTATGAAACTTCTGCTTGATCCCTAAGCCTGCACACACACTCTGCATAACTTTCCCTACGAACTCACTCCCGTTGTCTGACCATACAATCCGTGGCATTCCATATCTGGGGAAGTATTCTTTTAGGAGGATTTTTGCAGTGGACAAGGCAGTGTTATCTTTTAGCGGATATGCTTCAATCCACCTCGAAAAAGCACAGACTACCACTAGGACATATTTAAGGTTATTACATCGGTCCATGTGGATGAAATCCAACTGAATCACTTCGAAGGGGCAAGAAGGAGGAGCGAAGTGTCCAGCGGGTGTGGGGGTTCCCTTACCAGGATTACGCATCAGGCATACCATGCAGTTTCTAAGCACTCTTTCTGCACATTTACTGATTCCATCATTTTTCCAGACTAGGGCCAACATCTTACAAATCCCTTTAGAACTGATGTGCGCTGCCCCGTGCGCCATCGTTACCACCGCAAGCACATACGCATCAGGCAACATCCAACGCTGATGCTCCGACAAGTCAATCCAACATCCACTCGAGTCCAATTTACCCGTTTTCTCTTTCCATGCAAGCTTTTCCTCTTCAGTCGCTTCTTCCTGAATTACTTTCACACTTTCCACTGTGTCCTCACACATTCCCGATTCAGCAACCCATCTCGCAGACGTTGCAACATACATCCCACTCATCGTATTCCTAGCTGTCTGTTTAGCTATCTCATCAGCAAAAGCATTTCCACGACCGACATCATCCGTAACCGCTCGATGAGCACTGCACTTCACAATCGCAACTTCAGTCTGTAAGGTTAGAGATTCCAACAAGTCATTGACTAGCTGACCATGCTGGATCTTAGTCCCATGGGACGTAATAAAACCTCTTTCCTTCCACAGTCGACCAAAACTATGCGCTACGCCGAACGCATACTGACTATCTGTGAACACATTCACTCTCTTTCCCTTTGCTAAGACACATGCTCTAGTCAATGCAATTAATTCTGCAGCTTGGGCAGAATTCTGACTCACTCTTGCAGTCTCCACAATCGTACTCAAAGTCGTTACTGCATAGGCAGCTGTCACATCACCATTCTCCAATTTAAAACAAGACCCGTCAACATATAACGTGCCATCTGGATCTGGTAACGGAGTGTCCTTAAGATCAATCCGTCCTTTTGTCTCCTCCTCGGTTCTAAAACAACAGTCATGGGGTTCAGAATCACTCGACTCCTGGCTAGTCGGCAACAGTGTTGCTGGATTCAGTACATTGCATCTTTTAATCTGAATATGACTCGCTAGCAGTGTCAGCTCATAACCTGATAATCTAGCACTGGTGAGGTGCTGAGTCTTCGTTCGGTTCATGAGTGTATCCACGGCATGTGGAACCATGACCACCAGCATATTGTTCATGACCAAACCAGCAGATTGTCGAATGGACACTGCAGCTGCTGCTGTAGCTCTTAAGCAACTTGGCAACCCTCTGGCTACCGGGTCTAATGTTGATGAAAAATACGCACAAGGACGTTGTTTATCACCAAATCGCTGCGTCAAAACACTCAACGCACAACCTTCTCTCTCGTGAACATAGAGTGTAAATGGCTTACTGTAGTCAGGTGTACCCAACACCGGAGCTGAACACAGTGCATTTCGTAACTCAGAGAAACTCTGCTGACATTCGGCAGACCATGGCACCGGACTCGGGACACCTTTTCCAGTCAGGGCCACCAATGGTTTTGCCAAGAGAGAAAAATTTGGGATCCATTGCCTGCAGTATGAAGTAATACCTAAAAACGCGCGCACTTCTCTCTGTGTGCTAGGAACATTCATCTGCGTAATTGCTTTTATTCTCTCCGGGGTCAACCTTCTTCCCTCCTTTGACAAGAGATGACCAAAGTAGGTCACTTCTTGGCAACAATATTGCAGTTTGGAAGGTGACACCTTGTGATGTAAATCAGACAAATGATGCAGTAGGGAAATTGTAGCTGTTTTGCAAGTTTCCTTGTCATCAGCAGCCACTAGAAGGTCATCCACATATTGCACCAAAGCAGAACCAGGAGGAAGTACAAAAGAATCTAACTCACTTTTTAATGCCTGACTGTAAATGGTTGGGCTTTCACAATAGCCTTATGGAGCGCGTTTAAACCTGAAACTTCGACCTCCTAGAGAGATGCCGAAAATATCTCTGCTTTCCTCGGCTATCGGAATGCTGAAAAAGGCATTTTTCAAGTCAATCACTGAAAACCATGTGGCTGTAGCAGGAATCAACGTCAACAATGCAGTAATGTCTGGAACCACAGGAAACTGCGGAATCACAATTTTGTTAACCTCTCTAAGGTCAATTACAAATCTGTAGACTGGAGGTTTTGAAGGATCAGTGCGTTTTAGAATCGTCAGGACAGGACTGTTACAGACATTTCCTCTAGTTTCTTCTATTACGTCTTTCTGGACCAAATCTTGCACTATCAATAAAAGCGCACGTTCGCCTTCGCTAGAGATCCTATATTGTGGGATTCGTGGGAATTTGACATTTGCTTTCAAACTTATTACATAAGGAGGAATTTCCAAAAGACCTACGTCGTTAGGACCAGTCGCCCAAAGAGTATCAGGGAGAGAACGCAGCTCCAGTGGGAGCGCATCCATTGACAAGTACATCGGGGAGATGACTCTCTTACACAACGTAAGCTGTACTCCTGACGGAGAACAGTACAGTGTCGCATACAGGCGTTTTAACAGGTCTAAACCAAGCAGATTTTCATTGCAACCGGTCGTCAAAATCAGGGGTGCTTTTAATTGAAGGGGCCCGACAGAAATAGACAAAGGACCAGAAACAGGGTTGTGAACAGGGGCGCCTGAAAAACCTACTGAAACGTTTGTTAAGCCGGACAAAGGTGCGCCAGGGAGTTTCGCATGCATGATAGAACTTTTTGCTGCACCAGTATCCAACAGAAACGGTTCGACCACACCTGATGTAGCTACTGCGACATAAGGCCCACTCTGATCTACTGGAACTGATACTACTCCCTCTCTTTGTCCATGGCTGTCCTAGTACTCATTTTGTTGAATTTCCTTGCTAACCTCACAGTAGTCTTCAACATGGTACTGTTGAGATCTACCAGGCTGTACAGATGGTCCATTTCGCTGATCGAAATAATTAGAAGGACGATCATTAGTCTGCGGAGGCATAGTACCTCGTCCTCGGCCTCTAGGAGTTTGCGTAAAACCACCACGACCTCTCTGAGCTGGAACACCATTATTTTGTGCTAGGACTGGACACTCATTCTTGTAATGACCTTCCTTTTTGCAGTAAGCACACTGATTCCATTGGTACTGCGGTCTTTGGGAACCGTAATCGGCCCTCTGATATGGCCCTTGCTGTGAGTTTGTCTGATTCGTGCGAGGTGGATATGCCTGTTGCAAAAGGACTTTAGTTTTTAAATCTTTTGTTTTCTTTTCTGACTTTTCTTTCTCTTCTTTATCCCTATTTTCATAGTACTGAGCAGTTGCAAGTATTTGCGCAGTCGTAGAGACAGCCCACGCACTTTCAGAATCTTTTAATTTATTACTAAGCTCTGGTAACAAATTGTGCACAAATTTATCAACAAATAATCTCTGGCCTCCCTCCGTGCTCATATCCTGACCACTGTGATCTACAAAAGTTTCTTCAAATCTAGTGAAGAAGTCGGAGACGCTTTCGTCTTTCTTCTGCTTGCATGCGGACAATTTGTCCCAATTGAGGCGCAATGCTGGCATCAAAGTTTTCATTAAATCAATTATCCTACCAGGTAAATTAGCAATTAGAGGTTCAGGCTTAGAACCACCAATTTGTTGACCATCTGCCGCTATTATAGCTGGCCAATCACCACCAAGGGCAACTGGATGATTTTCGGTACGAATTTTAACCCAAATAGGTTGCGGCACTACATTGCCAAATAGCATGTCGATGTCTGCTAAATTCATTACGCAAGCTTGAACCGTCTGAGTCAGCTCTTTATAATACCCGGCTGGATTTTTACGCGGATCTGGCAAAGCCTGTTTTACTGCTAACACTTCAGCTCGTTTCCACGGAATGTGGATCCACACTCTCTGGAATTGTGCTGGAGCGGCCACAATACCATTGACCGCATCAACTTGAATGGCTTCGCGCCATATTGGCGGAACCTCCCTCATCGGATATTGACAACCTTGTTTTGTGCTACGTTTCTCTAGGTCCCTTGGTGAGCGGAGAGAAGGATCAAACCTATAGCCTAAGATCAGTTCCATCGCTTCTTTTACATCCTGGCCTACTATCATACCTGCGTCAAATTTTTGTTGAACATGAATTAATTCATCCGGAACTGATTCAGAGTCGTCCTCCTCCCAATCCTCACGCAAAAGTGAACACATTACATCGAACACATAGCGCTGTGTCGGTTCATTCCATTGCATAAATGTTTCCAATACATCTCGTACATTATACCTTCCAACTTTCGAAATCCACCTAAGGGCTGTAGAATCTAATATTCCTCGTTCTTCAACACTAGGAAGCTGACTACGTCTCTGAGTAGATTCAGAGGCAGGAGTCTTAATTAGAGTTTTGTAAAAAGGAGATAGAATATTAGTGACAGATTCAGTGAGTCTCCGACGAACAGAAAGCGGAGTCATATAGCTTGCAGAAGTTTTGAGTAGAGTAGTAGTTGGAACAGATGAAACAGCAAGAGTAGGGGTAGCAGGCAAAGTAACTTGCGAAACAACAGGTATAAGCGGAGCAGGCATAGGCAGAGGAGCGGGCAACCCTGGAAGAGGGGGTGCCGGAGGAATATTGTTAACCACAGGGAGTGCAGGAGCTAGATTCAAGGGAGCAGGAGCAGGCATCCCAGGCTGTCCAGCAGCCTGTAACAAAACATTTGGCAAAGGTGGAGCCGTAGCACCCTGTGCATACGGTGGAGGTGACCTCAACAAGTAAGACAACAGGGGATCCTTTTCAGGGTCCTCTACTGGCTTAGCAGCACTCGATGGCAAGGCAGGGTAGCACTTGTCAATCGCCAAATTACGTTCTCTATCAGCTATCTCTATCGCTTTCTCAGTTTCATTGAGTTGCAGCTGCTTAGCAGACTGTATTAAGGTCAACTCTTGCTCTTTTTGCTCTCTCTTCAATTTTTTAATCTCTCTTTGTTTGGATTCTTTTCGCCAACAACGGAAAGAATCAAACATTGCCGGACGGGCTTTCTTCTTAAACAGTTGTATTTCCAAATTATCAAGGATTTCAGGTTCAAAACTACCATGTAGTGGCCAACTAAGGACACCATCCTTTTTCGTGTAACGGACCCACACCTCATTATAAGATATAGGACCCACACCATGTTTGCAATAGAGTTCATAAATAGGAGTTCCAATCGGAGGAACCGGACATGAGTCCTCCAACCGGGAATCCCTGTTGCAACCAAAACATGAAAACATACAGTTTTTCCGACTTACCATTTTACAAACCGGAACACAGAACAAACACAAACAAAGGTGCGCAATCGAACTTAGAACTTAGGCCTACCAAATGAACAAATGTATCGATACCCAAACCAAACCAAAGATTATCGTAACGAGAACAACCAGTGATAATCTACAAAACCAAGTCAAACCAGAGAACTAAAAGGATTATCCGAACAGGAGCAACCAATTGATAAATCCTTACGAAGTAACCAAAAACAACTAGCAACCACTTAATACTTAACTGAGGCACTAAAGACGTCACCAAGGAGAAACCCGTCTACGTCTCGCCGTACTAAGGTCTGCACCTCGGGTCCAAGACAGGGCGACAGTCAAGGCAGCGGACCTCTGCAGCCGTCTGAACGGGAACCCTCGTGGAAGAGAACGTCGGGCCACTTTTGCGATATACCGGGATCGATGAAGTGGGGCGCCTCCCTCTGGAATCTTCACATGAAGCTTCTCGAAATCTTCAGGCTTTTGGACCGGTACCGAATGACGTCGCCCCACGTGGGGCGCCAATTGGAGTTCTGGACTTAATTAAGGTCCAGAGGTGTCAGGGACAACACCCGAAGACCCCTGAGTTCTACCTGTCTCGGTGCACAAATAAACAGAAACACGGGCTTCTCGATGGTGGCGTCAAAGACCAAAGGTTTATTACTGCAGGGATACAGAAGTCACAGAAACTACACACGGGCAGATTCTAGGAGCCTGTTCAATTTGCACTAAGTGAGTTGCTCCATAAATGCAAGTTTTTTAGCTGTGGGCAACATTCTTCACATACTCGTACATTTCTTAAACTTTGTATCCTAAACAATAAATATTTGGCGTCAAACAGGAACCGTCAACGAATTTCTGATGTCAAACATTACGAATGAGGGGTTCCCACTGTTCGATCAAAATCCCATGTCATCTTCTCATTCAGGAGCCGGACCGCCTCATCGTAAATTTCGTTACCTCCCCCTGATAAAGGCCCAGAAGGAAAGGAGCAGAGCCAGGTGTAGAAGATAGAAAAACAGGATAAGAGATGTTTGAGGGTCGTAAATGGGCAAGGCTACCGACTTTGGCCGCCTAATCATGATCAGGCCAACGAGCACGAGAACCAGTACAGCAGGACTGGCCTCAGGCAGAGGAGGCAGCTTCTGCCGAGTCATGCGGCCACAGCGTTTCTGACTTAAGGTGTATGTGTCATTAACAAGGTGAATCGCCGGCTAAAGCCTACATGTCCTTTAAGCGAAATGAATTGATCAGAGGTCACTGTTTGTTCATTGACTATGTGAGGGCAAGAATACAAGATGGATGCCATATTCTAAAATGGATGCCATCGGTGTACCGAAAATGTGCTCATAACAAGAGTGCTCTTGCTCGTAGCATAGCGAAAACACCAGGATATACTATATGGATCATTTACGGTTCACTGGTACCGAAATTATGGGTTTACGATGATGTCGAAAACACGGGTTCGAATCGTCACGGAACCTTAGTGACAGCATTGAGACCTCTGCAGTCCACACAAAACCATATTTCTCTCTTTCCACCCTGTGGATTATGTTTAGGGACTAGGACCACTGGGCAGGCCCAGAGACTCTCCAAAGGCTTTATGACCCCCAATTCCAGCATCTTGCTGAATTCAGCTTTGATGCTTTCCTTGACTTGTTCAGACTGGCAATACATTTCTCTCTTGACTGGCAAGCTGTCTCCTGTGTCCACATCATGGGTACACTAGGGTGTCTGGCCAGGGGTCAAGGAAAAGAGCTATGCAAATATTTGCGGAACCTGTCTGCAATCCGCTTGCTGTTGGGTAGAGCGGGAGTCTGAGTAGACAACTCCATCCACTGACCCATCTGGGGGGCTGTAAAATAGGAGGTCAGAAAGAGGTTCACCTCTGTCTCCTGATCTTCATCAGTAACCATCAGCATGGTTACATCAGCCCTGTCACAATATGGCTTGAGGCGGTTCATATGTATAACCCTTTTAGGGGACTTGCTGGTGGAAGCTGTTTCACCAGTCTTCCTACCTTTTCTCTTTAGAGGTTGGGCCAATATTTCAGGTTCCAGCTTTCCTTTTTTTACCATGTGATAGGTATTTTTCTCTTCTTTTTACACACACTGTCTCAGGTATTTGCAGCATGGCTGCAGGGGTCTTTCTTTCTATCTCAGCCCATCAGGTTTCCAGATAATTTATAAGCAGACAGGCGGCTGTGAGCTTTGGAGAGACCACTACCTGTTTCAGGCCAGCAACACTTCAGTCTAATATCACCATAGACATGGCATGGGTAGTGGTGACACTGTCAGCATTGGAAACTGGATAAGTTTTTACAGTTAGGCATTGCTCTTGGGAAACCAGTGTATCTCTCACCATAGTGACACACCCATGTCCCTCAAGGCTTTTATCTTAGTCCCATTCACTAAAGGGTACTGCTGATATTTCTTTAAATAAGGGGGCCAGACAGCCAAAGTGGCTAATCCTCCCTCCCCTTCAGAGACTAAAACCGCCTCAGTGAGAACCCTGATTTGCTCTTGCCACACTATTGATCCCATCTGTAGATTTACCATACCAGTAGAAACTGGTTGGGGACTAGGGTCTGGTTTGTTGGTACAGGCAGCATCTCCAGTTCGGTGTCCCTTCTTGTTGGAGTGGAAACACCAGGCCTTTGCAGGATCAAAAGTTTCCCCCTTGTGCCCACTAGTGGGCTGGGAAGAGGTCTGGGGAGACCCAGATTTTGGGGGCCTTTAGAAGACTCTTATACTTTATATTTGGGTTTTTCATCCTCTTTCCCTTGGGAAGGCTTTGTGACCCCTTTTCTTTTGGTCACCCCAAGTGGTTGTCTTGGATACCCTTGTCTTGACCCAGTGATTCACATTCTTTCCCAATTCTTGGGTAGAAATTGGACCAAGGTCTATCAGATGCTGATGCAACTTTTCATTAATGCTGTTACTTAAAATGCGTTCCTTTATAAACAAATGGTAAATACCGTCATAATCTTTCACTTTAATTCCAGTCATCCAGCCACCTAGTGTCTTTCCTGAGTAGTCTACGAATTCCACCCAGGACTGATTGGGATTTCTGAGCCACCCTGAATTTAATTCTGTACTCCTCAGTAGCGAGTCTGAATCCTTCAATCAGGGTGTCCTTCAAGAGTTCATAGGACTTTGCTTCTGACCCACTAAGGGTCAGAAGTCTGTCTCTGCACTTGCCAGACAACAGTTCCCACAGTAGTGCCCCCCCCCCCCCCCCCCCCCCCCCCCCCCCCCCCCCAGTGAGATTTCCTTACTTTTCTGGCTTCACAAGCCCTCGCAAAGGTTGTGAATTACTTGGTGATATCATCACCATCCTCAAATTTAGGGACAATCCCTTTGGAGATTTTAGGATCATAGGAGCCTTCTTTTTCTAAACTTTTTAAATTGCTGACACCATTGATGGGTCCTAGGCCCATCTCTGCTCTCTCTTTTCTAGAGCTAGGTGCCTAGTCTCTAAGTCTAGTCTTTTGGTCATCCTTACTAAAAGGAGATCCTCCTCAGTGAGGTTATCCTCACTGTCTGGTATGGAGTTGGTCCTACCTCTGTAGGTGCCTACTACTGTACCTCTTGGGTGTGGAGAGTAGGACTCAAAGTTCCCTTCCTCCCTAAGTAATTGAGGTGCTTGGTCTAAGACTTCATCATCCTTACTACTTTTTCCATTCTCTTAAAGGCCTTCACCTTCTTCAGTGGGGAGGTTCCTTGCATGTCCTGCCAGGAACTCCTGGAGTTGTCTCCTGGTAGGGTTGGACCCTGTTCCTACCTGTTGGGCTTTACAGGGAAGCCTTTACTCTCTAACCTCTAGGTTGGAGTAAGGGGTGAGGTTGAGGTCCTCAGCCATTTTCCCTGGATTGCTCATTATTTTTCAAAAGTGGGGTTCTTTTTGAAAGACCTACGCTAAAGTAGATACTTCCCCCCCCTACTTCAGTGACTTTTACTTTCCTAAAAAATGAAATGCTACAAGGACGTAACACATGGCCCTAACAAGCCCTTTAGAGTTTTGGAAAAAAAATCAATTTAAAAATGGTTTGTACTAAAGACAATTTTTGAATTCTTGCCATGTTATCAGAGGTTGACTAAGTTAGTCCAATAAATGCAAGGCTTTATATCCCACCTCTGATTCACCAGTGCAGTGTAGGAATCTGGCTCTGTATATACTAAACCAAAGTAAGGTATTTGTATTTGTGGGTATTTATTAAGCGCAGCCTATCGCTCCGGAAGGAGCATCTTGGCGCTGAGAGATTGTGTGTGGATGGGATTGGATGATGGAAGCTCTAAATAGCGGCCATAACATAAGCATCAGATTGTTGATAGACCCAGAGTCCAGGGAGTCCCCAGAGGTATAGCAGAGGCTAAGTTAGGTAAGCACTAACAGCTCGCTTTGTGGTAGTGTGAGCGGGACGTTAGGCTTATCCAGAGGGTGTGTTAAGCATTTATTGTATTCACTCAATCAAGACTGATGCACGCATTCAGAGACAGAATCCAGACCAATTAGGTAAGTTTAAAAAATGTATACTTATATTTTATTTTGGAACCAAGCAGGACTTGGCACAGGTAATTGAAATATACTTTTAAATGCAAGACTGTTCAAGGAAATGCAGTTGTGCTTGACATTGCAATCGTTAAAGGTTTTTAAATGCTTTGGAAACAGTTTAAAGTACACAGTAATTACTTTTAATTATTCTGGGATTACTTTTGGATTACTTTGAGTCCTGGGGGTGGAATGCCTAGACACCACACCTTGGGATCTCGTAATACAAGTGAAGTACGACTTTTTATACCTCGTAATTGAATTCTCTGTTCTTTATTCAACACTGTTTTAGGCAGACAATTTTTAGGCCCAAAATCTCTTTACATAGGTTTCTATGGAGAAAGTGTTCGCGGTTTTACAGGTAAGTATGCAACTTACAAGGGTGAGTTTTGGGGGTTAAAACCAAGGTTCAGCAAGGTCTAGATGGGCACTCAAGGTGCACCACCAGCGGCACTGGGGCTGCCGGGTGCAGAGTGCAGGGGCCCAATTTTAGCCAGTGGGGCTTAGGGGGCCTTCGCTTAGGGACTGCTGACTAGCAGGCAACTTAGTTGTGGGAGCAAAGTTCCTGGGGTTAAGGTCAGCATTGGAGGGGCCAAATACCAGCACAGGAGCTGCACCACCAGTGGCACTCAGGAGGCCGTGTGCAGGGTGCAAAACGGACGTTGGGGAGCCTGAGCTTTCCAATTGTGACCTTTGGTTTCAAAAATATGCTGCTGGCTCGGATAGGGAGACTTCCTGAAGACGACCAGCGGCACCATGAGCCCATCTGTAAATATCTGGACTTCTTCTTACAACCTTTGGTACAATCTTGGAAATCTTATATACATGACACTACAGATTTTTTTAATGAACTCAACGAGGTACAACTGTCAGACAACCTGACATATTGATTGTGCACAATAGATGTCCGGCGCTATACACTTCAATTCCACATCAAGAAGGGCTAGAAGCAGTTGAATGGATGTTACTTCAACATGAGGAAATCACAGCAAATGATTTTTTTCTCATGGAACTTTTACATTTCAGCCTGTTTCATAGCTACTTCACCTAGAAGAATGACTATATCTGCAACATACGGGGACGTCCATGGGTTTAACCAGGGCCCCCTCATATGTGAATATTTACATGGCAAGGTTTGAACAAGAATAATCTTTGAAGATGCATCCTGGTTCGACCATCTGATTCTATATCACAGATTCTATATCACTGTTACATCGATGACATATCCCTAATTTGGAGAGGCAGCAAATCTAGGCTGGAAGAACACATCACTTTGCCGAACACACCCAATCCACGCATTCAATTTACACACCACATTAGCAATCTCGAAATTGATTTTTTAGATATAAGCATTGAACTGGCTTCTAAGGGTCTCTCTACCAGTGTGTTTCAGAAAACTTACGGATAGAAACAATACTCTTTTGTTTTATTGCATCAAATGCCCTTTTAAATTGGTTTATGTCGGCAAGACAGAAAGAAAGGATAAAAATTAGAGTAACTGAACATAAAAGTATGATACGGACACAGAACCGCGATTCGCATTTGCTAGTACACTGGTTAGAACAAAAACACATCTCCCAATTACATTTTACTGTTTTAGAACGCATAAGCATCACCATGAACACCAACGTACCCATCATGCTAGCACAAAGTAAAATCTTTTGGATTAGGTATTTGGACAGTTTAGTTCGCAATGGGCTTAATGACACAATTGAATTGGCATGTTTTTTATAATAAGTTTTTTGTTGATAACATGATGATTCTGTTGTAATGCTGTTCACCTGAGACGATTTTGTTGGATGTTTCATGGACAGATATGCAAATTTAGATCCTGACTTTCAATATAGGGTCTGATCAACTCTTGCTATCTAGTGTTCACATATTTCTCTTGAAAAGTAAAAGAGTATTCTGCATATGTGTATATTGAAAATATGTGCACATTGTTAATTTGGAAAATATAGGTTCTAGTTGCCAAATTTTACATCACACAGTGTGTTTGTTTATTGTCCCCCGGTTTTTACTTTGGATAACATTTATAAAAAAGAATCAACATTGTGCTTAGATTCCAAGGTCTGTTTTCTATTTCCATAGTTTTATACGGCACAATAAACACGCATAAGTGGGTGGTGCTATTCTGTAGGCACTTTGAATTGGCGAGACATTGGTCGTTTTGCACCACACCGTGACTCTGTAAGTACTATTGTGGCTTTTTTTCCGCTGTCACATCGGCACTTACATCTGCTAAATTACTCGTTAAAACAAACATTCACTTCTTTGCACTACTACATTCAGGGGAACGAGCGGTCCAGTTGGACTCGCCTCCACATAGTTGCCCTCTTTATTGAGACATTTCCTTGACACCTGTTTCATGTTGAGATTTTTTGTAAGTAATTGCTTTGGTAGTCATGGACACATGAAATAGATAACAAATCTCGTTCATTCACTGAAAGCGCTTCATTTGTTACAATACTGTGAGGAGGAGGACCCGGTCCTTAGGAGTAATACACGGGACACTCCTTCCATATGGACACCTTACCAGTATGAGGACGAAAACCATCTGGGAACCGTTTCACTAACTCGCCATTCTGCCCTCCTCCCACAGCCTTCCCGGTGTGACCCGGAAGAACAACAAACTTGGACGGGAGGAGCTCCCGTCCCGATGAACTAATCAGCTCCCTCCAACCTTCCGTCCGTCCCACTAGAAATACAGGACGGAAACCCATTGGCCCTGTCGACGACGAAGAAACCGGAAGTAGACGCCGACCAGACCTGGAACGAGTGTGCCGAGAACGCCGACATCGAAGAAGACGCCGATCCCGGTACCGAGGACGAAACCTGGACCAACGAGTGGTGGATCCCGGAGGACGTACGAGCCGCCACGACTCAGGAGAGTTGTGGCTCCTAGTGGTACGTGACGGGACAAGGGCTTAGGGAAGGGGTGGGGGGCTGTAACTAAAGGGAGGGCGGGTACGGGGTAGAGTGAAACTTCCCTGCGTTCTTCCTTACAGTTTCCAACCTGACTTCCCTGATAACGCCTGTAAAGCACCATCGTAGCAGGATTGCGAACCCCCCCCCCCCTGAAACGACCCTATTCCGTAAACCCTTTTGTTTAAGTATTTGATAAAACCCTCACAGCCCCGTTCCTTCTTCACTACCTTGGTTATGGTGACGGACATTTCGTACGAAGTACAGCACCTCTAAAGTCACTCTCCTTTTGTTTTTCAGGTAACTCCGGAACCGGGTGACGCCCTGAAACCCGTAATAGGTTTCCAACGAAAGACCAAGCCTCCACAAACCTAAGAAGGAATCCTGACGTTTCGATTACCGGATATCTAAGGACTTTGTTATCTTTGACCACAATTCCACTCCCTGTTTTACCTTACTTAATTTCAAATAAATCTTCAATATTAACCCTATCCGGCCTCCCCGCTTCTGCTTCCGACCTTCCCTCCGACATTTGGTGTCAGAAGTGGGATCGGAAGCCATGGAGGCCGTCATTAAGAAGATGTCGGAAGGACAAGAACGTTTGGAAAAAGTTATGACCCAATTCCTGGAATCTGCAGAAACAGATAGAGAGGCAATGCGCAAAGCGCTTACGGGACAACAGCAGTCCCAAGAAAACGCAATAGGGAAGTTGGCAGAAACTTTGAGTCAGCCCAGAGGATACACCGCTCCTCCTTCAGTCGTCGTACAAAAGTATGTATCTGGGGAGGACCCTGACTTTTTCCTTTCCAACTTCGAAAGAATGGCCCGTGCTGCACAATGGCCCGAGGATCGGTGGGGCCAGTACCTCGGTCCCCTCCTGAGTGGGGATCTCCAGGCAGCCTATCAAGCGGCCAACCCTTTAGGCACCACAGCATACGCTGACATTAAACGCTGTGTCTTAGAACGAATGGGTATAGACGAGGAGACTTATAGAATTCGTCTGAGACAGATGAAGGAGGGTCCTCAAGAGAACCCTAGAGCCCTTTGTTACCGTATAAAGGACGCTGCAGACCGATGGTTAAAACCATTAGTAAGTACAAAAGAAGCTATCGTAGAAAAGATTTATTTGGAACAGTTTCTTTCTTCCTTGCATGCCCCTATTCAAAAATGGGTCAGGCAACACACCGACTTAACTCTTGACAGAGCTGTAGAGATTGCCTCGGCCTATTTTAGGGCCCAAGAACTTCAAAAAGGTAAAGATGAGTCATCCTGGAAGCCCTCTACCCACCCACCAGTCAGACCACCCCGTCCGTATTCCACTCCTAAAAAGCCAGAGACAGTAACTTTGATACCCCAACATCTTCCGGTCTTTCCCAAACCTGCAGCCCCTTCAGGACCCCAGTGTTACCATTGTGGGGGTTTCGGACATATTGCCAGAGTATGTCCGCAGAAAGAAGAGCCCATGGAGGTTGGTTTCACCAAGGTATTATACAACGGACCCCAAGGTGGGTCCTTCCACCGTACAATCGCTGTCAATGGAGCACCCCGAGAGGCTTTAGTTGATACAGGAAGCAAACAGACTTTGATACGACCTCATTTAGTTCCTGGTCCCCCTGCCGTCCCTACAGGAGTAGTGAATATTCAGTGTATCCATGGCGATAACAAGTTGTATCCTTTAACGGATCTTGATATCCAACATCATCCTCACCAAACTCCTGTTAAAATGAGAGTCGGACTCCTTCCCCAGTTACCTGAACCCATGATCCTTGGTACGGACTATCCCAGGTTCAACCAGCTGTTAAGTGGGGAGGGTGGGAACCATGTCGATTGGAGGGAAGAAGCCCCGTTTTTTTCGGAGCCCGAGATTGAGGGGGATCATGGTAAAAACCGGAAGAGTAGACGACAGCGAAGAGAAGAAAAACGAAAAGGGAAACCAGCTCTCCTATCCAGTCCGGAGTCTTCCCTGTGTGATCACGATCAAAACTTTCGAGCAGCACAAAGAGAAGATGCTACTCTCCAAGAGGCCTGGAGACAAGCAAACGAGCAAGACGACCCACTTCACGTAGGTCCACAATTCTTCTTGAACAAAGGACTCTTGTATCGAAAGGCTGGTCCCACACAACCTTCCCAACTCTTAGTACCAGTACCTTTCCGAGAGAAGGTTTTATATTTGGCCTACAGTCACCTGCTGGGAGGACATTTTGGAGGAGAGAAAACGGAGAAAGCTATATTAAATAGATTCTATTGGCCAGGGATATATCACCAAGTGAGGAAATATTGCAAAGAATGTGCAGTATGTCAAAAAACCAGTCAGAGTCTCCCATTGAAGGTTCCCTTGAAACCACTTCCGGTGATAGACGTACCGTTCTCACGGGTTGGGATGGATATTATAGGGCCCCTTCTTCCTTCCCGCACTGGGTGTAGATATGTCTTAGTCCTAGTCGACTATGCAACGAGATTCCCTGAGGCAGTAGCGTTGAGACAACCGAACACCACACAGGTAGCTAAGGCCATGATCAACATCTTCACTCGGGTAGGATTTCCAAAAGAAATCCTGACCGACCAGGGTACACCATTTACGTCCCGTCTGATGAAAGAGGTATGCCAGCAGTTGCACATTAAGCAAATCCGCACTGCTGCATACCACCCCCAGACCGATGGGTTAGTGGAACGCTACAACTCCACCCTAAAAACCACTTTGAAAAAACTACTTAATTTGGAGGCTAGGAAATGGGAAGATATGCTGCCCCTAGCACTTTTTGCTATCAGGTGTCATGAACAGAAAAGTTTGGGCTATTCCCCTTTTGAACTCCTTTATGGTAGAAGACCCCGTACTCTTATGGATATGGCTAGAGAGGAGTGGGAAGAAGAAACTGACACCAGCAAACCCTTGTTAGAGTACGTGGCAGGTCTTAAGTCACAATTAAATCAGGTCCGAGAAATAGTGCGGACGAATCTAGAACAGGCCCAAGCAGAGCAGAAAAAACAGTACGACAAGTCCACTAAAGACCGAAGTTTGGAAGTTGGGGATCAGGTTCTCTTACTGCGACCCTCTTCTGAGCATAAATTGTTGAGCCAATGGCAAGGTCCCTTTGTAGTCGTAGAGAAAGTCACTCCCGTTACCTATACATTGGAAATGGATCCACAGACACAGACCACCCAGATTTTCCATATAAATCTGTTAAAAAAATGGGAAGGACCTACTCCAGCACTAATGGCCCAACAGTCTACATCCCCCATAGAACAAAGCATAAGTTCAGACCTTGCCGAGAATTTACAAAAAGACTTAAGGGAGACCTTGGCTCCCTTACAGGATGTCTTTTCCTCGTCCCCGGGTAGAACAACCTTGATAGAACATGAGATTCACACCCCCCCTAGACAAACGGTTCGGTTGAAACCATACCGTATACCCGAAGCTCGGAGGGCGGCCATCGAAGAGGAAATACAGCAAATGTTGCGTATGGACATCATAGAACCCTCGACCAGCGAGTGGTGTTCCCCGGTAGTATTAGTCCCTAAACCGGATGGGTCCATCCGTTTTTGTATCGACTTTAGGGAGGTGAACAAAATATCGCAATTTGATGCCTATCCCCTCCCTAGAGTTGATGAGATGGTGGAAAAACTTGGTAAAGCCAAGTACGTCAGTACCCTAGATCTTTGTAAGGGATACTGGCAGGTGCCTTTAAGATCTCAGGACAGAGAGAAAACCGCTTTTTGCACCCCTACGGGATTATATCATTTCAAGGTCCTTCCATTTGGCCTTCATGGCGCCCCAGCGACCTTTCAGAGGTTAATGAATATCATCCTACAACCTCATCGCCAATATGCTGCCGCATATTTAGACAATATCATTATTTTCAGTAACTCGTGGAAGGAACACCTGTATCATCTGTCCCAAGTTGTTCAGGCCCTAAAAAAAGCTGGTCTTACCATTAACCCTGCTAAAAGTCATCTGGCGTCAGAAAATGTAAAGTATCTAGGGTTCCTCCTGGGTGGAGGTACCATAAGGCCCCAAGTGGAGAAGGTAGCCACTATAGAACAGTTCCCTTTCCCGACCAATAAAAAAGATTTACGAGCCTTCCTAGGCCTGTTAGGATATTATAGGAGATTCATCCCTCATTTCTCCGAATTAGCGAGTCCCTTAACAGACCTATTACGAAAGACAGGACAGGCTGAGAAAGCCTTAAAGAATCCTACCACTGTCGAGTTAACAGCTTTTCAACAACTAAAAAGTGCTATTACGTCCCAACCAGTCCTCACTAATCCTGATTACAACAGACCCTTCATACTACAAACAGACGCCTCAGACCGTGGCATTGGCGCTGTATTATCACAGGAGGGGGAGGACGGGACTGAACACCCTGTCCTCTTCATTAGTAGGAAATTATTTCCTAGGGAAACCAAATATGCTGTCATTGAGAAAGAGGCTCTAGCCATTAAGTGGGCTGTAGAAGCCCTCAAATATTACTTGGATGGACGAACCTTTCTCCTGTATACGGATCATGCTCCCCTTGAGTGGTTGTCCAGGAATAAAGGGCACAACCAAAGGATCCTCCGATGGTTCCTCGCTTTACAACCTTTTCGGTACACTGTCCACCATAGAAAAGGGCGAGACCATACAAATGCAGACTTTATGTCCCGATATCCCTGTGACCCTCTCTTTTCTGACAGAAGTCCTAGGGAAGGGGGATGTGAGGAGGAGGACCCGGTCCTTAGGAGTAATACACGGGACACTCCTTCCATATGGACACCTTACCAGTATGAGGACGAAAACCATCTGGGAACCGTTTCACTAACTCGCCATTCTGCCCTCCTCCCACAGCCTTCCCGGTGTGACCCGGAAGAACAACAAACTTGGACGGGAGGAGCTCCCGTCCCGATGAACCAATCGGCTCCCTCCAACCTTCCGTCCGTCCCACTAGAAATACAGGACGGAAACCCATTGGCCCTGTCGACGACGAAGAAACCGGAAGTAGACGCCGACCAGACCTGGAACGAGTGTGCCGAGAACGCCGACATCGAAGAAGACGTCGATCCCGGTACCGAGGACGAAACCTGGACCGACGAGTGGTGGATCCCGGAGGACGTACGAGCCGCCACGACTCAGGAGAGTTGTGGCTCCTAGTGGTACGTGACGGGACAAGGGCTTAGGGAAGGGGTGGGGGGCTGTAACTAAAGGGAGGGCGGGTACGGGGTAGAGTGAAACTTCCCTGCGTTCTTCCTTACAGTTTCCAACCTGACTTCCCTGATAACGCCTGTAAAGCACCATCGTAGCAGGATTGCGAACCCCCCCCCCCCCTGAAACGACCCTATTCCGTAAACCCTTTTGTTTAAGTATTTGATAAAACCCTCACAGCCCCGTTCCTTCTTCACTACCTTGGTTATGGTGACGGACATTTCGTAGGAAGTACAGCACCTCTAAAGCCACTCTCCTTTTGTTTTTGAGGTAACTCCGGAACCGGGTGAGGCCCTGAAACCCGTAATAGGTTTCCAACGAAAGACCAAGCCTCCACAAACCTAAGAAGGAATCCTGACGTTTCGATTACCGGATATCTAAGGACTTTGTTATCTTTGACCACAATTCCACTCCCTGTTTTACCTTACTTAATTTCAAATAAATCTTCAATATTAACCCTATCCGGCCTCCCCGCTTCTGCTTCCGACCATCCCTCCGACAAATACATAAACAAGGTCAGATGTGGCGTTATTCAAGGGTTGCTTCACACTTTTTATCTACGGAAACTGCATTCCGTAGCAACTAAGTAAGCTTTGCTTTTACTTCATTTTAACATTTTCTATCTTCTACGTTTGAGTCACCATTTTGTGCATGATCCCATCGTTTTAAGTAGGCGCACATAACATTTTGATTCACTTGGGTGCGCAAATTAGTGTGGCATTTGGTTTCCGTTGCAGCAACCAGTACACATGGTGTCCCGCTTTGGGTGAGGAACACCAATACATGTATACTTTTACATATTCACGTTTGATAGAGGTTTTTCTATTCAGTATTAGTCACCTACGGATCACAAGATCTTACAGGTATTTTTCCTACGATGTTGGTTCTTCCTGAGGCCACATGGGTCTCTAATTTAGGTAGTAGATAGATAAACTGTTACTTTTTAACTGTATCAATTGCTGAGTTCCATGAGTTTAATACTAAAGAGTAGAATGATATGTATACACACATTAATTATGTCTTCCACAGTGACCCCTGGTGAAGGGTACATTTCAATCAAAATGCATTGGGTTTGATCTTTATTGATCCAAGATACAGCTGTTGACTCTAGTTTAATGGACTTTGTGCAGAAATGTGTTGGAGCACATAAATGATATATTTTTGAATCCTGACTAAACTGTTGATGTATTCATTTTTAATGTAAGAATTTCATTGCGTTTTGGCCTACGGGCCTAAATAGGTTGAGCACTCTCTTTCCAGGCAACTTCGGTTCCCTGGTTGCACCTTACACAGTACTGTTTGCCATGTCGACTCCCTGCACTAAAACACGCAACCTGCAGTGGGAGTGTGTGTGGGTTAAGGTGCAGGGCTTCTAAGGGTGGCACAATAGGTGCTGCAGCTCTTAGAGACCTTCCCTGGTCACAGTGCCCTTGGTATCCATGGTACCTTTTACAAGGGGCTTACCTGTGACCAGGGATGTGTCAATTATGGATACAAAGGTACAATTTTGGGAAAGAACACAGGCCCTTGGAACCTGATTGGCCGGGACCCAGGGCACATCAAGTCAGTTTGCATAAGATGTCAGGAAAAAAGTGGGGGGTAACCATGCAAAAAGGGGCTCTTTCTTACACATTGTTATAATGGATACAATTGATTACAAAGCCAGATATCAGTCAATGCTGCAGGTCCCTGAGCATTATCGAAAGGCTAATTTGGGAGCACTGGAAAAATCAAAAAGTCAGGTTGAAAAATTGACTCATACAAAATTATCGAATGGTGACATTTGTAAAAAAAAAAAGTGTGAGTTTTTGAATATACAAAATCCAGTAACTCCAGCCAATTATGGTGTCCCTAAAACACACACAAATGGAAAAGAACCCCACTGTGTCCCATTATTATATCCATTTATTTGATTACAGAACCATTATCGAAGTAAGTGAATGTATTTCTGTTCCCCATGACCAAAGTTATCAATCCTTCATAGGAGACACTGGTGATATGATAACCAAGATAGAGAATACGCCTTATAATTTAGAAGAACAAATTCAAGGGACACGCATGGGAGCATCTTGTGCTCCCAGCATAGCAAATATCTATATGGGAGAGTACGAACGTAAACACATTTTCAATTAAGCTGCCCCATTTTTTGAAAATGTAAAGCATTGGCATCTCTTCATAGATGACATCTTTTTTATGATCAGGAGAAGAGGATGGTCTTATAGAGTTCATACGGTGGTTGAACCTTAGTGACAACATTTGTAAATTAACAGCCAAATATAATTCAGAAAATGTAGAATTTTTAGATATTTGGTTTACAGGTACCAAGGTATGCTACAGTTTGTCTTCTATAGGAAACCTACAGCTAAGAACACATTGCTCGAACACTCAAGTTACCATCCCAATTTGTCAAAAAGACTATTGGATTCTTAGGATTAGGAGGAACTGCTCCAAAATCAGAGAATAGTGACGCATGGAGAGCTCCTCAAGCAGAGATTATTCAAAAGAGGGTACCCTAAACTTGTGGTCTGACTATGTTTTAAGTGAGCAAAATATTACATTCCTGATGCTCTCTTACAAGGACCAAATTGAAAGAAAGAAGACAAACTTATCTGCGTTCTAAACCAATCGACCATTAACTAAAAAAATCAAAAGAAATTTTGATAGAACCTGGAAAATCCTAAATACTAATGAGGCTGATACTACACTAGGTAGACCCATTTTGCATATAGAAGAAATGCCAATATAAGTGAAAAAATAGTCCACACCAGGCTAAAACCGAAAAAGGAAAAAACACAAGGCTCCATAGTGGGCACCAACTGATTCAAGGGAACCATCTCTGCGGTATGTGTCATGCCTGCGATGTTGCTCTGACTTCAGACAAATGAGAAAATTGGAGAATGGAAAAATATTTTAAAAGACATGTTTAATTGCAGAAGCTCTAATGTCATATATCTTATTACCTGTCCATGCAGACTAGGGTATGTAGATAAAACAGTTAGAGAATTTAGGATTGGCTACGCAGAACACAGGTCTGCAATTTGAACTAGAAAACTCCAAGCACCCTTAGTCAAATATTGTTAGGATGAAGGCCACAGAGAAAATTAACTCAAGTTCATTTTAGAAAAAGTCAAGCCAAACGAGGACAAGCCTTGACAAACACACATAAAGATAGAGAAATGTATTGGGTTTTCTCCCTTGATACAGTCAAGAAAGCACTAAATGAGGAAATTATAAGGTTGGTTACATGATCTGGACCATCTCATGCAGCCTGCCTATATTTGGATTTTAGTAGTAAACATTTCTGCCCACCTCGCATCATCTTTTCAAATATCTTAAAATGTTTCCCACATTTCAACTCGGTTGTGAATGCCCCCATTAGTCTCATTGTTTTCACATCATTACATTTTACTATACCTAACATCTAGGAGGAGCAGTTTTATTTGTGAAAGCTCAGTAAAACAAATAGATTTCAAATATTGATTAGAGTTATATTGTGCCATACAATATATGTATTCAGTAGATCTAGGAAATAGGAATAGGTAGAAATGCAGAAATGAACTACTAATCCTGTATCTATTATTATTAATTGGTGGTTTCTTCAAGCAAACTATTCCAATAAACTATAGGCAGAAAAATTGAAATAAAAATCATGGAGCTGACAATCATGTATTTATCATTAATAATTGGTGGTTTCTAAACACAAATTAATAAATAACAGTACATTCAAGCATTTCAGGATGTTGTGTTGGAATCCTCAATTTCTAGTAATTAAAAAATGGCACCCATTGTTTATACTATCTTTGAGTCCTTAGTTTATGTCTAGTCATGACTTTGTTCGCCTTACGCCATTACGTCACCAAGAGTGCCGTAAGCACCACTCATTCAAATTAAATCAGCGTTGGTGTTTTGAAATTCGTTTTGCCTAAGAGTCCACTGAACAGAACTATCACTGATACATATTTATGGACACTTCAAGTCCCCTATTTTAAATGAATACATAGGAGAAGGTTGTAATTCTATAAGGTCCTCCATCCATGATAACACCTGCAGTATACCATCAAAGAAACTCGGTTTGTGATATACCTATAACGGGCTAGTTCTATACACTGCAAGATTATAGAGGTGCACCGATACGGGTACTGTGCATATTGAGGGTATCAACAACATAAAGTATAATTTCTAGATACCAATATGCAACCAAGATTGCCATCAATCCTTACATAACATTGCATTGTTTCAGGACCTGTTGCGGGCTTAATAGCTCACAATGAGGAATACAGCTTCAGTTCCCTAAGCTTACTTCTCTATAAACAGAGAATGATTTATATATGACATTCAACACATATAAGAAGTATAGAAAAAATAAAAACTCCAAGCTGTGTGTGTCATTATCTGCCCTCCCTCATATGAAGATCCAGTCTCCTTTCCTGAGTTTCCATATTATGTGAAACCTGGAGACCTCGTATAACTACACAAGGCTCAAAAAAAGGTACCATCTCTTTAATTTACTTTCTTCATCTAGGGACACTTTTTTTCAAAATAGGTGCTCATACTTTCAAGAGATATATCATATATCTTGCATGTACACTGAGGATACCTCTTTGAATTATTGTGGGATATAAGGTGAACTAGATTCAGTTCACACATATCTAATGCATCTATTTCTTTCATAATTCTTTTTCTTCTTACTTTTGGTATATCACATTGGTGGAAGTTTTCTTTTGTGGAGGAAGAAACATTGGTATGGGTATAGTTATTCATACTAGTTGAAGGAATTTGGCTGGCTTCTAAGGAGTTCTTATATCATTTAAAGAGACAAGGTTCTAAAAGCTAAACCCCAAACCCAACCGCCTTTCATGAGATATCGTATTAGATGGTCCCAAAGAAATTGGAGTCTTCTACACACTATCCACTGAAACAATCGTGGACTATACCAGATTACGACCTACAACATTACAACAGCAGAGAAAATAGTAATTGTCATAACACTTTATACAGTTTTTACAAAAAAAAACATAAAGTCAAACAAATACACTTTTTTTTTTTTTTTTGCAAGACCTTTATTGGAAATACGCTCACATACACAGCAATGTGCCTACAACCCTGTATAGGGCCGGCTGCCAATATTTCAACAGTTTGGATCTGCAAGCATACATTGAGGATAACAGGCAGGGACAAGCCAAGTCTGTAGAGGGCAAGAAATGTCCACAGTCCAGATAGGAATCAGCCTCCACAAGTGTTCCCCGCTTAACACCTATAGGTCTTATTTTGCATCGTTTTTCTAGAACAGTAACAAACCCCCCCCACCCCCAACCCAACAATCCCGGTCTCAGGTCACAGGAAAGTGCTTAGTAGTAGTGCAGAAGATAAAAAATAGAGCAAAAGGTACGCAAGGGTCTGCCAGCAAGCAGATATGTGGTGTCATCTCAAAGTCACGAGGCAACACATGCCACTAGTCGTTGCGCAGGACCATGAAAAGTCAAAACCCAGACCACCCTCCAGGAGCTACATTCACAGCAAACCAAAACATCCCACTGCGACATTCACCAATCAATCAATCATTCAAACTAACCCTCAGGCACACCGTCAACAGGCAAGCGTCCTCCGTCCCCATCGTCAGAACTGTCAGTATCTTCCAACCCAAGCATGTAGGTAGTGTACGAGGTCCAAATATTCCGTGGCCGTGACTTCTCCGGCAGAGCTTCCGCATAACATGTCAACTGATCCCTACAATAGGCCATGTCCTTCAACCACAACTGCACATCAGGCGCCCTCCTACCACCCCACCCCACAGCCACTCTCCGCTTAGCAAGCTGCAATGCCAGCACAATCAATTTCCGCTCCTTACTCGGCACTCCTGATGCAATCCCTAGTAAACACAGACGTATATCCATCGGCACCTCCGTGGCCGCCATCTTAGTGAGGGCGTCCGTCACAGCCAGCCAAAACTCATACACCTTAGGACAACCCCACGCTAAATGCACAAAATCCGCATCGTCTGCTCCGCACCGAACACATCTCGCAGTATCCCTAAGGCCGTACCGAACCAATTGTTTGGGAGTGTAATACCACTGATGTAGAAATTTAAAATGAAGCAAGCGAAAATTGCCGTTGGCCACATAACCCCCGGTCATGGAGCAAGATTCGGTCCACTCCTCGTCCGTCAGAGGCTCAGGTAAGTCCCTATCCCATCTGGCCCTGGCTAGCAGCGCCCCTCCCCCTTCATCTTCCTGAGCAGCTCGGTACAATCTGGAGAGCAACTTGACCCTGTCCGTCGTGGTGTAGAGTAGCTGCAAAGCGTTCAGTGTCGGGGGTTCTTCCGGGAAGGTAGGGTACAAGGAGCGTACGGCCGCACGGAGCCTAACGTAAAGGAAAGTAGCCATGACCGCATTGGTGGATTGGTCCGTCATTGTTTGTAGTGGAAGGAACTTTGCCCCCGGGAAGAGAGTCCCCATAGTGTGGAGAAAGTCAAACAAATACACTTAATAAAATCTCCATCTGATACATAGTAAAACAGTACAGAATAACCATCAAGGGTCCATAAATACAGGGTTAAAAAGAAAACAAGCACTAGATCAAGAACAGGAGAGTCAGAGTTGTACAAAAAAGACGTCATAAGGGCACCGTAAAATACAGGATTAATCGTTAGAACGAAATCAGATGCATTGAAAACGTCTGTCACAACTCATAAGATACAAAATGATAGTTGTAAACCATAATAAAACCAAATTCCTACTATCATAGTGTTAGGTAATTGGCCCGAAGGGTTAGTCACAGCTGGACCCAAGCCTAATGGCAGCTCTTAAAAAGCTAAGAACTTGCAGAACTGAATGGCTAGAAAGCATTTGTAAAAAAATAAAAGCAGGTCTAACCTTACTAAAACTTATTTTTTAAGAAAAGGAATGATAAAAGACTTTCAAGAAAAGTCATAAAAACTACAACTCATTAAAAAGTGAATCATATCAATTTGAGACGTTCCTTTGCAGCCACAGGGTGGGTGGCAGTGCCCTCTTTAAACTACATAAGGATGGGCCAGGAGAAAATAATGATCCACTCGATATCTGATCAATAAATATCAATAGGAGATATGGTTCGGATTGATGGCCTACGCACACTAGACTTCCTCAGCTCCACTTCTTCTCTGGTCCACATAGGCTTCTTTAAAAAGTTCTCCTTCACCTAAGTCGTATCCCTAATAAAAATGTCCTCTGGCTTCTTGAATAGATCCACCCTTCCCAAGCTGGAGAAGCATGCTCCAACATACTTGAGCCAGCAGATACATGATTAAGGGAGGTACAATCCCTTAAGATTTCCTTTCTAAGGGCATTTTCCTTCTTGTTCCAAATTTTCATCCATAACGATAGGGGGGAAAAGTCAACACATCTGAGGGAAAGGCTATTCCTAATTCTTCCTGCACTTCAAATGATTGGGTACTCTGCGGTAAGCAGAGTATTCGTCTCAAAAAGGTATTTTCAACAATTTGCAATGCATCCTGCTCAGTGTGACCTCAGATCTTGCTCCCATAACTAACCTTCAAGATTAGCCAGGGCTCATACCATAGTTGTGCTTGAATACTTGCAATCCCCTTATGTTGCCTCATTTCCGCAAATCTACATACTGGGGCTGAATGTAGTGATAAGCAATAGTTCCAGGGTTAGAAAGCTCTTTGAGTCTGTGCAAACCTACTTACTTGTATGTTTTAAGGGTTTTTAACATCTCTTCTCTAATCTTTTCCCATACTGAGAAATGTTGGAAATTTACTCCTGACAATGGTTGACGTAAACCTTCTTCCAGAGTTGGGAAAAAAGAGGTTGGAGGGAAAGTGAACTTGCAAACACTTAGATTATAAAATCTATACATGCATATTTGCTCATTCTAAAATGCTGTTCACAAATATTTTCTAGGAGTACTATTTCTTGTCCAACTGCTGTAAATTCTTGGGATTTCACAAAAGCCGTATAGCTGCACTTAATGCAAAGACATGTACCATGGGTGCACTTTTGAGACTTTCTTTATTAATTGGGCCCCTAATGTAGTCTGGCATTGACCCTGGCCTTTTGCGTTTATTAAAATTCTGTCTTTCTCTCTGTATCGGCTGGCTTTACTGTGAGTGACAGTATTCTGCACTTTCACAAGGAGCATATCGGTAAGTAGTGTGGCAGTGTGTGCTTTTTGAGACCAAAACCAATTTTTAATTTTGCCAATGTTTGTTATAATGGTTAGGGATCGGCAGCTCCCACACCAATACAGTTTTACAAAGACCATGACAAAACAATTTACACATTGAAAAAACTAAAAAGCTGACGACCAATTTCATACTTACTGGCTTTGCCAAAGCTTGTTTCTTTTGTTTCCTATAATGTTATTGAAATTGGTTACACTGATTTTTCCATTATGAATATTTTTGGGAAATACTAGCATGCATCAACACATGTTACTAAATGATGCTGCAAAGAAATGGTGCCTGGCATTTTACTGTAGTTTAGCAAAATGTTTTTTTTCCTGGTTTAATTTTTTATGAACATTTCATTTTGAAAGCAAAGAATCACCAATCTTGCTTTCACGCTTCTGCTGATATTTGCATCAAATCAGAGAGCATTCTGGGAACATTATACATAGCCTCATATTGCTAAACTTTGAAAATGTGTGTCCACATTTTTATGCTGGAACCACCGTTAGTAGTACAGTGAGAGCTTACAACAGTTACTAAGAGTGATCACCCTAATAATAAACACTTTAAATTAATGAACCATGAATACAAGTTTGAACAGCATGAACAAATGGACAAAAATATTACCTTAAGTGCAGACAGTGCCCTTCCCTGATCCATAATGTGGTGCTGCAAACTGGCAGCCAAAGTGTTTGTGCTGCAAGGGGTTCGGCCTACTTGTCCCAAGGACAAAGTACAGATGAAAACTTGTTGCCCTTGACCCCAAACAATATGCCCTGGGCGTCCGGCTATAGAATTTCACATTCCTGATATAACTGAACTACAGCTTTAGTATCTTGAGAGATCCCTTAAAAACAGGACAGTATCTTTATCAATATCAATAGAGAGCATCATCTGCCAGAACTTGGGTCTGTTTAAGCGGTCAAACTTGGAAGACAGATCCATGAAAGCAAGGTTAGACGGTGCCGGAGCGGACACGAGTGTACTTATTCAAAACCATATATGAGTTCAGACACGGGTCCACCACCGTTAATCAACCAGGCTGAAAACCATATTGGACCTCTGTCAGAAGATTGTTGTCTGCCCAGCTCATTAACCTGTCTAATACCATACGACTCACCAACCACCACAGATTCCAAAAGAGAGATTGGCTTATAGCAATGAGTGCTATCCTGACGTCCCTTTTTGAAGACCGGACAATGGCAGATGAAGGCCAACTGGCCAGGTGGCTGGTCTTAACCGTGGCGTTGATGATTGAGGTGAGTGCTCAGAAATCCAAATTTGAAATCTAGCGATCTGGGGCCTTGTTTTTAGACAACCCCGTAATACCTGCTCTTACTTCATGGCCTGTGGATATAGCCTTGGATTTGCTCGCAGCAGTTTCCTGGGCATTCCTTGGTATGGAATCAAGCAGAAACATACCCTCTTAGTGGCTTACCTACTCATCCTCAGTGATATGGGGGGTCCAATAAATTGGTACTAACGCCTGCCAAAAATGGACTGTTAATACTGCTCCAGGAGTGGAACTATTACCCAATGTGCTAGCCTCTAAAAACTCTGAACAGGACTCCTCTTTCAAAACAGCCTTGCGCATTGCCAGTGCGCCCTTATATGGTCTACTTCGAGGAGATCTCTTGGTGTAGCACTCAAAGCCTCCTTCAGTCTCCTGGAGGCGTGGGAGCACTCAGAGCCAAACCATCTTGGGCTGTATGAGGTGATCGCCTACCCGGAGCTATAACTCCAGAAATGCTTCCAAAAGCCTCCAAGATATCTGGTGGTATTGCTACAATATCTAAGCAGGTGGCAACCTCAATTGGGTTAACAAGTACTCTGGGAACTGGTCTGGGATAATCTGAACTCACTTGAGTCTCCTTCCCCCTTCCACAGCTGTCAGGGACAATCTTGCTCAGTCCTTGATTGACCTGCTACCAGGAGACACACACCGGGTTGCGATTGCTATACACACTTACATTAATGGTGAAGTCCAAGATATAAGAGAAAAAAGGCGTGGAAACAAAGATAAAATCAATAAAGGACTTGCACCCTCTCCTGGTGAAGGTGGGGGCAAAATCTATTTTGTCTGGTGGTAGCTTCGTCATAGTGGACGTTAGGTTGAACTCATACAGAATACAATTAAGTAGGGAGCCCTGAAGGATGTGTTCCATGTGCAGCCCGTAATGACGTGCGCATCCCATTTCTTTGCCCCAACTTAGGATCCTCACATATGACACTAGACACACAATTGATGGACGGAATGCAGAACAAATCAAAACATTCACCCCCGGTCAAGAGATCTGGGTTAAATCCATCATTCTTTTGCTCACCATACCACCCCAGTTTAGACCTGGCCATATGCAAATCAGTCTTCACCCTGTGCCTCATGGGAACAGTCCAGCCCGAACTGCCAAGCCATGTCTTTCCTGGACCGGAATCAAGCATCCTAGGATCGGTTTCTGGCTATCAGCCGTCATCAGCCAGGATAGCTTGACTCCAGTGGTGTGGAGAGCATAGGACTCACGTCTGAGCATACCCTTCCCACTCACGTCTGAGCATACCCTTCCCACTCGGGGTGACAAATGCAAAAACAACAGGTGATGGACAGAATGCAGAACAATGTCATACATTCACCCCAGTACAGAGATCTGGGCCTAAATCCATCGTTTTTTTGCACTCCACACCACCCCAGTTCAGACATGGCCATATGAAAATCAGCCTTGACCCTGTGCCTCATGAAAACAGTCCAGCCCGAACTGCCAAGCCATGTCTTTTCTGGACCGGAATCAAGCATCCTAGGACCGGTTTCTGGCTATCAGCCGTCATCAGCCAGGATAGCTTGACTCCAGTGGTGTGGAGAGCATGGGATTCACGTCTGAGCATACCTTTCCCACTCGGGGTGAAAAATGCAAAAACAACAGTCGATGGACAGAATGCAGAACAATGTCATACATTCACCCCAGTACAGAGATCTGGGCCTAAATCCATCGTTTTTTGCACTTAACACCACCCCAGTTCAGACATATCCATATGCAAATCAGCCTTGACCCTGTGCCTCATGGGAACAGTCCAGCCCAAACTGCCAAGCCATGTCTTTCCTGGACCGGAATCAGGCATCCTAGGACCGGTTTCTGGCTATCAGCTGTCATCAGCCAGGATAGCTTGACTCGAGTGTTGTGGAGACGTGAGTCCCTTGCTCACTTTGCCACTGGATTCAAGCAAGCCTTGCTGAAGACGGCTGTAATGCCAGAAACTAGGAAGCTTGAGTCCGGTCCAGGGAAGGCATGGCTTGGCAGTTCGGGCTGGACTGTTCCCATGAGGCACAGGGTTAGACTGATTTGCATATGGCCATGTCTGAACTGGGGTGGCAGAGTGGGCTAAAGAACGGTGATGGGTTAAACCCAGATCTGTTGACTGGGTGCGAGTGTTTGATTGGTTCAGATGCTCCGTCCATCACCACCCCCTTTTGTCCTCCTCTTACAAGGCAACAATCAGTCGTCCTCTTCAAGAGGTTATTTTTGATGAGGATATAGAGGGAATAATTGCAGGGGAAGAGATGGAGGTAATTCTACACGCACCTCTCCGTCAACAACAACAAACAATGATTTATTTCCCATACTCCCGATCATTCCACTCCTGTCGGGGGACGTCTCTCAAAATTTCTACCCATTTGGAATGCGATTACATCCGACAAATGGGTTCTGCAAATTACCCAATCTGGTTATTGCCTGGAACTTACAAGCCCTCCACCCAATATTCTTCTAAGGTCACACCTCATGTCACAAGAACATCTTACACTTCTAAAGCAAAACATTCTTCATTATTGCAAAAAGGTGTAATAGACCAGCCCCTTTACAATATCAAGGAACAGGAGTGTACTCCCTATACTACCTAATTCCCAAAAAGGACGGCTCTCTCAGACCCATATTGGACCTCAGAGAACGCAATCTATACATCCAGTTCGACCATTTTCACATGGTAACACTCCAGCAAGTGCTTTCTCACCTTCAGCAAGGCGACTTTCTATCCACTCTGGATCTAAAGGACGCGTATATCCATATACCAATACACCCTGCCTTCCGTAAGTACCTCCAATTTGTGGTAGCAGGCCAACATTATCAAATTCAAGGTCTTACTCTATTTTGTCACAACTGCTTCCTATAGTACGCAATACTGTTCTAATTCGTACAGACAACATGACGGCCATGTACTACATTAAAAAACGGGGGGGGGGACACTCCCTCCACTTGTCCCTGCTAGCACAGGAAATCTGGAGATGGGCAATTCATCACAAAATCTATCTTCTGGCAGAACACCTCTCAGGAGTGGACAATCAGATGGCAGACCTGTTAAGTCGACAGACACAACAGACCCATTAATGGGAAATACATTCCCAAGTCCTCCTCCCATTCTACCAAATGTGGGGTTTCCCCAAACATAGACCTGTTCGCCACACATCTAAACCCAAAATGCCCAAAGTTTGTGTCCAGGTTTCCACACCTATTGTCCAAAGGCAATGCACTATGGATGAATTGGTTGGTGATATTTGCATACGCTTTTCCGCCTCTACCACTCATTCCATTAGTGGGTCGGAAACTCAAACAAATGTCCCTGGTGCTAATCCTGGTTGCTCCCACATGGGCATGTCAACCATGGTTCTCAACCCTATTGAAACTCACAGAAGTTCCTCATCAAAAACTATCAATTTCACCCAATTTCCTCATCCAAAGCCATGGCGAGATAAGACACCCAGATCCCAGTCAACTCAATCTAGTGAGCTGGCACCTGATGTCCTATAGTTTGGCTATCTAAATCTACCGCCAGACTGTATGAATATAATCAAGGAAGCTAGGCGTCCTACCCCAAGAGCCTGCTATGCAGCTAAGTGGAAGCGGTTTGTGATTTACTGTTACAACCACATCAACCTGCTTAATGCTTCCGTACAAAACATTATATGCTATTTGTTACGTCTACAACATTCCAATTTAGCATACACATCTATCCACTTACATCTTGCTGCCATAGCTGCATACCTCCAAAATAGGCAGTATCTGTCTCTTTTTCGAATACCTGTCATTAAAACATTTATGGAGAGACTCAAAAGAGTTATTCCACAGAGATATCCACCTGCCCCAGTGTGGAATCTCAATATTCTCACCAGGCTGATGGGTCCACCCTTTGAACCATTGCACAGATGTGAACTGCAATTTCTTACCTGGAAAGCGGCTTTTCTGGTTGTTATCTCATCACTCAGAAGAGTCAGTGAGATCCAGGCATTAACCATAGATTAACCTTTTTTTGCAGATGCACCAACACAAAGTGGTTTTTTGGGCCAACCCTAAATTCCTTCCTAAAGTCATTTGTGCCTTGCACATTAATCAATCAGTCGAGTTACCTGTTTTCTTCCCTCAAACATGTTTAGTGGCAGAACGTGCTCTACACACACTAGATGTCAAACAAGCATTGCTGTATTACATTGAAAGGACAAAACCTTTCCGTAACACTAATCAACTTTTTGTAGCCTTTGCTCTACCACACAAGGGCAATGCCATATCAAAATCCGGTATTGCAAGGTGGATTGTTAAATGTATTCAAATATGCTATGCAAAGGCTAAACGAACATTACCAGTTCCCCCTGGAGCACACTCTACACGTAAACTGGGGGCTGCTAAGGGATTCCTAGGGAATATACTCATAGACGACATATGCAAAGCTGCAACATGGTATACCCCACACGCTTTCACAAAACATTACTCAGTGGATGTGTTAGCAGCACAACAAGCTAGAGTAGGCCAGGCAGTTTTGTGTACACTATTCCAGACTACTGCAACAGCTGCAGGTTTGCCACCGCTTTGGGAGATAACTGCTGCGTAGTCTATGCAAAAACATATGATCTACAGCTCATATTCCTCAAACGCAAAATGCTACTTACCAGTATGCATCTGTTCTTGGCATGTAGAGCTGTACAATCGTATGCGCCCACCCGCCTCCCCGGGTACCTATACCTGTTGCAATCACATCTTACTTAGATACATACATTCATGGACATCTCTTTTGAACTACTCTTTCTGACTCCATTATCACCTGCTGCGGGAACACAATCTAACAATGGAGGCGATACCCATGCGCACTATCACCTAGCGGAGGAGTCACCTAACTCGTGACTGGAAAGACTTCTTTGAAGAAAAATAAAGTGCAAACATCCGGGCCCAACACTAAATGGCGATCTATGCAAAAGTATATGATTCTACAGCTCAACATGCCAAGAACAAAGGCATACTGGTAAGTAGCATTTTCCTTACAAGTAAGTGCTAGGAGTTTGTAATATGGATGCCAATGCCAATCATGTGCTTCCTTTTGAGCCTTAGCACAAGTACTTAATTGTAAGCTAGTGCTCTGCAAAAGACTGAGGAGTAAACAGGAGAGAAGGGCAGTGGAAGGAGAAAAATTGCAATGACCCTTGGGGCGCTAGAGGGCGCACAAGCAGAATGGCCACGCTTATGTCAGGCTCCTGATGCCTGGATGGAAGATCCTTAATTTATCCTGTGCAACCGGCGCATTAAGCGGCTGAAAACGAGCCAAAGTGTTGATCGACCTGTGCACACGCCTCAGTGAAACTTCTGAGGCGATCGGACGCTGCGCACACCAGCGCTGGCATGAGTAAGAACTGCCTAAGGATGCTGCTGGAGCCGTGGGGAGCAGCGAGAGCGGCAGCGGCGAGCAGGAAAGACCGCGGCTTGCTACGAGGCCCCTGATGTGAGGAGACAGGCGCAGGACTACCGGCGGCCGAAAACTCTGGGTGAGCGAGACCGGCCTGAACCCGGCTGCAGGGCGGTGTGGAGGGGAGATAGTGATCCTAAAGACGGCGCGGTGCGTGTGAGGGGCGCGGTAGCGGAGGACGGCGCCAAAGAGAGCTGTGATTGCCGCAGGGCCTAGACGGGCGGCGCACACGCCGAGCCCCGCCTGAAAGCATGGAGTGACTGCAGTTTAAGAGCATAGCCGGAAAAATATTGCAGCGCTACCTGAGCGGGAGGAGCGAGTGATCAGCCTCCCCACAGCGTACTGGAACTGGCATCTATGGCATAACGTGCCCGGCAGTGACAACAAGACGGGTGCTTGTTGTGAGGCGGCCTGGCGTTTTACGGTGCCTGGGGTATACTGGCACTTGCAGAGCAACATCAGTTGGCAAATACTATGTGCGGACCCCCGTGCTGAACATTGATCTTGCAAAGGATGTGCAGCAGTGGATGAACGCACCCCGAAGTGCGCGTCTGGAAAGCGTGGGCCATTGTAGCAGCTGTGAGAGAACGAGAGGCCCTTCAGATGTCGTGTCAGGAGGTCCGCCGTGCGCTTAAAGAACTCCGCTGGGAACCCGTTTGGGCCCGGGGTTTTACCCGGTCTCAGCCTGGCCAGGGCCCCCGAGATGTCGTCTAAAGTAATGTCAGACTCTAGGCCTTGATGAGCCTCAGGGGTCAGGGTCGGTAGTTCTATTTGTTACATGTACAGTAGGGCCTCCTCACAAGTTTCCGGGTCCCTGGCCCTGTAGAAGAGGTTGTAGTGGTCAGAAAATGCCTCTGCAATTTGGGCATCAGATCTAATGAGCAATCCCTCAGGGTCTCTGAGTTGCTCCACCCACCTGGCTGTGCGCTCCTTTTTACTTAGCCACGCCATCAATTTGCCCGACTTATCCCCCACATCATAGAGGCGGTGCAGGGTAGCTAAGGCCTGGGTTCTGGCCTCTCCTGTGACCAGCTCTCTATATTGTTTCTGTAGGTCTGTCAGTCTCCTGAGTGTCTCAGTATCCTTCGAAGTCTGGTATACCCTCTCTAGGTCTAGGATGGTCACTTCCAGCGCAACTGTTTCAGCGTGGAGCTTTCTTCTCTCCTCTGCCAGTCTGTTCTGTGCCCTGTCTCACATTACTGTCTTTAATGCCTCCCAGAATGTCACCCCGGAGGGGACCGTCCCTTCATTTTCAGCAATTTATACTTTCACGTCTGCTCTCAGGCCCTTCAAAACATTCGCATTCTGTAGGTCCCATGCTGTCAATCTCCAGGAACCTCTACTCTTATTCCGTTCCATTCCCACCCTTGCTAGTAATGGGGAGTGATCAGAGATCCCTCTCGCTTTGTATTCCGCTGTGTCATCTACTGTCAAGTTTTGCCTGGACATAAACATGTAGTCCAATCTCAAATACACTTTATGCGAGCCCGAGAAGAACGAGTAAGTCTTCTGATCGCGATGTAACCACCTCCAGACATCTGTAAGCCCCATGTTGTAATCATTTGGGATAGGGGAGTCCGGGTCCGATCTCTGGACGCCGTTCCCGTCGGGTCCAGCCCTATGTCCATCACATCATTGAAATCTCCCCCAAGAATCTGTGTGGTGTCAGCTGTGTCCAGAAGTATATCTGCACCTTCTTGAGAGTGGTGGCCTGTAGTTTTGGAGGGGCATACACTGAGAGTATCGTATACTCGCGTCTGTTCCATGTCCCCTTAACTCCCACATACGTCCCATGTGGGTCTGTCCATGTCTGAGCTATACAAAACGGTGTGGTCTTTTTTACAATAATTGCCACCCCTCTCGAGTCCGTAGTGTATCCTGCGTGTGCCAATACCTTGCACTGTCCCCTGGCTAAAAAGGCACAGTTAGTCCCTTTAAGGTGGGTTTCCTGCAACAGCGTTATGTTGAGGTTCAGTCTTTTAATGTGAGAATTCACCAACCCCCTCTTAATCTTGCTGCCAAACTCATTAACGTTCCATGTCAGGACACCGAATCCCCTTTGGTCTCTGCATTGTCTCACGTGCTCACCCGCCAGTCTGGAGTGTGTGTTGCATAGTGTAGTCGGTCGCCTGTGTGGAGGTGTCATTTGGATTTACTGAAGTGTGCGGCCACCATAACAGGATTGTCCCCCCCCCCTCCCCTTCCCAACTCCCCCCCTCCCTCCACCCTGCCCATCCCCCTACTGGACTCCTGTCCCTCAACCCCCTCTAACAGGAAACCCCCATAGCTGCCCCCCTCCCCACCTCCCCTCCCCTTCATTCTCAACTTCCGCAGAACCAAGACTGCTGGCGGAGTATGTCTGTCGCACTCCCCTGGGTCCCCCCCTCTCAACCTAGAGTTGGACCTTACGTAGCGGTTGAGCTTCCTGCCCCCGCCCGATCAGCCTGAAAGAAGAAAGAACATAGCATAGAAATAAATAACAAACAATAGGTGAAAACAGGTCTTTGTAACTTGCGTGCCCCCTCAACGATGAGCTGCTTTCCCTGGTACCAGTCCTGTCCCCCATCAGGAATGTGAGTCCTGTGTCCCATTGCCCAGATCTTCCACCTGGCCGGGCGTTTCTTTCTCGAGCTCCCGGATGACATTCTCTAGGGGATGTAAGGAGCGTCCTTCTGCTTCCTCCGCTTCCGATGTTCGGCCTTCCGATTCTTCTTCCTCTTCTGATCCCTCAGGATGGCCAGGCAGCTAAATCTAGACCCGGACGCTGCTGCTCTCCCTGCAGAGGATGTCGAGTTCCGTCTTCTCTGTCCTGAGATGTCGACTCCTGGATATGGTGTGGTCTGCGTACGGCTCCTTGTCTGTGGCTTTTTGAGTCTTTGAGCCTTAGGGGCTGCTCCTAAGGTTAGCGGCTGCCATCTCATCCCTTATTTGGCGACCGTCGTCTGTAGCTCTTCGGAGTATTGGACGTTCCTCGAGCCACTGCCAGGCCTCTTCCGGTCGGTTAAAGAAGTGTGTCTTACCCTCAAATATTACTTCCAATTTCGCTGGGAAGAGCAACATATACGTTATGTGTAGGTCTCTCAACTTTGCTTTTATCGTATCGAAAGAGCGTCTTTGTTTCTGGACCTCCTGGCTATAATCTGGAAAGATCATTATGTTTGTATTTTCCAGTCGTATCTCTCCCAACTACCTGGCCTCTCGGAGTATTAGGTCTCTGTCTGCAAAGTTCAAGAAACGTGCGATGACCGGTCGCGGCCTTGCTCCTTCCGGTGGCTTCACCAGTAACACTCTATGTGCCCGCTCAATAATGAAACAGTTCGAGAATTGTGCCTGCGGGAACGTCATCTTCAGCCATGAGTGTAGATAAGTCGCCATGTCCGCCCCCTCGATATCTTCTCTAAAGCCCACGATGCCGAGGTTGTTGCGTCACGCTCTGTTTTCCGCATCATCCACTTTCCAGAGCAGTTGCTGGTGTGATGCTTGGAGCTCCGTCATGTCCTTCCGTATAGTGCTGAAGGAGTCTTCCGCCTCTCCTATACGTGTCTCCGCTGTGGTCACCCTCTCCGTTAGTTTTCGGAAATTCTGGCGCAGGAGCAGCACCTCCGATCCCACTTCGCCTATTTTGACCTCCAAGGCTGCCCTCGAGTCTTGTATGTCCGTTCTAGACGCTTGTATCGCCTCCAGCAGCATTGCAGTGTCCGAACGTGCGCCAGAGGTCACCGGGACCCCCTCTTTCTGTAGGCGGGCCGTGGCATAGTTATCCATGGTCTCCTGCCGCGCCGGCTCGAGTACTGGGTCTCTTTTTCCCCATCTCACCCTCCTTTAGGTCCCCTATTCTCTAGATGGGTCTCTCGCGTACTTTTTACCAGACGGGCGGCTGTCGCTGGAGAGAAGAGGGGTAGCGGGCACTTCGACCCTCACAGACCCCTGTCACGGTGGTGGTGTAGTGTGGCGGTGGCGCCCGGCCCCTCTGTCTTCCCGCCTTGATTCCGCTGTCTGGGACCTGGCCTTGTCCCTATTGTAATATCCCAGTCTCGCCGTTGTTCCTTTCGCAGTCCGCCGACCTATTGGTCTCCGTTAGGTTGCGGGCTCAGGTTAAGCAGGTGCTCCTCTTCTAGTAGGGCGCCTCGCGTCTCCCCTGCGCTTCTGGGTCTCCCGTGCCACATAGGGGAGCGGAGTGCCAGCACCACGAGGTCAGTAGTCTGGCGATGGCAGACCCGACGTGGACGGGTGCGTTCCGCCGGGCACTCTCCAGCCCCCACGGACTGCCAAGAGCTGGTCTTGCCCTGGTCTCTGGTAGGAGATAGGCCACGGCCCTCCCCCAGCTTGGCGTGCAGGTTGCTCGGGGTTCCAGGCAGGCCCAGGCACTTCCTATGGAGCCCGCACCACCGGGGGGGCTCATCAGCTGTTCAGAGGGTGCTGCTCCGGGTCTCTCTTCTCTGTGGCAGCGCTCTGCCGCACCGCTTATCTGTGCCTCCCTCCAGACGCCGTCAGGTCGGGGACCGGGATCTGGCCTTTACCTCACTCGGCTCTTTGCGGCGGTTCCGGCCGCCATCTTGGTATAGTCCTCTCGAGCTTCCGGGCGCCCAACCTCCTTGAGGGGCCTGCCTCCGGGTCAGTACAGGCTGCGGAGGCCCTCCGCTTTGCCCCAAACAATTTTTACCCTTAGAGCGCTGTGGATGGTGGGGCGAGGATCGGGGCACTACCTTGCTCGGCCGGCGCAGGCGGCCGCCATCTTGGTGCAGTCGGGTCTCACAATCGGGTTTTTCCGAGTCAGATTTCTCTGTTGGATCGCAGAAATTCTGCGTTTTTCCTGTTTCTATAGGGTCTTGGACCTCTGCATACCCACCTCCATAATGATAGGGTACCAGGGCTATATAGAACGCCGGATCTTGAAACAGCTCATCGGGAGCTCTGCAGAGGCACGTCTTAGCTGACCATGCTGTTTACCACGCCCCCTGGAGAAGGTACTCTTGGCCACCATTGGATCTGAAGCCTTTTCCACGCAATTTATTGTTGAGCGGGCACACAGATCTCTCGGTCCGAGACCGCCGCTTGGGAGCTCGCCGAGGCCCTTCATCTCGAGATTACTAAATTACCGTGACCGAGATGTAACCCTGCGCGCAGCAAGAACAAAGCAGAACTTGACATACAATGGCGTCCAGTTCTCGATCTATCCAGACTTCACTCCGATGGTGCAGGAGGAGAGGCGCAAGTTTATTGATGTGAAGAAAAAACTCTGTGCAGCACATACTATCCTGAAAAACTTAGGGTAACGCATCAGGGTAAGCAGCGTTTCTTTACAAACCCTCAGCAAGTGGAGGACTTCCTCCGAACAGTGAAGCGAGCACACCGAGGCGGTGGAGGACGGGGATCTGCTCAACAAGCTGACGCACAGGAAGCTGATGAGGAATTGTAGCGTGTCTCGCTCGCACGAAAGCTGCCCACCAGCTGTCTACATGAGTATCCTCCTGAGGCGGTGCGACTGCAGACAATCAATTGGCGGAAGTGGGGCTTGGGAGGGGAGGAGTGGCTGTGTAGCTGACTAGTGTCCCTCAAAGGGTCTTCCCCTATGCCGGATCATGCCATCTGGATGGTGGTGTTGTTGTTGTTGGGGTGCTGGGAGGGAGGGAGGGTAGAGAATTCTGCCAAGATTGGGTTGCTTCAGTGGGTGGCGGGAGGGTTGGAGAGCAATGGGTGGGGGTTGTTACTGTTGAGTAGTGGGGAGGGGAAGTGGGTCATAGACTCGGGCAAGTTTTGGTTGCATCAATTGGAAGGGAGAGAGGAAGCACTGAGTTTCAATGTCTGGACACACGTTTGGAAATGGGTTGTGGGGAGTGGTTGGAAGGTGCATTGGTTGTCATGCTCAATGATTGTTTGTTCTTTGCAAGTAGTTGTGGATTTGGGTTCTGGTGGCAGTGGTGTGCGCATTGCATGGTCACTGACATTATATGTGTGGCGCGTCTAGGGACTGGAAGTTGCTATTGCACAGAGAATTATGGGGATGGTAAATTCTTGGACCCATGCACTCTGCGACTGTGGATGACCTGAATATTATTACATGGAACGTGAGAGGGCTGGGAGATCCGCGCAAGAAGCGCCAAGTGCTGTTCTATCTGGACAGGCACCAGGCCCATGTGGCGTTTTTACAGGAGACGCACATTAACCTGCAACACACCAACACATTTGTTAGTAAATGGGTGGAACGCAGGGTGTTCTCCTTGTTTTCCTCGTATGCGAGGGGCACAGCTATTCTTATAAAAAAGTGCACGCCGTTCACATTAGCTGGCGCAAGGTGCGATGCACGGGGGAAATATTGCCTAGCCTGGGCAAGACTGGGACATGATTCGGTCACACTGGCCTGTTGCTATGGACCGAATATAGACGATCCACAGTTCTATACTGAGTTATGGGCCGCAATTATAGACATTGGGTCCAATCACATAATATGGGGTGGCGATTTTAATGTTGCACGCTATCCAGATGTTGATAGATCGCACCCGTCCCCCTATCACTACACCAAGGATCGGACAGTATTATACACCACACTTATGGAGTATAATTTGATAGATGCCTGAAGACATTTGCATCCCCAAGACCAGGAGGGTACCCATTTTACTGCACATGCAGCATCATGGGCGTGCTTAGATTATATATTCCTTTCTGTGGGACTGTTCCCTGTGGTGTGACAGGTGCAACACCTGGCCAGGACTTACTCAGACCACGCGCCTGTAAAACTTACTCTGTCCTCAGCGGATCTTGGCCCAGGGCGGAATGGCTGGAGGTTGCAACCTACTATATTACTGGACACTGTGTTCCAGGAGGAGCTTAGAGAGGAGATACAAAATTTCTTTGCACGAAACAAGGATTCTGTTGACAATGTGGAAACCATATGGGAGGCATTTAAGGTCACATTGAGAGATTTTTGTATAGCGAAAGGGGCTGGTGTGCTTAAGGACATTATGAACACTCTGCATACACTTGAGACTGAGCTCAAATCATTGGAGACGTCGCTAGCTCTTAAACCAGATGGGGTCATTCAATCAAGGCTTAAGGGAGAAGCTTACAGAGTATGCAGATGCGGCCCGTAGAGAGTCGCAATTTCGAGGGAAATACTGGACAGCCCGCCGATATGGAGAAGGGGAGAGACCGGGTAAGGCACTGACTGAAACGATTAGACATGCTCGGGGCTCCAATGTAGTGCTGGAGGTGGAAGGGTTGGATGGACTGGTGTACAGGGACACTACAAGCATACTGAATGCCTTTACAGCACATTATACCAAATTATACACAACCACACGGACGGGTGCGCTTGATTTAGATGCCTACCTGGGAGATGTCTCCTTGGGGTGGCTGAGTGACGTGCAACGACGATTTTTGAGTGCCCCGTTTTAACTAGACGAGGTGAGGGAGGCAATTATGCATATGCAATCTGAAAGAAACAGGTTAGTATTAGATTCCTTACCTTAGAATATCCCCAGGCGTCAGACTGGATCCGAAAATGTTTGCGTAGCAATACCCCTGCGCGTCGTTAGGCGTCGTCTCTGGCTCCGCATCCGTAGTCAGCGTCGTATGCGCCGGAGTGACGTCGTCGGAGTACTTAGACGCGCCCATGCTCGCTGACGTCAGTTCTTCTTTTTTCTGCGCCAGCTAGCGCAGATCCGGAGAAGCTCTACCCCTTAGTCACTTTTTGACTAAAACTTTTTGATCATTTTTGATCCTCTTCTAGTCGTTCATCGACTCTTCAGGTGCCGGTAGGGATGCCCGGGTTCAAACCCTGCTCGAAGTGTAGTCGACTGATGTAGAATACCGACCCCCATCGCTGGTGTCTGCAGTGTCTAGGCCTCGACCACGACGACCGTGCCTGTACCGACTGTCGAGCCTTGACGTCTAAGGCTAGGCGGGAGCGGTCCCGCAAGCGGCTCAAGCTCCGGCAGTCGGCCCGTGCCGTTCGAGGTCCCGGTCCCACGGGAGGTCGAGGGACCGGTCGTGGGGTCGGGGCCCTCGCAGCTCCGGAAGTCGGCATCGGTCTTCTGGTTCCTCCTCAGGTAAGAGGCATGAGAGGTCGGAGCGGCGTCATCGCTCCTCCAACCGCCCCCGACACTCGCCCGATGCGGCCAGGTTTTGGGTGGCACCACCCACGCAGCTCCGCCGAAGTCGCAAGTGCCACATCCTGCCCCATACCTGCGGGTCCCTGGGCACGATGCGTCGCGGGAGGAGATCGAGCAGTACCTCATGGCCATGAAGTCGCTCTCTTCTCCACCGTGCCCCACGGCGCGTTCGGGCCCAGTGGGCCCGGCTCCGGGCCATAGCGGGTCGGGTGCTCCGGCACCGCCGCCGTCGGCGGCTTCGGCCCCGGCGCCGCCGGCGACTTTGGTCCTGGCACCGCAGGCCCTGGCCGGATCCGGGTTGACGCCGTTCGACCTTACGACCTCACCGGCGCCGTCCTCGAGGGTGTCACCACCAGCGCCGACTTCAGTCGACGCCGGCCCCAGTCCTTCTGTCGCTCCTGTTCAGTCGTCGACACGGCCCCGTTGAGGGCCGTATGAGACGGCGGTAGGTACATTCCACTTTAATGAAGAGGCCCCGATTGTTGATCCTGGCTACCACGAATTAGGTGACGTCGAGGACTGGGAGGGGTCTGAGGACCCTCTGACACGGTAGTGTCAGGACCAAGAGTACTGGACAGTGGAGCTTGGGGAAACCAGTGGCCTGGACCTCTCTCCAGATGCTGGTTTTGTCTCCCCTCCTACCGTGGCTACGGAGGAGGGGGCAGCGTACAGTGTAGTGTTGATGCGGGCGGCTAAGGCCTTGAACCTTACGCTCCCCTCAGCGGCTGTGAGGACTAATCTCCTCACCGAGGTCCTCAAACCGCAGGCAAGCTCGGTCGAGCCTCTGCTGCCGTTCAATGAGGCCTTATGTGACGTTCTGCTGGGCACTTGGTCCAAGCCCGCCTCAGGACAGCCTGTGGACAGGAACGTGGCAAGACGCTACCGCCCGGCTCCGGGTGACCCTAGCTTCCTGTCGACCCACCCCACCCCCGAGAGTCTGGTTATCCAGGCCTCCAACTCCCAGACCGCATTCCCGTCGGCTCCTCCCGACAGGGAATCCAAGAGGTTTGAGCAGTTCGGTAAAAAGGTGTTCTCGTCCCTGGGTTTTGGACTGCGGACAGTTAATACCACATGCCTCTTGGGCCGCTACACCCACACCCTGTGGGACGCGGTTGCGGACGTGCTGCCACAATGCCCTGAGGAGGTCAGGGCTAAACTCGCCCAAGCCCTAGCGGAGGGTCGAGATGCGGAACGGTACTCTATCCGGTGCGGACTGGATACCACCGATACACTGGGCAGAGCGATGGCTACGACAGTGGCGGTTCGACGCCACGCCTGGTTGAGGTGCGCCAATTTTTCGGCCTATACCCAGGCTACTCTTCTGGACATGCCGTTCGATGGCCGTCGCCTGTTTGGCGACCAGGCAGACCACGCGCTTGAGCGCTTTAAGGACTCCAGGGCTATGGCCAAGTCCTTGGGCCTCTCGGCCCCGCGCCAGCAAACGTGTCCCTTTCGCTCCAACAGAACTTTCAGCGCGGTGGTGGCCGTGGAAACTGCCGGGGACAACGGCGAGGCCAGTCCGCACCCGCTCCTGCAGCATCTGCCTCAAAACCTTCCTAGTCCGAGTTTTCAGGCCCATGTGACGCCTGTGGGGGGCAGGGTTCGCCATCACCTCTCCCACTGGCGCACCGTCACATCGGACAGGTGGGTGCTGCAGATCGTCCGGAGGGGCTACTCCCTCCCCTTTGAGACGACCCCAAATGACATGCCACCGCAGTACCACCGCGTGTCGGGGGACCACTTGCAACTTCTGCAGGAGGAAGTTACGGTCCTCTTGGCCAAGGGGGCCATTGAGCGCGTTCCTGGGCCAGAAGTAGGGTGTGGTTTTCCTCCCACTAATTTCTGGTACCCAAGAAGGGCAAAGAGGGCCTACGCCCTATCTTGGACCTACGGAACGTCAATGGCTTCCTCCAAAAGGAGAAGTTCAAGATGTTGACTTTGGCTCCGGTCTTGGCTGCCCTAGACCCGCAAGACTGGATGGTGGCGTTGGACTTGCAGGACGCTTACTTTCACATCCCCGTTCTGCCGGCCCACCGGCATTACCTGCGGTTCACGGTAGGCCACGAGCACTTTCAGTTCACCATGCTCCCCTTTAGCCTTACCAGCGCCCCACGGATGTTCATGAAAGTGATGGCGGTGGTCGCAGCTCATCTGCGCAGGTTAGGGGTTTCAGTCTTCCCCTACCTCGACGACTGGTTGCTGAAGGCGGGCTCGCCCCAGTCAGTCGTCTTCCACCTCCAGACGACGGCAGACCTCTTGCACCAGCTGGGGTTCTCCATCAATGTGCCGAACTCACACCTGTGCCCCTCTCAGAAGGAAGCTTCTTTTCATCGGAGCGGTTCTCGACTCAGCGCAATTTCGGGTTTACCCGCCCGATCAGCAGGTTCGGGATATACAGGCTCTCATCCCAATCTTCCTGCCTTTATCCCGAGTCTCGGTCAGGTTGACGCTGCGGCTTCTGGGGCTGATGGCTTCCTGCATCCTTCTGGTGCATCACGCCCTTTGGCGGATGCGGGCTCTGCAGTGGGACCTGAAGTTTCAGTGGGCTCAGCATCAGGGGAACCTGTCCGACCATGTCCTGATCTCGGAGGGCACTGCGAGACAGCTGCTGTGGTGGCTCACGGACCGCGATTGGGTCAGCGGCAGATCCCTCTCCCTTCCCCAACCGGAGCACGTGGTTGTGACGGACGCGTCCCTCCAGGGCTGGGGAGGCCACTTGGAAGAGGCGGAGATCAGAGGCCTCTGGTCTCCGGCGGAGTCCCGGCTCCATATCAACCTTCTGGAGCTGCGGGCGATTCGTCTGGCACTGAAGGCATTTCTCCCCTCTGTCCTTGGGAGTGCAGTGCAGGTGTTCACGGACAACACCACCGCCATGTGGTACTGCAACAAACAGGGCGGTGTGGGGTCCTGGACCCTCTGTCAGGAGGCTCTGCGCCTCTGGCAGTGGCTGGAACATCAGGGCTTGACCGTGGTGGTTCAACACCTGGCAGGTTCTCTGAACGCCAGGGCGGACGAACTCAGCCGAAGGTGCTCCAATGGATCACGAATTGCATCTGAACTCTGACGTGGAGCAAGGCATCTTTCTTCAATGGGGAGAGCCTTGGTTAGATCTATTCGCCACCGAAGAGAAAGCGCAATGTCATCTGTTCTGCCCGTTGGAATTTCCAAGGCGGCACTCGCTCTGCGACGCATTTCGTCGCGAGTGGAGTTGCGGTCTGTTGTACGCCTTTCCGCCTATACCACTTCTGCCCAGAGTGCTGAAGAAGATCAAGCGCGACCGGGCCCAAGTCATCCTTGTGGCTCCGGACTGGGCTCGAAGGTACTGGTATCCCGAGCTACTCAATATGTCAGTCGGTCCCCCAATCCGTCTGCCCCTTCAGGAGGACCTTCTGTCGCAGCAGCCGGGGACGGTCCTCCACCCGAACCTGTCCAGTCTCCACCTCCATGCTTGGAAATTGAGCGGCGGCAGTTGAGGCCATTTGACTTGCCTCCTGAAGTCTGTAATGTTATTCTGGCAGCCAGGCGTCCCTCCACAAAGTCGGTAAACGCCTGCCGGTGGAACAGATTTGTGGCATGGTGCACAGCGAAGGCTGTGGATCCTCTTCCTGCCCCTCTTTCTGAGGTTCTTCTCTTCCTTCTTTCTCTTGCCCAGCAGGGCTCTGCACTGGGCACTGTCAAGGGCTACCTTTCTGCCCTTTCCGCCTTCCTACGGCTACCTGATCAGCCTTCTTTGTTCAAGTCCCCTATTGTCACTCGTTTTCTGAAAGGCATCACACACGTTTCCACCTGTCCCCTTTGTGATGCCTCAGTGGGATTTGAACCTGGTTCTTACTTTCTTGATGTGCGCTCCCTTTGAGCCACTTCATTTTTGTCCTCTCCGTCTTCTCACTTTGAAGACAGCTTTCCTGGTTGCCATCACCTCTGCCAGGAGAGTGAGTGAGCTCCAGGCTCTATCTTGCAAACCTCCTTTCCTATCTGTACACCTGGACAAGGTGGTGTTGCGTACAAGACCCTCTTTCCTGCCCAATGTAGTCTCTGCTTTCCACATCGGGCAGTCCATCTCTTTGCCCTCCTTCTTCCCGCCTCCGCATCCCTCAAAGGATGAAGAGCGGCTCCATCGTCTGGACCCAAAACGTGCGCTTTTATTCTATGTGGATCGCACACGCCAGTTCCAGGTGGATGGCCAACTCTTTGTTGGTTACGTGGGTGCGAAGAAGGGACGGGCGGTGCATAAGCGGACCATCTCTCGGTGGGTCGTCTTATGCATCAAGACGTGCTACTCCTTAGCTAGAAAGGAGCCTTCAGTGGGGCTGAGGGCCCATTCTACTCGGGCCACGGCGGCTACTACTGCCCTGGGTCGGGGAGTACCCCTGCAGGACATTTGCCAGGTGGCTACGTGGGCCTCGATGCACACCTTTGCGAGACACTACTGCCTGGACAGTGAAGTCTGGAGGGATGGCTTCTTTGGCCGTTCCGTCCTCCGGGACTTTCTGGTGTAAGTATTGGTTCGCAGACCCACCAACGGGGTTGGTATTGCTGGGGTATCTATTCTAAGGTAAGGAATCTAATACTAACCTGTTTCTTTCAGATGAACAAGTTACTTACCTTCGGTAACGATATATCTGTAAGAAACAGTAGTTAGTATTAGATTCCTTACCGATACCTAGGGTTAAGCTCATCCTCTTTCGGGGCCCCTAGTTTCTTGGCACCAGTGTTGGTTCTAGCATGGCTCTGCGTATCTGGCGCTGAAAAGCTGTGTCTAAGAACTGACGTCAGCGCGCATGGGCGGCGTCTAAGTACTCCGACGACGTCACTCCGGCGCAGACGACGGACGCGGAGCCAGAGACGACGCCTAACGACGCGCAGGGGTATTGCTACGCAAAAATTTCCGGATCCAGTCTGACGCCTGGGGATATTCTAAGGTAAGGAATCTAATACTAACTACTGTTTCTTACAGATATATCGTTACCGAAGGTAAGTAACTTGTTCATCAGGTAAAGCCACAAGGACGGACGGCATTCCAGTCGAATTTTATAAAACCTATATAGACCTGATGGCCCCCATACTGCGAGAGGTATATGAGAATGCGCTGGAAGTGGGACATCTCCCTCCCTCTATGAGAGAAACCCTTTTAAAACCGGGAAAGCAGTCACAGCACTGTGATTCTTATAGACCTCTGTCACTGCTCAACTGTGATGTGAAAATCCTTGCGTCTCAATCTCCTTATGGAAAACTTAATCCTACCCGACCAGTCGTGCTTTGTACCCGGAAGAGCGACGTCCCACAACCTAAGAACTTTTTTCACGGTCTTGAATAATGTCTCATCGGAACTACCTTTGGCAGCTATTTTTTTAGATGCCACGAAGGCTTTTGATTATATCGAATAGGACTTTGTGTTTGGAGTGATGTCGCACATGGGATTTCTTCCCATTTTTCTTTTCTAGATAAAACTGTTATATTGCTCACCAGTGGCGAAGGTGACCATTAATGGTAAGGTCTCCCAGGGGTTTTCGGTTACGAGAGGCACGAGGCAGGGTTGCCCCCTGTCACCATTACTTTTCGTGATAGCAGTAGAACCACTGGCGACAAAATTGCGACAGCACCACAGAGATAGAGCAGCGCGGTGCAATATGAGACAGATATTGGTCTCTCTATACGCTGATGATATCACACTCTATATTCTTTTTTATTTTTTTTATTTTTGGAAGACCTTTTTTTAGAAAAGGGTGCACACAGCTATTCAGCCAAACATCCCGGAGGCATGGCAGCAAAAGTAGAGCATCAAACTGTTTCAGCACACCCAGGAGAGCTGTTCAAGATAAGAGAGGTCAATTTTTAAAATTAAAACAGGATATACACGGTAAATACGTAATACAGTTCCATACACACTGTTGGAGAGTAGGGTCTGCAATCCTATGATCACCCAGATTTTTTTGCTTTTGTTTCACTGGTTTACGACTTTCTCTGGCTGTGGGCCTGCTAATCAGACCCACAGCCTAGCTGTTCTCTCACTAAATTGACATGTGTACCTTAGGTGCATTATCCAATTGGTACTGGGCCACCTTATCAGACCCTGTAACTCAGGGCATAGGTGTACCCAGGGCCTACCAGGGGCTGAAGCATGTATTATGCCACCCCTGGATGGCCATCTAAATCTGACACAACTGGCTGCACGACAGTGGGGCAAGGTGGTGTAATCACCCTTTGCTTTAGATATAGTATACCTATATCTAACCCTAAAAAATGGACACACAGATTCCTATCAGTCACTCCTATGGCAGGCCTTGACAATCCTGAAGGCAGAGTGCTTGGAATCGTGTGAGATGGTGCTCTGGCATGAGCTGAGCCCGTTTGCAGCTTGCGGAACCAAGTCCTAATAGCTGTTCCATGATAAAGCATACCATATACTCTTAAGTGCATTATAATCCTCGCGGTTAAATGCTATCTCTGGTATCGCTTTATCAAAACATGTCGAGTAAGGTGTCATACGAATTGGAATACTAACCCCTCGCCAATTCTGGCGACGGGGTTAGCATTCCGCCCTTCTAGAGGGACACGACATGTATGTAACTGTGAACCCCGGTTAAAGTTAACTCAAGCCTCAGCATCACAAAATGGATGCTGCCACCACAGACACGAGTCTGACCCCCTGCAGCTGGGAGTCCTTCCAGCGAGGGGAGCTTGGACAAAGAGTTTCCAGTCTTTTCAGACCTATGCAGCTGCAGCCCCTGGGCTAGGTAACTTCGGCATTTCGGTTCCCCAACATAGCCTCACTATCCAAGGGTCAGGATCCACTGTCGTTTTCAACCTACCTTATCGGGTTCGCCCGAGAACACTAACTTTGCTTTTACTAGCTCCCATAGACTTTGTCCCGCATCCCGCGTGAGAGTGCACACTCTGCACCCGAGTCCCCTAGGCCTCCTACTAGTAATCTGAAGGTTCAGTAACGTAGTCCTAGCGATTCCAAAGCCTATTAGTACAGTACTTACCTGCTAGTAATTTCGCATTCCACTTCCATAGTATATGGTTTTTCGTGCCCCTCAGGCATTTGTGTAAATTGTGCAACTTAAAGTATTTTCGTAAGAGTTTTGTTGTGTGCTTAGTACCCTGTCCTCATAAAGAGTACAGGGCTGTTGTGATCTAAATAAATACACTGTTTATTTTCATAACACTTGTGTGGTGTCCTTTCACTTGGTGTTCAAGGGGTATATGTGATGGTATAACAACTGGCTTAACACGCCCTCTAGAGTTTAGCCTGAAGACTGCTTGTATCCATGCTACTAGGATAGCTGGTCTATAAGGTTGACTTACAACCAATCACCATAAGGGTTGTTTGGACTGATACATAGTGATCACTAGAATAGTGAACACTGAATATCAGGCCAACTTCTCACACACACTCTATATTCTTGACCCCCAGCAGAATCTGAACCCCATCCTTAGGGAATAAATAATTTTTGGGAGACTCTCGGTGTTCAAATAAATTGGAGTAAGTCTTGTATTTTTCCCCTTACTGATGCGACGACTAGATTTCCACTGGACTACCCGCTAACATGGTGTGAGGATGAGCTGAAATACTTAGGTATTCATATCACACGAAATAGAGACAAGCTAATGCATCTTAATTATGGGACCACTATTGTCCACATCACGGATAACATATTGCGTTGGATCACTTTCCCCCTATCCATGGCGGGGCAAGCGTCTCTGATTAAGATGACGATATTACCCCAACTACGTTACCTATTTCTGAATATCCTGTATCATCCAGGAGCATATTTTTTCAAACAGTTGTGGTCCGAACTAATACACTTGGGGGTGTCCTCACTAGGCCGTATTCCCAGGGGGGTTTGGCATCCCCAATTTCGAATTATACTACTAAAGCGCGCAAGCACATTATGCCTATTTTTGGGTACACCAACCACGATATATGCCTCAGGTGGCTGCGGAGCACTGGCTTGCTCTGACGGTTCCTATAGACGGTGCGATGTACGCTCCACTTACTGGCAGAGACAAGGCACCAACTACGGTGACTTGCACATTTGCTGCTTGGGCACATATAGGTAAGATGTTAGATGTGCCTATGCTCTACTCACCACTTCTGATGCTACTGTATCACCCAAACGTGCCCCTTCTACAGGAGGTTCTTTTCCATAGATTTCTGGAATGCACAAAGATTAGGACCTGGGGGGATTTGTATCATGAGGGGGAATTTCGCACACTGGAACACATATTTCAGGGTATTCAGCAGACACCGCTAGACACCTTTTTGTACATTCGCCTCAGACAGGGATTCCGTTCTATTACCCCAGATTTCCCTACAGAGCCCCAGGCCCTTGCGCCGCTTCAGCTGATGCTTCAGGGCGCAACACCCAGGCGCCTGGTGTCGGTGATATATAGGACAGTACACGCGCAGAGAGAGGAGTTGGCTGCACCAGCTAGGACTAGATGGAACAGCGAACTGGGCATAGAGCTGACGGTCAGGCAGTGGGAATTCTGTTCACAACAAACTGAACGAGTCTCTGCAAGTAGTAGGCTTAGGTTGATTCACTACAAGTTCCTTCATAGGTTATACTACACTCCAGCTCGTATGCACAGATACAAACTAAGGGATGCTAACACATGTGACTGATGCCGAGCCCCTGGGGCCGACTTCTCACACCTTGCATGGGAGTTTGCTGCGGTGCAGTTGTACTGGTCGCAGGTTTTTTGCTGCACATGGGTATCTAAAATGATAGATACCCATGTAGAGCCATCACCGATACTTGCTCTGCTGGGTTACGTTGAACCAATACCGGCGGTACACCGCAAGTTTGTAGCTCTAGCACTGTTACTGGCTAAGAGGAGAGTGGCGTGTAGGTGGGGCAGAGGACGAGCGCCCAAATTCAAGGTGTGGATTGACTACCTAATTTACTGTCAAGAGCAGCTTGCGACTTATGTGGAGCTGCTCCCTGTGACTTCCAGACCCGGTGATATATGGGCCCCGTTGCATTGCTATTTACTGTCTCACACTCAGACGAGGGATGCTGGATCTGATCCCATTACGTAAAACACTAATCGCTCACTTGCACTGTACATAGGGTTGTATGGAGGAGAGGGGCGCTGGTGTACTGAGTGGATGGAGTGCTACTTGCAGTATTTTGTGGTGTTCCACTCTGCTTGTGTGGACATGGAGCTAGACCCCTAATGCGTGGTGAGGGGCGACTCTGTATGTTTCCTGTTCTTATTTCTGCTTAGGACCCCTCTTGTCAGCCTTGATTCTGTATGTTCCCCCTAGACTTTTTTGCACTTACTGTACCATCTGGTCCCTTAAGTTTATGTTGTACAAAAAGATTTTTGCACAGTGGGGAACGTGATGACCGCTATTTTGCTGAACTGTAACTGTCTGCAACTGCCTAATGACATATACTATATCTGATGTTGACCTGTACGAACTGTGTATGACTACATGTGTACCACGTTGTGTTTAAGAAAATCAATAAAAAGAATTAAATGCATTTGCAATGACCCTGCAAACTTCAGAGGCCACCAACATGCTCTGTACTCGTTCACCACATATGGTGAGGCACAGTTTTTATATGCAAGTTACATTGATAACAGGATTTCTACAGTACTTACTATAATGTGCTATTTGTTCTACTTACCATTATAGTTTGTGTTAGAGGTCACAGCATGAGTAAACTCCTATGGCAGACTCAGTGGAGATGGTGAGGAAAGCACACCAAGGGCATGTGAATAAGATTGGTAGCAGCAGGTTGCTGGAGTTTAGTTGCAGAAAGATTAGCAGATAGTCACCAAAAGGGAACTAAAACCGAACAATAAAACAATAAAGGTGCACACGGAAGGATAGCCGGGTGCAAATGGGTACGATAGTGTAGAAACCCAACAGAATGCACTATTGCCAAGCAAAGTATTATGTATAGCACAGGGTTTTATACTGTCCATCCCCACCTTATCCTGAAAGAACTGCCCACTACCATCCTGGATTGAGAAAGGAAACTACAGGTTGCCCATAGGTACCATGTTGTAATGGGAAGGACACTAACCCTTTGGAACTTTTAAATGTCTTTTGGATGGCTTTATTGATTGCTGTAGTCTCCATGTCCTTTTCATATAACTTCTACATGTGGGTAACATTAGTTTTCTGAAGACTAAGACTGGCACTCCCATATAACCCTCAAAGTAAGTATCTTTGTCTTACCCCTGATCCTTAGCTAAACTTGGATGTATCATTTTTCTATGCAAGTTATCTGATTAGAACTAGCTTAAAAGCATGCATTCAAGCTTCCATGCCATATAATACTATCACTAACTATTTTTATTATTTTTAGGCCATATCCTTTTGTTTTGTTCTATTCTAAATTTCATGGACTGGAAATGTGTGTTGATGCAAGAAGCTTTGGAAATGAAGCCCGATTCATCAGACGCTCCTGCAGCCCTAATTGTGAGGTACGGTTTAAACCCAAGATTATATTAGTTTAAAAGTGTGAATGTATTATATTTCTTTTTGCATTACATAGTGCTCTATTAACTACATTACATTAGTCAAGTACTTTATTTTTTAATCCATAGGCATAAGCAACCAACTGTTGTAGAAGTGTTAATCTAGCACACCCTCATTCTTTCATTTTCCATCTTAATGAAGTATGCGGATGATTTTCGAGCAGTACACCTGCGTGCCAGTATTTGGCTTTGTTCAGCTTCCAGTCATTGGTGTAGTCGGCCTGTAAGTGACATGTGCAGTACCTATAGAGGCGCGCCACCTCAGTACTTTGACATCAGTTACTTTCCTTTCTGCACCAGATGACTATAATCTGGATTTAGCTACCCCTGACTGGCTTTTTTAGGTCTCGCTAGAGCCAGCGCATGCGCTGGTCTGGCAAAACATTTAGTGAATGGGCTTTAGAAATGCCACCACAAGCTCTTGCTTGTGGCCTAAAGCTTGCGGGACTGCAAGCATGCACGCGCGCAGTCACCATCTGCCTTTCCTCGCGGCTTGCTCTCCCAAATGCCTCGCTCCGCCCCTCCCCCACCACAGAGCTCGTCCCCGGGATCAAGATCGCAATCACTTTCACAGCCGCGTTACTTTCACGGCCGCGCGGCCAATGCTTGTTTGTACAGCTGCACACACTATTCAACAGAATGCCCGGTTTACAACACTACTCAACAAAATGCCTCGTTTATACAGCAATCTGTAGGAGAATGTCTGCTTCGAAACAGCAACCAGCGTGCCGCTTCGGGAAAAGGGCAGAAGGGCGATGTGTCCATGTCCACACAAAAGTGCAAACGGACGGCCTATAATTAGCTCATGCACAGCAGACCTCGCGCCACAGAGATCAAAAGAGCCACGGGGCATGGGAAGGCATTCTCCACCTCAGGCTTTCCCTTCTCAGATCTTCTTACAACGGGAGACTCCAGGGGTCTAGGAGCTCAGACTGTGTGGGTCCGAATTCTTCCAGGAGCACCAAAAATAGTTACCTTATGGCGTTTTATCGGCATGTCATGATCCGGTAGGATAAAGTATTCATTCATTTAAATGCTTGGTCGAAATGCAACCTTTTACGTGGTCTGACGTAATGTTTCTGCATCTTCATTAGGTGTCGTCTACAGACAGCTTTTGTCTGCACAACCTATGGTACACAACACCAGTACTTTCGATGAATTTTGGACCAGCTCATTGGCTTGCTTTCTTGGCAATATTATTTACGTGCTTGTTATTTAATGGCTTCCCTTTCTCTTCTGGGGTTGGTCTCTACGCAGGAGATTTGCATCTTTATCCAGTATTAGGGGTGTCTTTCATAGATTCACATGCCTGAATCATTCCCCGTCGTCGGAATGGAGTTCCCGGTACATAAATAAAGTAATGTCCCATAGACATATAGATAAATAGGCCTAAAGGCCTCACATTAGTAACCTATCTCTGTCCTTTTGTAGAAAGGAGCAAACTGTAGAAAAGGGCCAATTAGCTGTCACCTCCCTCTAGAACCCTCCTGGAAGGAGCCTCAGTCCCTCAGATTTTCTACTGCACGTTGTGCTAAGGGAGTCTGCTCTGCTCAGATTTTTTCTTCACAACTGGTTTCCAGTGTTCTTGGATATCTTATCCTGTTTCTTCTGTGACTGCTAATACTATCATGGCTGACACACCAAAAAAGGGTCTTTTTAGATCCTGGGGTTCATGTGGAAAGAAAAGGCTACATGTTGTTGACTAGCATAAAGACCGCCTATATTGCCTGTATCTGGACCATTCTTCTAAAGACTGCAAGGTATGTCGTACCTTTTCCACTAAAACCCTCAAAGACCGTGAAGGACGCCTTTTAATCTGGCTCCAGAGGCTGAAAGACTGGGACCACCTTGAATCTTCTGAGGAAAGTGAAGGTTCTTCAGTCTCTTCAAGCTCTTCTCTAGAGAGACCAAGGGTGGCTTCTCCTAGTCCTGCGGCTCCTCCTCAAAAGAAGACTTTAAAAAAGTCTTCAGAGGTTCTCTCTAAGGCAACGTCTGTGAAGGTTTTCTCTCAGGAAGTTCACACCTTCAAAAAGCCTGCTTTGTCACCGTCGACGACGGCATCGTGGACGACATCTTCATCGTCGAACAAATCTGTGTTTACAGCTTCACATGTATCTACGTCAACGACGACTGTATCTACGTCGACAGCATTGTCAACATTATCCTCGTCGACAACTACGACCCCAGCGTCGACGGCAGGTAAGACTTTGTCATCGACGATAGCCATCAACAAAACTCTGTCGAAGTCGAAGACACCGTCGACGCTGGCCTCGCCGATGACGGGGTCGGCGACGACCTCGACGACGAAGCAAATACCGTCAACGTCGTCACCATCCACAAAAACCTCGTCGACGAAGGGCTCGTCAACGAAGGCACCGTCGACGAAGATACCGTCGACGAAGACTTCGTCGACGAAGACATCGTTGACGACAGGGATGTCTCCACCGTCAACGGCGGCCCCGTCGAGGATGACTTCACCATCTAAGGCACCCGTCGACGCTCCACCGTCGACGACTGTGCCGTCGACGGAATCGTCGACGATGTTGGATTCTGGCCTTCAAACCACGTGTGTACGCCTAAGAATCACAAAAAATGCGCTCACGCTGGCTTTAACATCGTCAAGCAGGGTTCAACCACTGCCTCCAGCATGTCTTCTTCAAGAGGAGGATTCAGATGAAGGGGACATGTTTCAGACGGCAACAAGCCCTTCGGAACTTAATGTAAAATGCCAAAGTTCAGATGAAGAAGAGGATCAGGAGTAGAAATATCATCAGACACCTCAACCTATGGTTTGCCTTCCAGCCTCTTCAGTTACTAACTTAAGGTACCTCATTCAAGACTACAAACAGATGTTTCCAGAGTCTCCTGCTCCACCACCTACCACAGTATCTCCTTCACCAAGACCACGGCCTCCACCTTTAAATATTCAGCCTGAGCGGTTTGATCTGCCACATCCTCCGACTTCTGATGAGGAAGAACAGCAGGAAGAGCGAGAGCTGCAAGATACCCAAACTATGCATGATGACTGGGAAGACTATGTTATTCCCTCTCCCGCGTCTCCAGTGCCTGCGCCCGCAGATTCTCCACCAGGCGACATTGGAGGGTTCCATAACGTAGTTGAGAGGGCCGCTCAACGTTTTAAAATAGCAATGGTCTCTCAAGAACAATACTGTTTCTTGTATGATTTTAAAGAACCTCTCAAAAAGCAGTTAGATCAATACCCATTATTGATTATTTATGGACACAGGGTGTTAAACTCATGCAGAACCCTTCCTCCGTACCTCCGGTGGTGCCTTGATTGGATAAAAAGTATAGAGCACCTGATACTGCACCGGCTTGTTTGATAGGACACCCCAAACCGGACTCAGGCGGCACAGAAGAATTCCAGAAATCCTTCTGCCCCATTATCGGCACCTCCGGATAAGGAAGGCAGGAGGTTAGACAACATTGGGAAGCGGTTCTCCTCAATGTCTGCAATGACGGTGAAGGCAGCCAACGCTTTAGCGCTCTTGGGACGCTACAATAGACAGTTATGGGTGGAAATAGCCCCATATCTATCGGAATTACCAGATACATCCAAAGAGGAGGTAAAAAATGTTTAACTAGAGGGTGAAACTCAGCGTCAGAAAGAATAGACTGTGCGATGGTTATCGCTACAACTGGTTTCCGTCAGCTGGCTGAAGCAGCAGTCTTGCGACAGCAAGGGTGGCTAAGGGCAACTTCCTTTCGTCCTGAGGTGCAAACGAAAATATTGGATATGCCCTATGATGGCCAGTTACATTTCGGCTCCAAAATTGATGAAGCGCTGCAAAATATCAAAAAGGACACGGACACCAGTAGGGCTCTGGGCACTCTCCAGTACAAGAACCAGTCCTTTCATGGGTCTAGAGGAAGAGGACAGTCCTCTTATAGAGGAAACTATCAATACAGGTCTTCATACTCTTCAGGCTAGAGTCGACCCCAATATCAGCAACGCCAGCAACATGGACAACAATCTTCTTATGGCAAGTCGTCCTTTCGTGGTAAAGGACAGCGGAAAAACAATGGGCGTAGACAATGACATGTCCCTTCAGCCAGTCCCAGATTCATTTCCCTCATCAAAAATTGGAGGAAGGATTTTCCATTTCTTAACAAATTGGAGAAAAATTACCACGGACCGTTGGGTCCTTCAATTGATTCAATTCGGCCATTCTCTGGAATTCACACATATTCCACCCCAAGCTCCTCCCCGCCCTATGAGTCACAAAAATCTACTGCTGCTTCTCCGAGAAGATCTTATGCTCCAGAATGGGGCAATAGAAAAGGTACCTCCGTCTCAACGAGGAAGGGGATTTTACTCTCGCTTCTTCCTAATTCGAAAAAAAGAGAAGACTTGGAGACCAATTTTGGACCTCAGGGACCTCAACAAATTCCTGAAGAAGCAGTCGTTTCGCATGGTGACGATCCAGGAGGTCTTACAACTACTGGAAGAGGAAGATTTCATGTCGTCCCTGGAATTCAGGACGCTTACTTGCATATCCCGATTCACAGAAATCACAAAAAATATTTAAGGTTTGCAGTGGCGGGCAGACATTTTCAATTTTGCGTCCAGCCCTTCGGGCTCAAGTCTGCACCTCACATCTTCACAAAATGTCTTTCCCCAGTTGCTGCATATCTCAGCCAGCGCCATCATCAAGTCTTTCCGTATCTGGACGACTGGCTGATCAAGGCTCCATCCTTGGAAGACGCCTCCAGGTCTTCCAACGCTTGTCTGCAACTTTTCAATCATTTAGGACTCACATTCAATCGGGAGAAATTGGTCCTTCTGCCTTCTCAGCCCATCAATTTCCTAGGTGCAACTCTGGACACACGACTAAAGAAAGCCTTTCCATCTCAAGAGAGAAAGAACAGGCTTCTGACACTGGCTATGCCTGTTATTTTAAAGAGGACCTTAAAGTCAGACTTTTCAAATCCCTACTGGGAATGTCATCATGTATCCTCTTGATACCTCACTGCAGGCTACACATGCACTCCCTCCAGGAGGCACTCGCAAAACAACGGGTCCAATGCGCAGGGTCTTTCGACGATCGCATAAAGGTCACTCCTCAAATGGCCAAGGCCCTTCAATGGTGGATATCGGTTCAAAACCTTTCTCAAGGCTTACCATTCCTGGTTCCGGCTACACCACATGTCATCACGACAGACACCTCCTTGGAAGGTTGGGGAGCTTTCCTCCAAGAGCTACAGATAAGCGTTACGTGGTCCCCCTTAGAAAAGGGGCTCCATATCAATCTCCTGGAACTACGGGCAGTCTTCCTCGCCCTGCAAACTTTCCTTCTGAGAATCAAAAATTCCCTAGTGCTCGTCCGTACAGACAACACTACGACAATGCACTACCTCAACAAACAAGGAGGGACTCGATCAATGACACTCTCTCACGAGTCGCAGAAAATTTGGAACTGGGTAATCGGACACAATATATCTCTTCCGGCGGAATATGTTCCAGGCATGGACAATGTGCTCGCCGATTCACTTAGCAGACAGAGAACGACGTCTCACGAGTGGGAAATGGATCAAGGAATCCTCAACCAAATTTTCTCGAGATGGGGCACTCCTCAGATCGACCTGTTCACCACAAGGTCCAACACCAAATGCCCACACTTCGCAAGTTAGCATCCCCAGAAAGTGTCCCTAGGGAATGCATTTTCTATCGAATGGTGCAACGTCTTTGCGTACGCCTTTCCACCGTTTCCAATGATTCCCAGGGTCCTCATAAAGCTGAAGGCGGAGCCTTGTACTCTCATTCTGGTTGCCCCAACTTGGCCAAGCCAACATTGGTTCACAGAACTCCACCGTCTATCTCTGGAACTGCCAATGCGTCTGTAGAAGTTCCCATCTCTCCTCACAATGTGCAACCAGTAAGACCGAAGAAGTTTATGGAAGGTTCCCCTGGTTACTTAAACACAGGTAGGGGGCGAGTGTTTTAACAAAAGGAGAGACCTGTGGTTTTTGTGGTAGACTCTATAAAGTCAGGAATACTGACTAGAACAGACCAGTATAGGGCAAAGCTTCTAGCTAGAGGGTCCTTGAATGGTTACAACAAAAAAAACAGTGGTAATCTAAATATCAAGCCCAACCCAAGCTAAACAATATTTGTTAATTAATTTTTTTTTTATATAAACAGGTAGACACACCAGTGGAATGAAAAGTGTAAACACAATGTATTAAAATACCTCCCTATAAGGGTTACAATCTAAATAGAAATCTTTAAAATAAAACAATGTTAAAAACAGGGGTCAAAGTGCACAACATTGGTTCACGGAACTCCACCGTCTATCTCTGGAACTGCCGATGCGTCTGTAGAAGTTCCCATCTCTCCTCACAATGTGCAACCAGTAAGTCCAACATCCGAATCTGGCCTCACTCAAATTAGCCGCTTGGCTCCTGAATTCAGAGAATTTCAAAGCTTGACTATCCCGCCAGAATGTAGAGCAATCTTGGCTCTGGCTCGGGCTGATAGCACCAACAAAACATACTCTTTGAAATGGAATAGATTCTGCGTCTGGTGTAGAGGTAAAGGTATACATCCTTTCTCTTCTTCTCCAGAACAAATATTGCCTTATCTTCTCCATCTTGCAATCTCAGGCCTGGCTCATGCGTCCATCAGGGTCCATTTTACGGCGATATCCTGTTACAGAAGATCTCCTACTGGCCCTTCTCTTTGGTCTACAAGATTGGTCAAACAGTTTTTAAAAGGACTCTACAGGACCGTTCTCCCTGTGAGAATTTTGCCTCCTACCTGGCACCTGAACACAGTCCTTAACCAGCTTATGAAGCACCCCTTTGAACCGGTACACAGGGCTGACCTGAAATACCTCTCTTGGAAGACAGCCCTCCTACTTGCTCTCACCTCCGCAAGACGGGTGAGTGAGCTTCAAGCTTTATCAATACAAGAGCCTTTTTTCTGCAATTCAAGCAGAATAGAGTAATCTTGCGGACAAACCCAAAGTTTATTCCAAAAGTCCCGTCGGACTTCCATCTCAACGAGCCGGTGGTCTTACGCTCTTTCTTCCCGAATCCCACGACGGTAGCGGAAAGGTCGTTGCACTCTCTAGATCTTAAGCGTGCCTTAAATTCTATATAAAAAAAGACAAAAACCTTCAGGAAGTCTCATCAGCTATTTGTGGCTTACAGTAGACCCAGAAGAGGTCTTGCACTCACCAAGCAAAGTATATCCAGCTGGATTTCTGCAGCTATTTCGTTTTGTCATGAGCAGGCACGGCAGCCCCTGCATCTAAGGTGGGAGCCCACTCTACTAGGGCAATATCTACATCCATGGCGCTGTGTGCAGGAGTGCCGGCCATAGACATTTGTAGAGCGGCAACATGGAAGTCGCCACATACCTTCACTAGGCATTTCCTGCCTGGACACAGAACTCATCAAGGATACTGCGGTGGGACAAGCAGTACTTCGTCATCTGTTTCAGTAGAGGTGAGCCTTCTCTTCATCCCTCCATCCTTCTCATGTATGCACATTTCTCTATTGTATAATGTGGTGGTATCTCTTGCTTGCAAATGCATGTTTCTATCACTTGTTTGATATGTTGTTATCTAATGACTTGCATATCCTATACCATCCGAAATGTGCTTTGTTCATTGCTTGCTAATCTGATTTTGGCATGTGAATCTATGAAAGACCCCCTTCGAATACTGGATAAGAAATGTGTTACTTACCTGTAACTGCAGTTATCCAGTATTGGTGTCTTTCATATATTCACATGCAACCCTCCCGCCTCCCCTGGAAGAGCTCACCTACTTCTCTCAGTAATACGCCTACTTAGCTTTGTGCGTACGAAAATCTGAGGGACTGAGGCTCCTTCCAGGAGGGTTCTAGAGGGAGGTGACAGCTGATTGGCTTTTTTCTAGAGTTTGGTCCTTTCTACAAAAGGAAAGAGATAGGTTACTAATGTGAGGCTTTTAGGCCTATTTATCTATATGTCAATGGGACATTACTTTTATTTATGTACTGGGGACTCCCATTTCGACGACGGGGAATGATTCAGGCATGTGAATCTATGAAAGACACCAATACTGGATAACTGCAGTTACAGGTAAGTTAACACATTTCTTACCACTACTCTTAAGGATCATATCAACTATTCAGCCAAAGGAGCACTTTTCACTCTTAAACACCTCAAAAAAATCAAACCCTTCAACCCACAAGATGACTTTAAATGGGTCTTTCAATCACTTGTCCAATCTAAACTTGATTACGGCAATGCTATTCTCACTGGAGCCCCATAAATCTCAACTGGCCCACCTCAGAGCAGTGCTCAACATGACTGCCAGGCTGATTACCAACTGCAGATGCTTTGACCACATCACACCTTCCCTCACATCCCTTAAATGGCTCCCCATCGAAGGAAGATGCATCTACAAGACTGCCTGAATCACCCACAAAGCTCTTCATTCGCATTCTCCGGTTTACTTTGCCAATAAATTCAAAAGAGCTGGAACCACCAGAATGATGAGAAGCTCGAATGCCCTTCTCCTCGTTCCCCCACTACTAAAAAAAAGAATGCCACCCAGTCTCTCTCCATCTCAGGAAATGCGCCTAGCATCTGGAATGCCCTTCCGATTGACCTTTGATGCAACCCCTCCTACCTCGGCTTCAAAAGAGATCTTAAACGACTTATCAACAAATTCTTAAGTCAATAATCCTTTCTGTTCCTGATATCCTTTTGCTCACCTGAACAGGCTATCTGCTAACCTGTTAACGTTTCGTTTTTCCCTTTATGCTACTTATTGTTTACAGCTGCCATTGCTCCCCCTGGTATCATCTATTTTTACCGACTCTTACTTCTGGTCTGTTAGCTCTGGTTTTGTATTCTCCCTGGACTTTGCGTAGTTGTCTTGTCCTCTCTTATGTTACCCCCTCCCCTCTTACCCTACATTTGGTTCTTTGTTATATTTTATTGTGTGCTCCTATGTTCAAACTCACCTATTTTATTTAACTGTATTTAATCCTGGAATCCTAAGTACTTGTGCCTCCCTCCTTTTCTTTGATGATTATTTTCCCATGTACGTGATTGTATTTGCATGGAACTACTGTACCACCGTTATTGCCTTTTCCTTGCATATGTAAAGCGCTCTGATACCTCCGGGTCTAGCCAGCGCTATACAAAACCTTTTAAATTCTTTTTTTTTAAGTGCATTTGTTTTCTTTCTCTCTCCCACATGTGCTTCTTCTCCGCCAAATAGCAGCTCCCCTCCCTGCACCCCATGTTTACTTACCCCTCTTCATCACCTCGTCGGCTGGTTTCCATGTGGCTTTGTAAACCTTTTTTTTTTCCTCCATCACCTCATGCTCCTCTATTGCTCACCCACCTCCACTCGCCTTTGTCTACACCGCAATACCCCTCCAGCCCGTGGAGCTGCCATGCCCCTTTGTCATAAAACAAAATATGCCTTTAACCTTTTCTGGGGAGGGCCCAGTAGCTGCAGTTTACACCTTTTAAATACGAGCTTTGATATACTTTTACTGCTCTAATATTTGTATGTGCCAAGTTCAAGTAAAAAAATACAAAAAACAAATGGTAGTTGAATCATCCCGTTAGCATGAGCATGCCTGTTGTGTGTATACGTCATGACGTTGGGCCAACTTGGCATCCTGAAACATATGTACGTTTGAGTGATGTGCCTTTAAATTTTTATTTTCCGGTGCTGCACATTTTTGCATCAGCAATAAAGAATTTTGCCCTCATTTTGCAGATGCTGAACACTATCGGCACAAATCATTAGCAAGCCAAATGTCTGCTTGAAGAAGAGAACTATTGGTTTTGCATACCAGCCCCATTTTTCTCCTTGTAACTGCTTCCCCTTCATTTTTTCATGGATTTTAACTTCAGACTTTTCCATGCCAATTTTAATTCGAAGCTACACATCTTTCGCTGTCTTTTGGCCAGACCTAATATTTCCAATATACATAGAGTGACCTTTGTGTCAGCCCTTATCTAATGACTAGAAGGCTTTGTTGTCTGTCACAATTACCTCTTCTAAGTTCAATGGCTTTCCTCCTTATTCAGGTGTTTGCCATGCCCAGGAGCATTTCCGTTTCAGTATTATAGATGGCTGACTTGTTTGCTCCTTGGCTGACGATGCTTGAAATCAGGGACTACTTTTTGTTCTTTTCTTTTAAGCACTCCATGGGAGGGCATGTGTTTTCTTGCTCTCTTCCCTGTGAGATGCTTTTTTGTTCACTTTGCTCTGCCCCTCGCTCTCTGTGCTGCTTCGTCTCCTTGCCGCAGCTTATTGTTTGCTTCTCATGTCCAACTCATATTGCTCGTTTTTTTTTTAAATTCGCGCCCTTTTCCCATCCCAGCTCCCATTTGTCCCCCACCCTGCCTTGCTTCTTGCCCAAGCCCACTTAGTTTTTCATTTTTTCTTTAAAACGATTTTGTGTGCACCATTCTACCAGCGGGTGTCCACCTTAAAATGGACTTTTACCTGTTTCAAGATGTCCGCTTGCCTATGCAGATGCATGCACAGTAGGTATGAAGAAATGGGTTTGTGTTATTCGAGCAAACCCATTCCAAGATGGGCCTGGGGGATGCATGTGCATTCTTTGTGATCAACCTTATATAGGTTTATTGAACTAATACAAATACATTCACGGATAGTCGCCATGGATGCATAAACATCTACTGCAGGAGTATTTGAATATGTTTGTTAAAACATTACACTTGCATTCAAAGATGGCTGTCGTGGATGCACGGTCATCTTTGTATGCATTTGTAATGTTTTGGCACATCCTGGCAGTTTTCTAAAGCAAAATAAAATGGTTAAGTCGATAGGTTTCAGTTGCAAGCTCGAATGGCTTTGCTAATGTTTGCTTTTCTTGTTTTAATGCGTGCAAGGCTTTTGCACTTGCCCGGCTTGCTAGCTAGCTGTCTTATATCTAAAAAAAGGTTGCCATAAAGTAATGTAAAGGGCATTATGAAGTGCTCTCTTACTCCGGGGAATGTCCTGGAGCTATGCATTCGAGGTGTGAAGCTAACTGACGGACCTCACTATTAGTTTTGATTAGTTTTTTCTTACGAAAATGGGAAGTGGCTCATACAATCGTTGAAAAAATACTAAACTTACTTATGTAAGTTATTGTTAGAAATGGGGTCTCTAGTTAGCAGAGGTATGCACCCTGTCCACGCTGGGACCACCACTCTAGTCAGGGTAAGTCAGATACACACTAAAAGATAACCTGTGCTCACCCTCTTGCACAGAGCAGTCCGGCTGATCTAAAGAGGCAATGTGTAAAGTGTCTGTGCAATATACACATCCACAATAACACAATGAAAACACCACAGAAAGATTCCACACAGGATTAGACACTAATTTATTAAATAATTCAAGACCAAAATGATAAAAATAAGCTGATTTATGAATTTTTAAAGCACATAAAGAATTCTAGCATTTAGAAGCAATAAGCTCCAGTCGGGGTAATCTGGTCATGCTGGACCAGGACAAAGTCCACAGTTTGTTCCGACTTCGATGGAGTGCAGGCCGGCTACAGGACCCACTCAGGGCCTGGTGAACAAAGTATCTTATCTTGGACGCAATAGAGAGATGTGGAGTGCCGTCAAACAATGTGTTGATCCCACAGTAGATGATACATCGATTTTCTCCACACAGTGATGGCAATGCATTGGGTCCGTTGCGGTCATTCTCTCTGTAATGGAGGAACTCCGTAGAGGCTTCGATTCTAACACCCATCAAGCCTTGATTCTCTTGGATCTATCGGCGGCCTTTGACACGGTCGACCACACCATCTTGGTCGACCGTGTCAAAGAGGCTGGTATCGGAGGGACAGCCCTTGATTGGGTCCGTTCATTCCTGACGAACCGCCACCAATCTGTCCGACTTTCCCACTTTTCGGCTGACAGGATGAAACTCACCTGCGGTGGGCCACAGGGTTCGTCTCTGTCCCCACTTCTTTTTAATTTGTACCTCACCCCCCTGATCCGCTCCCTCCGAGAAGGAATGTCACTGCATTTAACTATGCAGATGACATTCAGCTCATTTTCAATCTTGACTCCTCGCAGGATGCGGCTCAGGATTTCCAGTCTACCCTCTGTCATATCAGCAATTGGATGGGCACTCACCATCTCAAACTCAACCCCGACAAGACAGAGCTTGTTCTTGTCGAAGGCCCATCCAACCCCTGGAACTCCACCTTCTGGCCCCCTGCCCTTGGCCCCTCCCCTTGCCCTGCCTTGGGGGTCTATATTTCACATGATCTTTCCATGCAACACCAGGTCAGTGCTACAGTGTCTTCCTGCTTCCACCAGCTCAGAAAAATTCGTTAAATAGCTCATTTTCTGACCACCGAAGCTCTCACCCTGACGTTGCTGGCATTAGTCATCTCTCGGATTGACTATGCCAACGCCTTGTACGCAGGTATCCCACAATACCAAATTAAAAGATTACAGCTGATACAGAATCAGGCAGCCCGCCTGATTTACCATCAACCAAAACACCATCACGTCCGTCCTCTACTCAAAGCCCTCCACTGGCTTCCTGTATCAGAGCGCTGTAAATTCAAACTAGGCTGTTTGACCCATAAATCCCTGGCCGGCATCGGCCACTCCTTCATCTCGTCCCTTCTGCACCCGTACGTCCCCTCTAGACCCCTCCGTTCTTCCCACCATGCTCTCCTTCAGACGCCCAGGTTTAGGCGCAAAAAGCATGGAGGCCTCAGATTCTCTTTTTTGGCCCCCTCACTCTGGAATTCTCTCCCACTGGAACTTAGACTTTCCTCCTCTTACCCTCACTTCAGGTCGCTCCTAAAAACTGACCTTTTCCGCTGTGCTTACACATAAGTTCCCTCTCCCTCCCTCCTCTGTCTCTTTATGATTTAGTGAACAGCGCCAAGAAACCGTCCGGTGTATGTTGCGCTTTATAAATCTTTTTTACATTACATTACATTACATTACAATGCACTGAGAGACGTAGGTTCTGAAGAGATTTGCCGGGTTTCTCCATGCAGTCGAGGTTGCCTGTATTTATCAACCTGGGCATCATTCCTTGTCCTGCCAATTATCCTGAAGCTTGGATGCTTTGGATACATTTGGACCTACAGTGAGAGAGTGAAATATGATAGGAAATGGCCCAGCCAAACCGTACCTTGTATTGCTCCTTGGAGAATTCAGAGCCACCTTGAAATAAGTTCCGCAGAAAGTTCCAGACGTGTCTGTCTGATGGAGTGCGTGTTGCTCTGAGGACGCTCGTGGCCTCTGCTAGTCAAGATACAGTGGTGGTTGAAGGCACAAAATATATCTTTTTGGTCCTTTCTTGCTGCTTTCTGTTTTCGAGGATGAGCACCTCGCGAAAAAATTGTTTCTACTTTTCCATGTACACCTATTTTTACAACCGCGTATTTGCCTGGTCTCGCTCAGCGTAGATCTATCGGGGCAGAAATTTCTCTACAAGTCACTGACTCTGTCAGACATGGATGAAAGTTTAACAAGCTTTGGCATAGCCAAAAGGTCTAGCCTTTGGGGCCTTATAAGTGTTTAGTTATCCAGCACAATATCCTTGGTGCAACAACATCAAGGGTTGCATGGCACTTATAAGGTCCCAAACGTGAGATCTATTGGCTATGTCAATGCTTGTTTGTCTTTTTGTTGACCTTTTTTCTGAGATTTCATCTCCTGCTGTAGGGATGTCACGCAAGAAACAGTCTGGTTTCCAGCCATGTGGGGCCGGTCACAGGAAAATGTCGGTCACAGACCACCACTTTGTGTGTTTGGGGTGCATGGAGCAGTACCGTGACTCCAGGGTGTGTGAGGACTACCGCGCCATGCACCCAAAGGCACTGAGGAAGCGATCCCTCAAGCTCCTCAATGCAAAACGTTGGTTGACTCTGTGACGCTCCAGGTCCTGTTCCTGTGGAAGGTCCGGGCACCGAGCCTCTCCCGACCTTCCTAATCACAGTCATCAGGGAAGTCTGGTAAGGCCCACAAAAACATCGTCGAAAAAGTCGAAACATTGTTTGACTTCCCCACATCCAACAAAGTCCTCCAACAAGACAAGGGAGTGTCACCACTCCAGGCTCCGCGAGTCAGGGAGGGGGGGGGGTGTGATTCTGTGCTGCCCTGATTTTCCCTTTGCTGGAGTAAACTCTGTCCAGCTAAAGAAGTTTTTGAAGTCAAGTGCCTTATTTTTAGGTGTCCTGGCCAGTCTGGAGTGCCTTCGGGCCCTATGGCGTGGGAGGGGCCCCCTACTGGAACCATGCTGGTGGGATCACCCTCTGTACCAGTCAGACCTCAAGGATTCCTCACTGGATCCAAATTCGGAGCCACCGACAAGACAGATCTTTCTCAGCACTTGCTCTAGGTCCGCCGGCGCCATTCCTATTGTCATACCCTGCTCTGACACAGAGCCAGATGGGTGTCATCCGACACTTCGTCCAATGTCGACCGAGAAATCCTTCCCGGAGCGGGTGGAGAGGGTGGCGTTTGGGAGCAGTCTATGGACCATTATGGAGAAGACCCAGTTGAGGAGGACAATCGGTATGAGGAACTGGGTGAGGCCAGTGGGGTGGACTCTACACTTGACACTAGCCTATTTTCTCCTCCTGCTGTGGTTATGGAGGAGCGAGCCTCTTTTGCTATGGTGGTGCACAGATTGGCTGATGTTCTGGACCTTAACTGACCCTCAGTGGCAGTTAAGACTAACATTTTGACTGCGGGGCCTCATTCAGGGGTCACCTCTTCAGAACCCTTACTCTTATTTAATGAAATCTTTACAGATATTCTACTTGGGGTCTGTTCGTAGCCCTCCACAGTGACCCCTATGAATGCAACGACTGCCTGCCGCCATTGCCCCGCTCCAGGGGATCCTAGTTTCCTTAACAAGCACCCCTTCCTGTAGAGGTTGGTGGTCCAAGGCTCCTCACCCTGCATTCAACCTCGTACATCTCCTACTACTCCACTGGATAGGGAACACAAGAGGATTGATACCTTCAGAATGTTATCTTCTACTAGCCTGGCACTGCAATCGGTGAACATTGTGTTCCTATTGTTCTTTTATTCCCATACACTATGGGATTCAGTAGTGCAAGTGTTGTCTATTGTCCTGGAGGAATCCTAGCCCCCACACTCTCAGGCAGTTGTTGCCTTGAGAGATATAGCAACATTCTCCATCATATGTGGACTTAACACAACCAACTTGCTTAGTGGAGTAATTTCTTCGTTGCTGTGCTTGCAGCACCACGTCTAGCTGCGAATATCTGTTTTTTTCAGGAGATGTCCAGGCTTCCCTCCTGGACTTGCGCTCTGATGGCTCTCGCCTAACTGGAGACAAGGTAGATTAAGCGATGGAGCACTTCAATGACAGCAGAGCTACAGCCAGGTCCTTGGGCTTCTTCGTGGCCCCTCACCAGCCCCAGTTCACCTTCTGCCCCTTTTGTGGCTATGGAAGGAGTTTCCAACTGTAGCGATACCCTCCCAGCCACCATAGCCAGCAGGCTTTCCAACCTTTTTTTGTGGCTGGTGGGGCAGGTCTCACAGACCACGCCAGAGAGGCAGCCAGCCAGCAGTCAGGTCTGTCCACCATCCCTCTAGAGGTCACTGCCTCCAAGCCTCTTCAGTATGCCCTCAGACCATCACAGGCATTCAGTGGGAGGCAGAATACTCCATCACGTCCCCCACAGGTGGTCAGTAACATCAGGCTGTTGGGTACTACTGATAGTCCAAAGGAGCAACTCCCTCCCCTTTGTGACAACCCCTTTACACATCCCACCCACTTATGATCGACTGACAGGACCATCTCTCCTTTGTCTGTGAAAAGGTGCAGGTTCTCTTGTTCAAGAGAGCCATACAGATAATGTGCCTGCATTAAAAGTAGGTTGTGATTGATACTCCTGCTACTTTCTGGTGCCAAAGAAGAACTGAGGACTTCGTCCTTTCCTAAATCAGTGCCTTCTCAACCTTTTCATGAAGAAGGAGAAATTAAAAATAGTCAAGCTCGTCCAAGATTCATCTGCCCTGGATCCGGGTGACTGGATGGTAGTGTTAGACTTGCAGGGTATATATTTCCACATCCTCATCTTGTCAGCCCACAGGCGCTCTGTGTGGTTCACTCTGTGCCACACACATATTCAGTTTGCTCTGCTCCCCTTCGGCCTTACCAGCACCCCTTTGCTGTTGAAGCAACGTGATGGCAGTGGTTGCAGCTCATCTGTAGAGGACAGGGATTTCAATCTTCCCTTACCTCAATGACTGATTGTTAAAGGCTGGTTCATCCTAGACAGGCGTCCCCCACCTTAAGACCACAGCGAACCTCCTGCACTTTTTGGGGTTTACTAATAAGATGTCGAAGTCGCATCTGGCTTCCTCTCAGACACTCATTTTCATTGGAGTTGTTCTGGACATGGCATTGTTTCTGGCCTATCCTCCTGAATCCAGGATATTCAGGCTATGATACCGATGTTTCAGCCTCTATCCTAGATTTTGGTGAGACTGACTCTGAATGTGTGAGGCCTCATGGCCTCTTGCATTCTGCTTGTGACACATGCCCGCTGGCGATCTGGACTCAGCAGTGGGACTTGAAGGCCCAATGGGTGAACCATCAGGGGAAGTTCTCCAACATGGTCCAAAACTCAAAGGGAACTGCAAAGGACCTGCATTGGTACCAAGCAAACAGCGACTGGGTCAGTGGCAGACCCCTCTCCATTCCCCAGCCAGAGTTGACTGTAGTGACAGATGTGTCACTTCTGGTCTGGGGTGACCATCTGGGAAAAATAGAGATCAGAATGCCGTGGTCTCTGGTGGAGTCCATGCTTCACCTAAACCTGTTGGAGCTGGGCAATCCGCTTGACGTTAAAAACCTGTCCTCCTTTGATCAAGGGAAGGCTGGTGCAGGTGTTCATGGACAACAACACAGCCTTGTGGTACTGCAACAAACCGGGTGGATTAGGGTTGTGGACCCTGTGTCAAGAGACTGTGCCTCTGGACATGGCTGGAACATCAGGGCATTTCTTTGGTGGTTCGACACCTAGTGGGCTCACTAACCGCCATGGTGGGCAGACTCAGCTGAAGATGACTAGCAGATCACAAATGACATCTCTACCCGGATGTGATCGTCTGTCTCTTTCAGCAGTGGGAGAGCCTTGATTAGATATGTTCCCTACTGTTGAGAATGTGCAATGTCATCAGTTCAGCAGACTGGAGTTTCCAAGGCGGACCTCACTCAGAGACACTTTTTGTCTGGAGTGGAGCTCCGTCCTCCTGTTTGCTTTTCCGCCATTACCACTCCTGCCCAAAGTTCTCAAGAAGATATGGAGCGACCAGACCCAAGTCATTCTTTCGGCTCGGATTGGGCACAGAGAGTCTGGTATCCCGAACTGTTGAGCATGACCTTCGGTCCTCCGGTCAGGCTGCCTCTTCGCGAGGATCTTCTATCACAGCATGAGGGAAGGTTCTGATCCCCAACCTGCGCACCCTCCATCTCCATACGTGGAGATTAAGCGGCACCGGTTGACAGCTTTCGACCTTCCTCCCAAAGTCTGTGACGTTTTTCTGGCAGCCAGGCGGCACTCCACCAAAACAGTATACTCCTGCTGTTGGCAAAAGTTTGTATCATGGTGTGCCTTACGCATTGTCAGCCCCCTATCTTCATCTCTCTTTTGTGTGCACTGTATTTGACCCATCAGGACTCTGATTTGGGAACAGTTAAGGGTTACCAGTCTCAGCATTTTTACTGTTGCCAGACCAACCTTCTCTTTTTAAGTCATCTGTTGTGGCTAGGTTCTTTAAAGGCCTGCAGCATATGTTTCCATCTAAGCCTTTGTCATGCCTCTGTGGGACCTCAACCGGGTCCTTACTTACCTTTCTCATGTGTCCATCAAAACTACCTGTTTATTGGCCATAACATTGGCTAAGAGGGCCAGCGGACTACAAGCACTCTTGGCGCATCTTCCGTATACAAACATTTACCCAGACAAATTGTTCCTCTGGATCCAAAAGAGCATTGCCATTCTACCTACACCGCACTAGAGTTCTGGGTAGACTATCAAGTGTTCATGGGTTATGTGGGAGCAAAGAAAGGGAAGCTGTACAGGAAAGAACCATCTCACTATGGATTGCCTTGTTCATGAATGTTTGCTATGCATTTGCTAAGAAATGGCCCTCTGAGAGCTTTCAGGCTCACTCTACCAGAGCCAAGGCTACGATCACTGTGTTAGCACATGATGTTCCTCTCCTGGATACCTGTCAGGCAGCAACTTGGCATCCCTACACACGTTCACAAAATATTACTGCCTGGGCAGTTAGGTCTATTGTGACTGGCACTTTGTCCGTTTGGTTCTTTAGGACGTTTTGGTTTGATCATATTTGCAGACCCTACTCCAGGGAGGTATTATTTGGGTGTCTATTCAAAGGTGAGGAATCTGCAACTAGAAGTCTCTATCAGATTAACAAGTTCCTTACCTTCTGTAACACCTTAACTGGTGGAGACTCTATCTAGCCGCAGATTCTTTATCAACCCTCCCAGCTCTGCGAACCGGTTCAGCTTTAAGGGACAACCCTTTCAGGGTCTTATTCTTTTCCACATCAGTGGTCAGTTTTCATTTATGCAAATATTTCCAATCCAAAGAGGCAGTTCCACAAAGGAGGGTTAGATGTTCCATTCCGAGACTGAGCCATGTGAGTCTAATGTGTGTGTCAAGGGTGTTAGTTCTTTGGGAGCTGTACCCTCAACATGCCCACCTTCCGGCAGCACCAACTTTGAATCTGATAACAGAGATTCAGAGTGGCCAGATGAGCAGAAGGGTTTTTGGGAGGGTACTGTGCGGAGGAAGACCTGGAACGAGAGGAGGATCCTGATTAGCTAGCTATCAGTGTTGCAATTGACACAGTTCAATATCTTATTGCGGAACACACATATCAACTTACACATGCAATGTCTTTTCTCTCATCTGTGGAGAAAACTGTATGTCCGATAATACAATGAGTCACAACCTTGGCATACAATTTACTGATGTGAAGGAATCCTGTTTTCTTGCACAAGTAATAATTAGGGATCAATGTCTTGGTATACTCAAAACTCAAATAGTACATCAGCATAGTAATAAGAGTTTTTGATATTCAGAACGTTGCTGTAGGAAAGTAGGATCTGCTTTCATGTTTACCCCCACGTTTTGATGTTGTTGTTCTGTTTTATTACTAGTCTGACTGGAATCCTGCTAATCAGAACCCCAGTCACTGTGCTTTCTCCCTTTTGACTATGACCATGTCTGAACTAGGGTGGTGGAGTGAGCTAAAGAATGATGATGGATTAAACCCAGATCAGTTGACTGGGGGTGAGTGTTTGATTTGCTCAAACACTCCATCCATCATCCCCTTTGGTATCGCTTTGTTCTCCCTAAATTTGGCAGTGCTAAGTGCTTTGGTACTTTGCCAATTGGCTAATGGTGTACTGATGTAAGTTTCTAGTATATAGTACTAAGGTATCCAGCGCATAGGTACATCAGGGGTCTCCCTAGGGCAGCAGCATGCATTATGCCACCCATGAGAGACCAATTAAAACTGTGACTACAGTCCTGCCATTGAAGCCTGTATAAGTTAGTCCTACCACCACTTACATTTTCTTATATTTGAGGTCACTGCATTTTAAAGCCTACAAGTCACCCCTAAGGTAGGCCTTTCAATCCTGAAGGCATGGTGCTAGGTTGTAAGTTTGAGGGTGCCCTGTACGAGCAGGACACCCACTACAAACCATGGAGTTGATTCTCCAGGCTTTGTAACGGCGGTCCACCATTTTAATACATATGATGTAAATATATAATTTACCGTCGTAATTTCTATGCAGGTAAGTACTTAATTAATAATAACTCAATCGGAAAGAAAGAAGACAGAGTCCGTGGTGTTAGAGTTCTTAGGGGTTTTATTCCTTAAAAAGGAATGGTCAAGACCAGGATATCATGTTCTTCCCACCGCAGGGGTGGAAGAAGGGATAGAGCAATGTTTTATTGACAATACATAGCTTATATACTTAATTTACATCATAGGAAGTAATAGAGTAGGCGTAACAGCTGAGAGTAGACAAGATAACAGCATCCACGTGTTACTAGTGCGTAATCAGAAGGCGTGGACTAGGCGTAACTGAAGGTGTGTGCTAGAAACGTCACAGATAGGTGTCACAAAGGGGTGGCACTAAGCAGAAAGTTGCAATGTCAGCAGAAATCAGAGGCTTTGGATGCGCGCGCAGCTGCATGACGTGTGATTGACGTGGAACTGGAGGGTGCAGGGGGCTTGACATTTGCACTGACGGAAAGAGACAGAAGTCTAGCATGTCAGATCAACTTGTGCTTCTATCATATCTGATATCTGGTGTTTAGGAACTGAGCTATCTGGGCGGAAAGGTCTCTGGGGCAGAAGCTATTCTATACTGACTGTGAGTGCGTGTATAAGCGCCTGAGTGTCTGCATGAGAAGCGTGGGGGCATGGGCCTTCCATGGGGGCATGGTAACAGAGGCTATGAATTACTTGCATGGAGACAGGCCGGCCCTTTGGCTCTGCAGCTGGGGAATGTTTACTGAAGCTAGTAGGCAGGAATGTATCTTTGAGGAGCGGAACAGATAACTCGAAGGTTGTAGTCAGTCTTGGCAGGCAGCAGGCTGAGCTGAGCGTGGTGGGCCGCGCTGGAAGTAAGGCAGAGTTCACGGGTACGGGGGCAGCCTGGGCAGCCTGGGCAGCCTGGCTGAGGCTTTCAGAGTCAGAAGGAAGGAAAAGGCTCGATGGCAGAGATTCTGGGCCTACTTTGCCAGAGCTGAAAAACATGTAGAGTACACTACAAAAAGACGTTGGCATAGTATACTTAGGAACGGACTATCCAACCCATTCAGGGTGGGTCTGAAAGAGGACATGTTAACGTTGGACGCAAATGTATTTGCGTCTTCATAGCTGGCGCAGGAGGGAAGTTACATGCACTTTAACTCGTACATGGAGACGGTGGGGTACACGCTAGGGAACACAACTTGACCAAAATTTATATTTCCTCACATATAGCGGGCAATAGTCATGACGCGATGACTAACTATATAGTGGCTGCGCCGAACCTGGCCATGTTTGGTATCAACCATGTTAGAATCATACTGCAACACTGTTTCTGATGTTAGAGTTATGATTCCATGCACCAGGGGGCTCCCCCGTGAAGCCCTCATTGCTCCTGGTCAAAGCCTTCCAGGGTTTGCTACCTAGCTAGTGCTGCTGTTGACCCCAGACACCATTCTGCCCTCCTGCTGCGTAGCAGGGGAAGGTTGAACAATAGGTTTCCTGTCACAGGGAGGTGCGACCACCTCCCAGACAGGACTTAGTGTCTTTGATGCCTCCCCAGCCCTGTGGGCATGAAAGACACCCAAAAAAATCCCCCTTGGAGCGAGGGAGGCCCTCCCCTGCATCTCACAAAGCTGAACGTTTTGCTGCTCTTGAAGTCCTATTGACTCTGGAAGGCTCAGCAACACAGGTTATGGTTCTGCAACTCCCTCGAGGCCTGACTACCCTCTCGGCAACTTTGAGGCCAGTATCCCTCGTCGGAACTGCTGGAGCAGAACCCCTGTGAACATGTCGTTGCCAAGGCTTGTTGGCACTGCACTCCATAGATCTTCGGGCTACAAGAAGCTCCAGCCTCCAGCATCTCTTCCTGCCAAGATCTTTGTCCTCATTGCTTCCTATCCACCGTGGGCCTACATCTTTGGTGACCCACTCGAGGTCCTCTTGCGACTCATATGCCTTCAGCATGTGGGTCCTCTTGAGGGTCTTCTTTGGCTTCAGCTGACTCCCCTGCTTGTTGGGGGCCTGCTCTGACTCTCCTGCATTTAGTGAGTCCCTTGGACCTTGCCTTGCTGGTCCCAACGTTGCTCCTTTTTCGTGTACCACATCTGTTGCTGCTGCCAAGTCTTGCTGATGCTCCCGCGGGACACCGACCCCCTAGTTCTCCACTTTCGACATGGGACACGGCATGAATGGCTCCTGGTCTTCCACAGCTTTGCCTGGTCCTCACAGCTGCAGCGACAAGATCACAGTGATCACTCCTGCATCCTCCCTTATCTGTGGGCATTGCTCTTCCGTGCCTCCTGGTCTCCTCCAAGTGGCATAGACTCTGTCCTCTCTGCTTTCAGGTTCTTCTCTTCAACAATCTATTCTTGGATTCCACCGGACTCTTTCACCTTCTTCACCAGTGGCATCTTTCCTGAAGGCCTCCATTTGGTTTCCGACGTCACTTCAGACCTATGCACTCGGCTCACGTTGTGTAGGTTTCCTGGTTGCCGGGGTATCCACTGCTGGGGTGACTCTCCAACCTTCTGTCTTCCATGGGGTTTCTTCGGAGCCCATTGGGAATGGTCCTTCTGTGACCGCAGCGTTCCATTTACTTGCATTGAGTACGCTGCTGTGTCTCCACTTTGTGCGCAGGCTCCGTGGGGTTCCTGGGCACTTAACATGGGTGGTTCCTTGGGTCCCAAACTCTTCTGAGTCGTCTGGTCGACATCCCAACTTCAGTCGCAGTTCGCATTCCACTTCTTTAATATATGGTTTGGTCTCCCCCTGTAGACCACTGTGTATTTGTTCATACTCACCTGTTTACATTTGAAGTATTGTGTGTATCGTGTTGATATCTCTGGGTAGGAGATATACCAATGTGTTAGTGAGTATATAATAATAAATATACTTATTTTTAGAACTACACTGTGTGGTTCTTTTTCGTTTAATCTACACTACATCATTAGTTCTGGTAAAACAAGCTGCTTAACACAACTTCTGGACTGAGCCTGAAGGTTGCTTTCCACAGCTACTTCTTCTTGAAAACTGCAACTGTGGCGTTCCCATTTACTTGCATTGAGTACGCTGCTGTGTTTCCACTTTGTGCGCAGCCTCCGTGGGGTTCCTGGGCACTTAACATGGGTGATTCCTTGGGTCCCAAACTCTTCTGAGTCGTCTGGTCGACATTCCGACTTCAGTCGCAGTTCGCATTCCACTTTTTTAACCCCTCCTATGCTGGTGACGGAACCACTCCGTCATCAGCCGCGGTCGGGCTGTGCTGATGACAGAGCGGTTCTGTCACGGCCCGCTCGGCACGCCTGCGCGGCGCGAATTCCGCGCCTGCGCTGAGCGTTCCATTGAGCGGGCGGGACCGTGACGGAACCGCTCCGTCATGAGCACAGCGCAACCGCGGCTGGTGACGGAGCGGTTCCGTCACCAGCATGCGCCCGCCACGCGGCCGCCCCGCCCCCTTAGCACTGCAGCGGAATACCGCCGCAGTGAAGGGGTTAATATATGGTTGTATATTTGTTCTTACTCACATGTTTACATGTGAAGTATTGTGTGTATCATGTTGATATCTCTGGGTAGGAGATACACCAATGTGTTAGTGAGTGTGTATAATAAATATACATATTTTTAGAACTACACTGTGTGGTTCTTTTTCGTTTAAGCTACACTACATCATTAGTTCTGGTAAATCAAGCTACTTAACACAACTTCTGGACTGAGCCTGAAGGCTGCTTTCCACAGCTACCACTTAGAGAGCTTTCTATGCTTATCTAAGACCACAAAAATCGCCATAAGGGTTGACTGGTTTTGTGCAAGGTGCCTCACTTAGATAAGCGTGCACCATATACTAAGGCAGCCTCCTACCGTTGCATTAGTGCAAGCTTAGATACTCAGGACTGAAATATTTCATTACTACAACCTTTGGTAGTCGGAACTCACAGACTTGCATCCGCACATGTAATCATAGTCTTCAGTACTTAGTGCTTATCACAGAGTCAAGAAGCTGTTTGTTATAGCGCAAGTGTCACTCAAGAGTGAACACTTATCCCTAGCGACTCACCACTGCGTCATACTCTGTTTGCCACTCTTTGAAAATCAAAAACGAGTACAATCCTGTACAAGTAAAGACATCAGCCTCTTACAGTGATTCTACCATGCAAAGCGATGTGTGTGTTCGAGGCTTACTTTTCTGGGCTGTCCGACGGGCTATTACACGCACTGGAGTCTTCCTCGCTGACAGGAACAACCGCAACTGCTTTCTCCAAACAACACAATTGCAAGCAGTTGGTAATGGGTGGGGCCACTACTTATACAGCTGCCACACACAAGATGTCTGCCGAGACCTTAATTGCTCTTGCAGTACTTGACACGCTACATTCAGCCATCTGAGCGTGCGCGGTCCTAATCTGTGGATGACATCTATAATTACCAACACATATAGCCATGCGATTACGATCGTTTGCGCCCTAGAGGAAGAATGGCTTTCATCTTTATGGCACAGTGTTTCCTGGACTCCATTGGTATGTTTTTTTACCTTCAGCCATATGATATGATCATAGTGTCTTTTTCACTTTATGCATCAAAATCATAGTGTCTCTGTCACTTTAGTGTATCAGCTCATTTTAACATAGCACAGCATCAGTTTCACCCCTATAGCATACTGGCACACACTACGAGCTGTGAATGCATTTGCCACATCATGACATCAGTGCAAATGAAAAGCGCCCTATAACACATAGCACATGTAGTCTTGCTGAGAAGCAGCACTGATTGGCAAAAAGATCATGGGGCTGCCATGATTTCTCTTCTGGACCGTAGCCTTTCCTGGAGACAAGATACCAGAGAGTTTCAGTTTTGTGCTTCACACCCTTTATGGCCTGGACTTTGTATTCCAAGTGGTTGTCCACCACAACTGAGGCTGGTGAGCGAGAGCAGGCAGTGGTACTTGCAAGCTTTAACAGAGATGTGTGAAATACAGGAAGTAGTTTCATGTTTCGAGGGAGTTGAAGGCGAAATGTCACTGTATTAAGCATTTTCCCTATAGGAAATAACCCAATATATATGGTGGGAACTTCTGTGGATGCTTGAATCATGAGTGTCTAGTGGACAACCAGAATTGGTCACCTTTGTGGTAAACAGTCCCTGGTTTTTGCTTTGATTTGCATATCTCTTGTAAATGGCTTTAGCCCTCCTTAAATTGCAGTGAAGCTGAAGTGCAGTTTTTTTCATTTTCTGGAGTTTATGTTCCAGAGCAGGTTATTTGTGCCGATCTGTTTGGAAACTCCAAGGGCAAGTAGTGTGGATGATAACCATAAGTTGCATGAAAGGGTGATCTGCATGGTGGAGTTACTAAGGTTATTTTAGGCGAATTCTGCTTTCCACAGCAAATGCACCCAGGAACCATGTTAGTCTGAGAGATAGCAATTCAGGTACTGCTTCAGGGTTTGATTGACTCTTTTAGTCTTTCTATCCGTTTCTGGATGAAAACTGGTGGAAACGCAACTCTTAATACTGAGTGCTGTACATCATGCTTTCCAGAATATGTAGGTGAATTTCGTTTCCCGGTCTGATGTGATGGGTTTAGGCGGACCATGGAGACATACAACAATGTGTGAAAGATGTGTAACTACTTCTGCAGCTGTAGGAATTCCAGCATATGCAAGAAATGAGACATCTTTGGTAAATGGTCAACAACCACGAGAATTGTGTCGTTGCCCTGATCTGTGGGTAATGCCTATCTTCTCCGCCAGCAACTGTATCACCTTCAGCCACACCACCGAGCTCCAGTGGAACCACCTCCACTGCTTCCACTTCTCCTTCACCAAACCCACCTTACACCACCACACCCACTGCTACCATCGCAGAAGTTGGAACAAGGTCACAAAAGAACAGCTCACCACCTCCCTCAGCAAAACCTCTTCACCGACATCCACAGAAGCCAGCACTTCAGTACACAACCTCCACTGATAGATCTCCGACTCTTTGGTTCCCTTCAAGAAACCTGACGTAAATAATTAATTTACTCTCTTAATTTCTATGCAGGTAAGTACTTAATTAATGATAACTCAATCAGAATGAAGGAAAACAGAGTCCGTGGTGTAAGAGTTTCTAAGGGTTTTATTCCTCATAAAGGAATCAGGATATCATGTTCTGACCACCACACAGGGTGTCAGAAGGGATAGATGAGCGCGCTCACGTTTATTGACAATACATAGCTTATATACTTGATTTACATCATAATGTTCAATGTAAGAGGCGTAACAGCTGAGAGAAGACGAGATAACAGTATACACGTGGTACTAGTACATCATCAAGAGGCGTAAACTAGGCGTAAACTAGAGGTGTGTGCTAGAAACGTCACTGATAGGTGACGCAAATGGGTGGCACCAAGGGGTGGTGCTAACAGAATGTTGCAATGTCAGCAGAAATCGGAAGCTTGGATGCGCGCGCAGCTGCATGACGTGTGATAGACGGGGTGCAGGGGACTTGACATTTACACTGACGGAAAGAGACAGAAGTCTGGCATGTCAGATCAACTTGTGCTTCTATCATATCTGATATCTGATGTTTAGGAACTAAGCTATCTGGGCAGAAAGGTCTCTAGAGCAGAAGCTATTCTATACTTGCTGTGAGTGCGTGTATAAGCGCCTGAGTGTCTGTATGAGAAGCGTGGGGGCATGGGGCCTTCCATGGAAGCATGGCAACAGAGGCTATGAATTACTTGCATAGAGACAGGTCGGCCCTTTAGCCCTGCAGCTGAGGAAGGATGTTTACTGAAACTAGCAGGCAGGAATGTATTTTCGGGGAGGGAAACAGATAACTCGAAGGTTATAGTCAATCTTGGCAGGCAGCAGGCTGAGCTGAGCATGGAGGGCCGCGCTAGAAGTAAGTCAGAGTTCACGGGTACGGGGGCTGCTTGGGCAGGGGCCCTCGCAGTCAGAAGCCAGAAAAGAGGCTCGGTGGCAGAGATTCAGGGCCTACTTTCAGCCAGGCTGAAAAACGTAGGAGTACACTTCAAAAAGACGTTGGCATAGCATACTTAGGAACGGACCATCAAACCCATTCATGGTGGGTCTGAAAGAGGACAAGTTAACGTTGGACGCAAATGTATTTGCGTCTTCATAGCTGGTACAGGAGGGAAGTTACATGCACTTTTAACTCGTACATGGAGTCGGTGGGGTACTCGCTAGGGAACACAACATGACCATAAAATTTATATTACCTCATTCCCTCCTTGTTCCCTACGGACCCTTCATGATATATCGATCCTCATAAATCGATCGGTTTGTTCTTGTAACATTATATGTTCGTCTTTCTTTCTTTGACTGATTGAGAGGCAACTGGAATGCTCAATGCAGGATGTGGCACACAGTCCACATATCGCTGGCCCACACTGCAGGCACAGGCAACAACTGAATACTATAACAAGGCCAATGCCTAGGAAGGATAAGATCTTCCATCCCCAAGCTGTTAACGTAGTCCAGAACCAACCGGACCAAGTCCAGGTGCCTGGATTCTGATGTATCTGATTTGCAATTTTATGTAAACGGGTGATAGCTTGATAGACAGATGGTGCATTTTGTGGAATGAAAACACAGCAACTTGACCCGATGACCTTACAGGCTCCACCTCTATCTGCCAAGATGACGTCAATCACAAGACGATTTTGAAGGACAACAGTCCGTATAGCAGACTGCTCCTCTGTTAAGTTACCTAGAGCGGAGGCAGTTTCATTCACTACTGCTTCAAGTGTTCTCGTTAATCTGCGTATTAATTTACTGTTTTGGACAGGTCCTAGGAAGAAAAAGAATCCTTTATTGAAATCAGTGTACTGTTCCCATGCCGTTTCTGTGTAGTCGACAAGGGGAATATCTCTTTTGGGTCTATTCGGTGCTAGATTCGTATTTCTATGGTAATCAGGGGGAGCTAGGAAAACAGGTGGCAGAAGAAATGCAATGTAACAGGTACCATCCCAATCTGGAGGTAGGCTAATGTATGCGGTATGACCACAAACAAAGTAAGAATGACTGGTAGCCTTAAAGGACGATTTACCATGGTCACTGAACTCGACCACAGTAGTGCATTTACTATGACCTACGTGTACTGAACCTTTCTTGCTAACACATAATTCACCTATGACTGGTAATACTAACATATGGGGCAAAACTGGAGCAGCTTCAGATTCAACAGTAAGGATCATAAGGCTAATTGTGTAATTACCTAATCCATATACTTCGTTTTCTAGATCAGTTCCTATTCGAGTGGGAAGTCCCTCTTTATCAGGATAACAGACGTTGAGCAGGACTAAGTTCAAGTTTCCCCAAACCCAGCCCCCATCGAAAACAGCAATATCAGGATCTAAAGAATTAATTATTTTAAACCATGCTCCACAGGACCCATTGTGAGTGAATGGGTACGGAAAGAGGGGCAGAGCTCCCTTGTAATTCTGGTAGGGAGGGAGTCGGCCACATATCCAACAGTCGGTAGCATTGTTTGTCTGATGGGAATGGTGTAACATACTAATGAATGTATTGTTGCGCAGCGCAAGTCTGTAAGAGAGTTCATGTGCAGGAAGTTCACTAAAAGTGTGTTCAGCAGAGACATTGTAAGCAGATTGTTCACGCCTGAAAATAGGCCAGTATATAGGTAGCAGAATGCTGGCAATAATAATTAGAAGACTTAGAAAAAACATTATTAACAACGTCACTATACAGTGACTACGCAGTGATTTACAGTATGTACGTTTCTTTTCTTCTCTCTCTCTATCTCGATCTAGGGGATACATGTCAGAAACTATTTAACCGATTCACCTAGGGGAGGACTTAAACAATTAAACTGTCTGACTTGCTAGATCGGAGTTTCATTCGGTAGAGTTCTTGGGGAGTCTTTTCTCTTTTAGGGACGGTAACGTCTTGTCCTTCAACACAGTCTTTGGTGGGGGTGGACGAGTCAGAGTCCTGTTTCAGTCCGTTTTTTAGTTCATTGCATAGTTTGATGTGACTCGTGTGGACCCACCCCTTTCTCCCCTCGATTTTCACAGCGGTCCTGGTGGTAAGCAGAACGGTCTTTGGAGACTTCCAGCGGGGCTCCAGCGGACTTTTCCGGTCGAAATTCCGGACGAGTACCAGGTCCCCTGGACGGACCTCATGCGCCTTTACATCGGTATTGTCGGGGAAAGCTGCGGCAACCTGTGAACGACATGATTGGAGTGCAGACATCAAGGAGGCAAGGTAATCTGTCAACATGTTACAATCAACATCAGTGATCTTTTTCGGAACGGGCGTCCCCCACATATTCGGTGGTCTGCCAAAGACCACTTCGTACGGGGATAGCCCTGATCTTGAGTGGGCGACCATTCTCATGTAGAATAGTGCCACGGGCAGGGCTACTATCCAGTCGACCCCTTTTTCCTGACAGATCTTGGCAAGACGTATTTTTAGTGTCTGATTATGCCTTTCTACAAGGCCAGCTGCTTCGGGATGTCGGACACAGTGGAACCTCCACTGATATCCTAGCAAGAGGGAAACTTGTCTCATCAACTCGGACGAGAACGGCTGTCCGTTATCTGAATACACGACACGGGGCAAACCGTACCGTGGGAAGAATTCACGAACCAACTGTCTGGCAGTGGTCGGAGCAGTGTAGTCTGGGACTGGGTATGCTTCGGTCCAGCGGGACAGAGCACAAACAATTACAAGGACATACTTAAATCCTCTACAGCTATTCATCTGGATATAATCCATCTGGAGGACTTCAAAAGGGTGATCGGGAGGATGGAATCCACCTTGCTCAACAGGGACGCTTTTACCTGGATTGAACTGACAACAGATCATGCAAGTACGCACTTTCTGTTTTGCTGCTGCTCGTAAGTGTTTGTTGTACCAGAGATTCTGTAAACTGTCTAACATCGCCTTCTCTCCTAGATGGGCCGGGCTATGTGCTGTATTTATCATGACCTGAACCATTGAGTCGGGGAGAAACCATATAGATTTTCCCTTCGTCACCCAACCTTGATCTGTCTGAATCCCTCCTAGTTCAGTCCATTTCTTTATCTCCTCTGGAGTAGCATGCGTCTGGATGTCAATTACGTCTAGGGCGGGATCTCTAACTGCCATACACTGTGTCTGTACTATTGTCTTTGTCACATCAGTAGTCTGGGTGTGAGTCAATGCTGTATGTTTTGCTGTCTGGTCTGCCAGGTCGTTACCCTGGGAAACAGAATCTGTGACTTTAGTATGTGCCTTACACTTCATGACTGATATGCCCGAGGGCAAATGTATTGCTTCTAACAGTGCTTGAATGAGGGGGCCATGTTGTATCTTGGCCCCATGAGAAGTCAGAAAACCTCGTTCTTGCCAGAGGACTCCGAAGTCGTGTACAACTCCGAAGGCATAGCGGGAATCTGTGTATATGTTAACATTTCTGTTCTTGGCTAAAATGCAAGCTCGGGTCAGAGCGATGAGCTCTGCTGCTTGAGCAGACAGTGTGTCAATACGATGTGTTTCTTTAATTTCAGTTTCAGTGGTCACGGCATACGCGGCCACTAATTCTCCTGTACTTGTTCTCATGCATGAACCATCCACATAAAGTGTCAGGTCTGGATTTGTCAATGGGACATCTGTTAAGTCTCGTCTAGGCTTAGTTACTGCATTAATTATTTCTATACAATCATGCGGAGCTGGATCTGTCATAACTGTAGGTAACAGTGTTGCTGGGTTCAGGATGCTGCAACGTCTGATTTCTATGTGTGGCTGGAATAGTGTTAATTCATAACCTGTCAGTCGTGCTATAGTTAAGTGTTGAGTCTGGGTTCTGTTTAACAAAACCTCTACAGAATGTGGTACTTGGACTGTTAACTGATGACCTAAAACAATTGAATCACTTTGTCTTATTGCTAACGCTGTTGCTGCTACCGACTTTAAGCACGCAGGGAGTGCTTGAGCTACTGAATCCAATGTACTAGAAAAATAAGCACAAGGCTTATGTGAACCTGCTTGATCTTGAGTGAGGACAGACAACGCTGTGCCATCACGTTCTGTAACAAAAAGTGTAAACGGTTTGCTGTAACATGGTGTCGCTAAAACTGGTGCTTGGCATAAAACTTTCTTTAATTCTTCAAAAGCTTGTGTATGTTCCTGAGTCCAAGGGAGGGCAGTCGAAGTCGCTGCCTCCTGTGTCGTTAACTGGATGAGTGGTTTAGCTAGAAATGCATACTGGGGAATCCATTGTCTGCAGTACGAGGTGAGGCCTATGAAGGCCCGCACTTCCTTTTGTGTCTTGGGTTGCGGCATGTTCACAATTAACTGAATGCGATCGGGAGTGAGCTGTCTCCCCACTTTGGACAGCAAGTGACCCAAGTACACAACTTGCTGAACACAGAATTGTAGCTTCGAAGGAGACACCTTGTGTCCCTTGTCGGCCAGGAAATGTAAAACTGTCAGTGATGCTTTTTCACATTCGGGCTCACTTCGTGCGGTGATCAGCAGATCATCGACGTATTGTAGTAAAGCGGTGTTAACTGGCATTTGAATACAATCTAGTTGTCTCTTCAGTGCTTGACTATAGATGCTGGGGCTTTCTGTGAATCCTTGAGGTGCGCGCGAAAATTTGAAACTGCGTCCATTTAAACAGAATCCGAAGAGATATTGGCTCTCTGGATCAATAGGCACGCTGAAGAAGGCGTTCTTGAGATCAATTACAGTAAAGAACGTTGCTTCTGAATCAATAGCAGTCAAGAGAGATGATATATCGGGGACCACAGGATACTGTGGGATAATGCATTTATTCAATTCTCGAAGATCAATCACCAGCCGATATACTGGCAGTGCATTGGGATCAGTACGTTTAAGAATCGGAATGATGGGTGAATTACAGATATTGGAGTCGGTTTCGACGACCACTCCTTGGGCAATGAGCTCTTCAATGATTTTCAGTAAAGCCACTACAGCATCGGGTGGTAACTTGTATTGTCTGATTCTGGGTAATACAACACCTGCCTTGAGTGTAACGCGGTATGGTGTAATGTGCATACATCCTACATCAGTTGGGCCTTTTGCCCACAAGTAATCAGGTACATTTTTCAATCTGACGTCAAACTCACGAAGAACGTAATGACCCTTGAAATCCCGCAGAAAGAGTCTAACTCCCTCCGGGGAGCAGCATATTATAGCTCCTAGAGCCTTCAGTGTTTTAATTCCTAACAGATTTTCCGGACATGATTTTGTTAGTAACAGGTCTGTAACGCGTGATAATGGACCCACAGCCAGGGGAACTGGTTCTGATACTTCATTTACAATAGGCTGTCCTGAAAAACCAAGGGAAACATTTTGTGAGCCTGAGAGGGGTGCCCCTGGAACTTCGTCATGACTTATTGTAGTGCGACTTGCCCCTGTGTCAATTAAAAACTTTCTATCTTTCCCCAATACTTGACTATGTACATAAGGACCTTCTTGATCTACAGGAATCTCGATAAGAGGCAAGCCACCTTCCCTCTCTAGGCTGTTTCATGTATATCGGGAATATTCGGGGTAAGCAGACTGGGCATACTGGTACATCTGTTGTGAGACTTGCTGAGTTGCAGCAATGGGCTGTGGCTGTGGTACTGCTACGGTCTGTGCTGTCTGTGCAGATGCATGCATAGGCTGTGTATTCTGTGTAGACTGATGCTGGTTATGGTCTTGTCTAGGCGGATGCGGTCTTTCTTTAGTTTTACCTGTCGCTATGTTATGTTTCAGAACTGCACATTCGTGTACGTAGTGACCTGGCTGTTTGCAATAATTGCATGTCCCTTTAACAGGAGCTGCAGTGTGACTTGTCTGGGTCGTACCTTTTCTGTGACTGTCGGATGGGACCGTCTGAGCTACTAACATTTTCATTTTCGTGTCTTTCATACGTTTCTGTTCCTGATCTTGTTCTTCCCTAATTCTATTCTGGTGATATTGTAACATTTGTAACATCTGGGATGGCGTATTTGCTTGCCATGTACTCTCGACCTTATACACTCTATTTTTAACTAACGGTAGGGAATTCTCGACTAACTTTGATACAAAAAGATGTGGGTACGACTCGCTACTTGGCTGGAGGCCACTATTGATAATAAAACATTTCTCGAATCTTGAATAAAAGTCGCTAGTATCTTCATCTTGTTTCTGTTTACAGGACGAGATTGCGTCCCAATCTTCTTTTCTAGTTGTCAATAATCTGGGCAGGACCTGTACTATCAAACCTGGTAATGCTTTAGTTTTGTCCCCAAGGCCTAACCCTGGAATCCGTTTTTTCTCTTCGTCTTCTATTTCTGCCCAGGCAATCTTTGTGTCTCCCACCTCCCATTCCTTTTCTTTCAGTTTCTCGAATATCCCCGTAGGCAGTAATACTTTCAACATTTTCGTGATATCATCATACGTGTAGTCTCCCATCAGTAACATATCTTTGAGCTCTCTATGAAAACCTGCAGGGTCTTTATCATGGCACGGGACTAGTTTCTTCATTTCTAACAGTTCTAATTTAGTCAGAGGCGTGTGTACATACACGCGTCTCAAAACCTTGTCCTCACCCATAACAGGGTGTACTTCTCGTAAGGGGTTCTGACTTTCAATACCACCCCCGCACTGCATATGGTACATTTTCCTCTCTGGAGGTGGGGCGGGAACATATTCAGAACTTACAAAGGTATCATATCTGCGTCGTTGTTCTAGAATTATTTGAACTAATTTGGTACTTAAGCCTCTCCATCTATCCATCAGTAGTGCTTCCAGTGTCTCGTGTAAGGGACCTGGATCGGAATAATGTTTTCTGTATTTGATGAGAAGGTGCTGGATCATGTATACACCTGCTAATTTCTGTTCGTCGGGGGAGAGGTTCAAAAATGTCTGTGCTACGGTATCATCATTATATATGTCGGCATTCTCGGCCCATGATACAGCTGATCGGGCTAGTTCTTGTTCATCCATGGAATTGAGTACATGGTACCCAACTCGATCTCGAAGCCTTTTATCAGTCTCCTGGAACTGATGCTCAGCAGAATTCGGATTCGTTAAGGCAGAGAAGAAAACTCTCTTGCTCTCCGGACGGACACCTTTCCTAAGGTAGTTTCCCCTACCTACATATGCTATAATGTCTGTAGACTTTCCTGATGTCTCATCTTCATTTTCTTCCTCGGAGGAAGTTTTATCAGTTGCTTCTTGATGCGCAGTTAATACTGCCTTTCTTATTTTCTGGGACATAGCGGCTATGCAAGTCCCCTTGTCATGTTTTGCTTCGGCTATATTTTGGCCCCACTTGTTCAATACGTCTAATTCACTCTGATCTGTTCCAGGCCTGTCTCGTTCTCTTATTACACAATTAATGAAGAATCGTAATATCTGTTTTTGAATGTCTACTTTCTGTTTATACATGGCAGCTTGGACACTGTCGGGGTCTTTCCCTGTCTGTATGAATTTGTATAGTCTGTCGAGGGCTTCCTGCATTCCCACACAGCATAACAAGCTGTCGGTGGCAGATCTTAAGCGCAATGATGCTAATACCATTAGATCGTCTGTTCCGGGTACTGGATCATATCTGCAGAATGACATCCTATCTTTCAATGCCTCAAGCCGGGATGTGTAGTGGGGAGACTGGAAAGGATTCTGTGTGTCCTTTAAATGCAATCTGTGTGTCGGTGGCGGGGTCTGTAGACCCGCTGTCGTACCTCCTGAGGCGGATGCTTGGGCATTATCTCTCCGCGGAGTCTGCATCTGAACGTGAACTTGTTGAACTTGTTGTTTAGGTGGATCAGGCAAACGTGGTTTCGGTAGGTCAGTTTTGAGTAGGGGAAGTGGCGGGGCTGGCGGAACAGGAGAAGTCTGTTGCGGTACCGGCGGAACGTGACCTGGGGGTGGAGTACCACCCCCGTCCCTGTCTGCAGGCAGGGCGCGAACAGGCAGATTGGTGTAAGCTGGTGCTACATCATCTAGATAGGAATTTAGGAATATGTCTTTAGTAGTCTTGTGCATTACTTTAGTTGGAACCAATGGTGACGGCAAATTTTTCGGTATTTCTGAGATGGCGTCAGGGGTACCTTCGGCCAAAAGATACATGTTGTTCACTTGGCTAGTTTGGGTGCGATCTATTTGTTCTAATTTTACTCGAATTCCCTCAGTAACTAATACGTTCTCTTGGGCCTTTTCTGATTCTTGAAGTCTGTCTTCTCTACGGAGTGCTCTTTCAGCACGCTTACGTGATTCCTTACGCCAAAATTCTATGGCGTCTTTCTGAGACTGTCTAGCTTTCTTTTTCCGTAATATTTCTTCTACCTTTATGATGCACTCGGCATCCCATGTTCCGTTAACTGGCCATCGGTATCTTTCCTCTAGGTGCTTGGTATAATCGGTCCATAACTCTAGATACAGGATGGCGTCTATGCCATGTTTATTGTACATAAAATTACCTGGAGTGTCCCTAGGGGGGATTGGAATCTCTTCCTCCAATATCCCTTTCCTAGTCCCTATCTGCCTTAACTTGTTGAAAAATGGCATTGTGCCTACGTGATACTGAAATGCTTGATCCTTGGTACTTAATGTCGACTGTAACTATTTATACAAGGAAACACAATAATGCACAAAAACAATCACATTCATACCACGACATTAATCACATGAAACATTTAAAGACATAGCTAACTTCCCCCTACTCTGAATGTACCGCTCAACGATACAGATACACTGCTGTAACAGTGCAGAAATTCGGAATACTTTATATACTGCTAAACAGTACAGATACACTGCCTAAAAAACAGTGCAGACCGGACTTGCGTACCCAAACCCGTCTAGATACGACCCAGCAATGGTACTCACCGGGAAGCACGGAAAACAGAAGGCCTCGGAAAACTCGACTGGACTCGGCTCGGAACTTCGGAAAACTTCGGAAAACTTCGGAAAACTTCGGAAAACTTCGGAAACCTGGTGGGCCTCTTCACACCTCGGACCTTGCTTCTTTCGGCTGGGCTCTGGTCGGGATCCTCCGCACTCCTCACCGCCTCGTCTGGGCACTGATTGCAGTCTTCGTCACCTCCGTGTGTCAGAGGGGGATGCAGGAAGTCCTGCCAGTACACGTGTAGTCCGTCTAACTGATGGCAGGGGACACGGATTGCAACGCACCTTCCGGCGCGTGAGGTGGGGGAGGGGTCCCTGTTCGGGCGCCAAAATGACGTAAATAATTAATTTACTCTCTTAATTTCTATGCAGGTAAGTACTTAATTAATGATAACTCAATCAGAATGAAGGAAAACAGAGTCCGTGGTGTAAGAGTTTCTAAGGGTTTTATTCCTCATAAAGGAATCAGGATATCATGTTCTGACCACCACACAGGGTGTCAGAAGGGATAGATGAGCGCGCTCACGTTTATTGACAATACATAGCTTATATACTTGATTTACATCATAATGTTCAATGTAAGAGGCGTAACAGCTGAGAGAAGACGAGATAACAGTATACACGTGGTACTAGTACATCATCAAGAGGCGTAAACTAGGCGTAAACTAGAGGTGTGTGCTAGAAACGTCACTGATAGGTGACGCAAATGGGTGGCACCAAGGGGTGGTGCTAACAGAATGTTGCAATGTCAGCAGAAATCGGAAGCTTGGATGCGCGCGCAGCTGCATGACGTGTGATAGACGGGGTGCAGGGGACTTGACATTTACACTGACGGAAAGAGACAGAAGTCTGGCATGTCAGATCAACTTGTGCTTCTATCATATCTGATATCTGATGTTTAGGAACTAAGCTATCTGGGCAGAAAGGTCTCTAGAGCAGAAGCTATTCTATACTTGCTGTGAGTGCGTGTATAAGCGCCTGAGTGTCTGTATGAGAAGCGTGGGGGCATGGGGCCTTCCATGGAAGCATGGCAACAGAGGCTATGAATTACTTGCATAGAGACAGGTCGGCCCTTTAGCCCTGCAGCTGAGGAAGGATGTTTACTGAAACTAGCAGGCAGGAATGTATTTTCGGGGAGGGAAACAGATAACTCGAAGGTTATAGTCAATCTTGGCAGGCAGCAGGCTGAGCTGAGCACGGAGGGCCGCGCTAGAAGTAAGTCAGAGTTCACGGGTACGGGGGCTGCTTGGGCAGGGGCCCTCGCAGTCAGAAGCCAGAAAAGAGGCTCGGTGGCAGAGATTCAGGGCCTACTTTCAGCCAGGCTGAAAAACGTAGGAGTACACTTCAAAAAGACGTTGGCATAGCATACTTAGGAACGGACCATCAAACCCATTCATGGTGGGTCTGAAAGAGGACAAGTTAACGTTGGACGCAAATGTATTTGCGTCTTCATAGCTGGTACAGGAGGGAAGTTACATGCACTTTTAACTCGTACATGGAGTCGGTGGGGTACTCGCTAGGGAACACAACATGACCATAAAATTTATATTACCTCAAACCACCAAGCAAGCAACACACCAAGAAAGCCAGCTGGTTCTCTCTCGCCCTTCATGAGTCCAGACGCACCTGTAGATGGCACGAGAAGAGGTGGACTCTGCAAGACCGCTCAGCCTTCAAGACCACGGTCACGAGCGGCCCTGCTAGAAAGGATCAATTCCAACACACTCAATAGTAAAGAACTTTTCGCTGTGGTCAAAGAATTCCTCAGACCATCACAGAGACAACAGAAACCCCCTCCGAAGACTTCTGCAACAACCTCGGCACCTGCTTCCACTGCAATCTCAAGGAGATATACAACAGCATCGTTGCCCAAGACCCTCCCACACCAAATGCAACCATCGCACCCTATGACGCCAGGACCCCAACGGATCTTGCTCAACTGGTCTCCCATCACCGTGGAGAAGACCTTCAAGATCATGAAGAACATTCACTCCGAAGCACCCTCGAACTCCTGCCCACATCACATCTTCAACAGAGTAGCCACCACCATTGCCCCCGAACTCTACCACACCATCAACTGTTCCATCTACTCCGCCACCGTCTCCGAAGACTGGAAACACACAGAGATCAATTCCTTGCTGAAGAATACTCTGCTGACCCGACGGACCTCAAGAACTTAAGACCCATCTCTCTTCTCTCTTTCCCAGCCATGGTCTTCAAGAAGGCAATCAATGCCCAACTTTCAGAGTTCATCTAAGTGAACCACATCCTGGACCTCTCCCAATGTGGCTTCCGAAGCAACCACAGCACCGAGACTGCACTCTACGCCGCCTCACATGACGTCCATGCCTCCTCAATCGAATCAAGACCGCAGACCTCATCCTCCTGGACCTCTCAGCCACCTTCAATACCGTCCCTCACCGCACCCTATGCACAAGATTCCACGAAGCTGGTGTCCATGACAAAGCCCTGAAATGGATCCGCTCCTTCATCACCTACTGAACATAGAGAACCTTACGACTTCCATTCCTCTCGGAACCTACAGAGATCGGCTGCGCAGTGCTTCAGGGCTCCTCCCTAAGCCTCCCTCTTTTTAACATCTACATAGCCCCACTCGCTGCCATCGTCAGGAACAACAGACTCAACATTGTCACCTAAGCTAACGACATCCAGCTAATACTCTCCCTCGCCAACAAACCCCCAGTCGCCAAGAACAACTTTCAGAACGGGATGAAGGCTGTCGCCACCTGGATGAAGTACAGCTGCCTCAAGCTCAATTCAGAAGAGACCGAAGTCCTCATTATGGGCTCTACCCCCTCCACCTGGGACGACTCCTGGTGGCCCACAGCGATTGGAACCACACCTACAGACCACACATTGAACCTCAACATCACTTTGAGCTCCTTGCTCACCATGAATCTCCAGATCAACATTGTCTCATCATCCTGCTTCCACACTCTTCGTCTGCTCCGAAAGATTTTCAAGTGGATCTTCACAAAGTCCAGAAAGACGTTCACCCAGGCACTCATCAGTAGCAGAATCAACTACGGCAATGCACTCTATGTGGGGATCAACCAGAAACCCCTGAAGAAACTACAGAACATTCTGAATGCTTCCACCAGACTGATTCTCAACATCCCTGCCGCAGCCACATCACCTTCCACCTGAGAAGTCTCCCAGTCAGCAAAAGAATTACCTTCGGGGCGTGGCTTGGAAGTCAAGCGTGGCGGACGTGCTCTAGCAGATCTCCGTCTGCCTGAGTCCGTATTATCCGGCATGAATCCTGACCCCAGTTGCACTACGGACAGTGCAGCGATCCGTGAAGATGTCGCCACCCACCACAGGTTTGAGTTTTCCTGCTACACTGATGTTGGCCGCGATCCGGCGCGAGTGAGGCAGCGGCCTGTGAGGAGACGGCGCAGAGCAAGAAGCAGGCTGCTTGGGTCTGCGCCCGCCGAGACAACTCGGGATTGCAGCAATGAGGTCAGGCTGCCATGCTGCGGATGTGCCCGTGTGGTGGAGGCGGGATCGTGATTCTCGGCTGTAGAGCCGTCCTGGGACCCGCACAGCCTGAGTTTGACCCTGCCGGGAGGCCTAATTGCAGTAAGACCCCGGGACCCTGTGGGGTGAACTGGTGGGCGAGACTGGGGGCTACTTGGTCCCGGCTCGACGTCCCTTTCCCTGTCCAGCCTCTTCCCCTGCAGGCGCAGTGGTCATAGCCCTGGGGCTGAGTACTGGGCGGAGACAGGACTGAATTTCTGTTGTGTAGGCCTCGAATCATGCCGGGGCCTTTGAAAACACGGAAGCGAGTCGGAAAGGAACCCGGACCCAGATTGTAACTTTCATCTAGCGCTTCGCCCCCTCCCCTCCATGTTGCGCCTACACACAGCGGCACATGGGCTCGCTGGGGCTCCTGAGGGGTGTGCTAAAGTGGGAAACGTGTGTGGAATGTCCTCATTGATGGTTCTGCGCTGGCACCCACTTAAGCATCGGGGACGGCCCAGCTTTGAGTGACGATGTGTTGGAGCCCTTCCTCACTGATCCCCTGTGCATACAGTCGGGGAGACTACTGGGTCAGGGGCCGGCTAGTCTGGTCCCACTAGGGGGTCTACTTGGCTGTCTTCCTCAGCCAGCGAAAGTCACCCCCTTGCCCTGATGGGGGTGGCTGCCGCAACGCATTGGGCTCCGCATTGAAGATTATTGTCCTGGGAACACGGGTCAACAACTCAGTGAGAGAGGGTTCAGGTCTGTCCCTCCTTGATGTTCTCTCTCCTTCTCCCATTCCTGCCTGTTACTTCTTCCCACAACTAACAAAGACAAGCCGGGAACAGCTGCTTCCTAACAAAGCACACTGGATCATTTCACCTTTGCAGGTCCAGGGGCCGGAGGTGCCGAAGGTCCGTCCCCAGATAACGCTGTCCTGCTGGCGGTGATTAATCAATCCAGGACCGCGCTGGAGGCGCAGATCGGGGCAGTCGGATCTGAGGTATCCTTCCTACGTCAAGCCCTCCGTAAGGCAGTGGACAGAATCATGGAGGCGGAAACCAGGGTCTCCACAGTGGGGGAGTGGTGAGTGTGTGCTCCATAGAAAAATCACAAGAGTTTTTATCAGGATTAATATCCGTTCTTTCAAGTTGTGGTACAGAGGACAGAACTATTTTTGACTGCAGTTAGATATCTTTATTATTTTTTGTAGAGCATGGACAGCCGACACGTGTTTCGCCCCCTCTTGGCGATTTGCGCCGGGGCTTTCTCAAGGCTAATTTTACATTTATGACGTAAATTATTTTGATTTCCAAATTTTTTCAATGTCCAAGATACAGTAAGTACAATTCTTCAGGAGCAAAGATTCTTTTGTTAGGCTATTGCCGTCTTGGGTCCCTGCTCCTAATCCTCCATCGTCACGGCAGTTCTCGGGTTTATAATTTACGTCATAAATGTAAAATTAGCCTTGAGAAGGCCCCGGCGCAAATCGCCAAGAGGGGGCGAAACACGTGTCGGCTGTCCATGCTCTACAAAAAATAATAAAGATATCTAACTGCTGTCAAAAATAGTTCTGTCCTCTGTACCACAACTTGAAAGAACGGATATTAATCCTGATAAAAACTCTTGTGATTTTTCTATGGAGCACACACTCACCACTCCTCAAACCTGTTTTTCTACATGAAGCCCAAGAGGTCCAGAGCTTCGAGTGTGTCTCCATTCACCTACAAACACAGCTTATTTAAGCGTTGTTCAAGCCTTAGAATCCCTGGATCTTTGCTACCTTGCCCACAATCTCCACAGTGGGGGACACAGTGACAACTCTCCAGAAGAAGGTCAACATACTTAGTCATAACACAGGAGTTGGCTTCGCAGGTCGAAGACGCTGAAGGTAAGCCTCGGCGCAACAACATACACCTGGTTGGCTTTCTGGAAGGATGCGAAGGGACGTCAATGGACGATTTTCTCACTGGATGGTTTAAATCCTTACTGCCATCTGATGTTATGTCCCCTTGCTTTACAATTGAGAGGGCCCACCACGCCCTGACTAGGAAGCCACAGCCAGGAGAGCGATTGAGACCCGTGATTGCCTGACGCCTCAACTAAGCAGATCGAGATGCCATACTTCGGTTTGCCAGGACACAATAAAGACCAAATGCTCTTTAATTCTCACCAAATCATGGTATTTCCTGACTACACCAGATTGCTTCAGAAACAATGCTAATCCTTGGTGGCTGCAAAACGCAGACTTCGAGAGCTGAACTTGTCCTATATGCTGATGTACCCCTCCAGAATGAAGGTAATCTTTAGCTCCAAAATTATTTTTTGACTCTACCAAGGAGGTATTCGCCTGGACTGATGAAAGAGTGCATCTCAAATCACACACACCACTACCACCCGATTCTGACTCCTCGCAGGGAGTCAACAGAACAGAGGCACGTCGAGACGGCGGCACAGATCCCGCTCCAACTGGAGATCCCACAATCAAGCCAAGACAACTGAGTGATCCTGGCTCGGCCAGACACATAGTCCAAGGATACGGCCACTGGCCGTATGTTGTGTAATGTTGGTATGGGTGGGTTCTTTTGGTGGGACTGCTTAGGACTTCACGTTTGGGGCCTGAATAACATCTTCACCCCAACAGGTACCCCTTGTAACTGAAAGAAACACATAGTGATAGATTCCTTACCTTAGAATTACCCTCACGCGCTGACATCAGTTCCTTCTTCTTCCGCGCCAGCAAGCGCAGGTCCGGAGAGAGCGGTACCCCCAGCCACTTTTTGACTAAGTGTTTTTATTCCTTTTTGTCTCTCTTTTTCGATCTCGATCGACTCCTGGTGCCGTAAGGATGCCCGGCTTCAAGTCTTGCGTGGACTGTCATCGTATGATGTCAGTGACGGACCCGCGCCACGTGTGTCTCTACTGCCTGGGACGTGACCACGTCCCCAAGTCGTGCACCTACTGCCGAGCCCTGGCGCCGAAGACTTTGCGGGAGCGGTCCCGAAAGTTGCTTGAAGTCCGGCAGTCGGCTCCGCGCCGCTCAAGGTCCCGATCCCGTAATCATCGTTTGTCAGGATCGAAGTCTTCACACTTGGGGTCAGGTAAGGCAACGCATCACAAGACATCTAAGAAGCCTCATCCCTCACCGACTTCCGTCGCGTGACACGGCTGAGGGTGCGGGTGGTGCCTACACCGCGGCTCTGGCGAAGCCTACGCTGTCGTCGTCGGCCTACCCACCCTTCCCGGGTCCCTCGGCGACTCTGGCCCAGCTGCACGAATTTCTGTCAGCCATGGCCTGCCTCTTTGGACCTTCAGGCCCCGTGGGCCCGACTGGGGGTCCTCGCCCTTCACTGTCTGCGGCTCTGACATTACTGTGGGCTCCGGCCCCTGTGCCGCAGGGCCCCCAAGGATCCAGGCCTGGATCCCAGTCGACGCCGGTTGACCTGGTGACACCTCCACCAACGTTGACCTCACTGGCACCTACTCCAACGTTGACCGTAGCACCAGACAACGTCGCCCCCGGTCTCAACCCCAATGTGGACATGGAGCCGGATCGGCGATGCTCGACGCTGATTCCGATGGGACCTTTCTTTCCCTATGTCCAGCCACCTTATTTTAGGCCTGTTCATCAGCCTTTGGAGGACTGGGAGGGGTCTCAGGATCCTCTCACAGCTCAGTGTGAGTATGACCCAGACTGGGAAGAGGAACTGGGGGATGCCAGTTGTGAGAAGGTGGCCTGATATGCAGTGCTCACTATTCTAGTGAACACTATGTATCAGTCCAGCAACCCTTATTGATGATTGGTTGTAAGTCAACCTTATAGACCAGCTATCCTAGTAGCGTGGATACGAGCAGTCTAAGGCTAAAGACTCGAGAGGGCGTGTTAAGCCAGCTGTTATACCACACATATACCCCTTGAACACCAAGTGAAAGGACACCACACAAGTGTTATGAAAATAAACAGTGTATTTATTAAAATCACAACAGCCCTGTTCTCTTTATGAGGACAGGGTACTAAGCACAAAACAAAACAAAACTCTTACGAAAATACTTAAGTTAGCACAGTATATACAAATGCCCGAGGGGCACGGAAAACCATATACTCTGAAAGTGGAATGCGAAATTACTAGCAGGTAAGTACAGTACAAATAGGCTTTGGAATCGCTAGGACTTGACTATAGAATCGTTAGATTACTTCTAGGAGACCCAGGGGACTCGGGTGCAGAGTGTGCACTCTCACGCGTGATGCGGGACAAAGTCTATGATAGCTAGATTTCACAGAGTTAGTGTTCTCGGGCGAACCCGACCTGGTAGGAGGAAAACGAAAGTGGATTCTGACCCTTGGATAGTGAGGCTATGCTGGGGCACCGAAATGCCGAAGTTACCTAGCCCAGGGGCTGCAGCTGCATATGCCTCAAAAGACGTCGGGAATCCTCGTAGACGGACCAGGAGCCTGGAAGAAAGATGCTGGCAGGCGACCAGTGAAGAGAGTTCGAAGTGATCCAAGCCTGGATCTTGAAGAGAGATGACACCTGAAAGCAGAGGGGACCAAGTTCGTGACTACTAGCCAGTAGTCAGGTGGCACCAGGAGGGCACCGGATGGTAGTCACCTCGACTAGGTGAGTGGGTGACGCTGTGCTCTGCAGATCTCACGGACCAGGAGGCGTTGTCGGCGACCAGGATGGAGGAGCGAGCTGTCCCACGATGGATGAAGCTGTCGGCGTCGCTGGACCCAGGATTGGGCAACAAAGCCTTGGCAAATTCAAGCCCACGCGGTGGACTCAAAATGGCGTCTGGAGTGGACCAGGAGGGTCCGGGGTGCTTCTCTTTTGGAAGGAAGTAAGGGCCAGTCTGGGGCAACCAGACCAGCAGCAGTGATGTCGTCGGGCGTCGTTAAGAAGGCCACAAGCCAGCCGGCTAGTAGCCAAACAACACGGTGAGCAGCAAAAAGCAGAAGGGCCCCACGCAGATCGTGGAGATGCTGGAGGGCTGATCTTCGGTGCTGGAGCTGCTCAGGGTCGGGGCTTCTCGGACCCCAAAGCACTCACCAGTGGAATACTCGGTGGGCTTGTTGCAAAGAAGTCGTGCAGTCTTGGCGATCGTCGGTCCCTCGAGGTCTCGTCGCACTCACGGTTCTCAGCTTGGCTGTAGAGGTGAGTAGAGGTCAGAGGTGCCAGGGAAGCCGGGTCTCGTCGAGCTGGGTCGTCGGATTCCTGAGGAAGGACTTGCAGCAGACCGCAGTGTTCTTAAGATGGTGCCTGCGGATGCAGGGTGACTACTCCTTAGTCACAAGGGAGAATCTTGAAGAAGAAATCTTGATGTCCTTTCGCAGAAAGTCGTGTCTTGATTCCAAAGATGATCTAATTTGAACAGGGGGCCCGCTCCTATCTTTATACTAAGAAAAGGGGCTGACCCGGTGACTAGGTCCTGCCTATGGGTGGGACTAGGAAGGGAGGTGGTTATACCCCTCTCCCATGCCGGACTTTCCCCAGGCCAGGGGCTGGTGTGCCCCTGGAACTGGTTCTGACCGGCCTATGCGTAGTGAGCACCGGGGTGCCACTCAGCAGTCACCTTCCTGTAAAGCCCTGCCTACCCAGGATACACAAAACCCTGTCTGGGATGGTGCTAGCACCGCCCCGGACAGGAAACCCTTTGTCCAAGCTCTCCTCGCTGGAAGGACTCCCAGCAGCAGGAGGTCAGACTCGTGTCTGTGGTGGCAGCATCCATTTTGTGGAGCTGAGGCTTCGTTTAACTTTAACCGGGGTTCACAGTTACATACATGTCGTGTCCCTCTAGAAGGGTGGAATGCTAACCCCGTCGCCAGAATTGGTGAGGGGTTAGTATTCCAATTCGTATGACACCTTACTCGACATGTTTTGATAAAGCAATACCAAAGATAGCATTTAACCGCGAGGATTATAATGCACTTAAGAGTATATGGTATGCGATATCATGGAACAGCTATTAGGACTTGGTTCCGCAAGCTGCAGACAGGCTCAGCTCATGCCAGAGCACCATCTCACACGATTCCAAGCACTCTGCCTTCAGGATTGTTAAGGCCTGCCATAGGAGTGACTGATAGGAATCTGTGTGTCCATTTTTAGGGTTAGATATAGGTATACTATATCTACAGCAAAGAGTGATTACACGACTTTGCCCCAGCTGTCATGCAGCCAGTTGTGTCAAATTTAGGAGGCCAGCCAGGGGTGGCATAATACATGCTTCAGCCCCTGGTAGGCCCTGAGTACACCTATGCCCTGAGTTACAGGGTCTGATAAGGTGGCCCAGTACCAATTGGAAATGTACCTAAGGTACATGGAATCCATTTTACAGAGAGAGCAGTAGGCCTGGGGTCCTGATTGGCAGGGTCCCAGGTCGACTAGGTCAAAAACCAGCTAAAACACAGGGCAAAAAGTTGGGGGCAACCATAGTCAGGATGTACCTTCCTACACCAGTGGTCTGGCCACCTCTCCTGACCATGGCATGCTCACTCCTCCTACCGTGGCTACGGAAGAGGGGGCAAGTTACGCAGTGGTGTTGCGTAGGGCGGCTGAGGCTCTCCACCTTCACCTCCCTACAGTGGCCGTCAGGACTAACCTCCTGACAGAAGTGCATCAGCTAGCAGCTACCTCTGCGGAGCCACTGCTGCCTTTTAATGAGGCACTTTCTGACATTTTTTTGAGCACCTGATCCAGGCCCAACACAGGGGCTCCTGTGGATAGGAACATGGCCCGACGCCAACGCCCGGCCCCGTGCGACCCCCTTTTCCTCTCCCAAAACCCCACTCCAGAGAGCTTGGTGGTCCAAGCCTCCACTTCCCAAAGCACATTCCCTACCGCACCTCCGGACAGGGAATCCAAGAGACTGGAACAGTTTGTGAAGAAGATTTTTTTTTCTTCGGCCAGTTCAGGGCTGCAGTCTGTGAACACTGCATGCCTCTTGGGCCGTTATTCCCACTCTGTGTGGGATACGGTGAGGCAGTTGCTGCCTCAGTGTCCGGAGGAGGCGCGGATAGTGCTGAGGGGAGAGATGCAGCGAAGTTCACAATTTGATGTGGCCTGGACACCGCCAACTCACTGGGCAGAGCGATATCCACGACAGTGGTGCTCCGCCGCCATGTCTGGCTGAGGACTACTGGCTTCTCAGTGGATGTCCAGAACACCCTACTGGACATGCCCTTTGATGGCATTTGTCTTTTTCGCAACAAGGCAGATAGTGCGTTGGAGCGTTTTAAGGACTCCGGGCTACAGCCAAGTCCTTGGGCCTTTCCACCACTCGCCCTCCTGCACCTTCTGCTTTTCGCTCCTTTTGTGGCCATGGAAGGGGCACCCCAACACGTTTGCTTCAGAGCCACAGGCCGCAGCAGCAGTCTCAGTGCGGCCGCAGACGTGGGACCCGGGTCAGGTGGCCAGCAGGCGGGTCAGTCCACTTTCACCCCAGCCACCACTGCCCCAAAACCTTCCTAGTCCGGTGTTTCAGGCCCATCAAACGCCAGTGGACGGCAGGATTCGCCATCACCTCCCCCACTGGTGCACCATCACTTCGGAAAGGTGGGTTTTACAAACAGTCCGAAGGGGCTACACACTCCCCTTCGAGACTACCCCTCCAACCATGCCACCCCAGTACCACCGCATGTCGGGGATAATTTTTTATGTTATGTTATGTTATTGTTTTGTTATATAGAAGTAGAAACAAGCTTTATTTCGATATATTGCACATATCTTAAAAAGCGTTACAATACAATAAAAAGACATTAAAAAACTCATTACATTGATAAAAACATTTCGTTTCTTATTTAAAAGCAAACAAAACATTGGCACAGGTAGGAAGGGTATTTATGGGAGACTCAGTAGCCTAGAGGATCTAACCCGCCAAGCCCAACCAAGGAATTTGGCCAGGCAACAAGCAAACAAAGGGCAAGGGTCTGGTCTTAGAATTCGTAGGGCCTCCAGATGAGATCTAGTACCAAGGCTCCTGCAGAGTGGCTTCAACCATATGCGGCGCTGGACTGCATAGGCTGGACATACAAACAGTAAGTGAGGGACTGACTCGAGCCTGTTTACACAGAAGGGGCAATATGGTGTCGTTTGCTCCGGTACCTTCCAGCTAGCAGTCAGTTTCCCCACTGGCAGTAAGCCCACCATGAACTTAAAATATAGTGCCCTATCCCAAGATTTGGAGATCATATCCAAATATGGGTCACAAAAGGGGACCTCCTTGACCATCAGAAATTCTACCGTAGTTCTACACAATTTGGAGTTGCAATTTCTGCCATCCGTCACCCATGACCAGTATAGCTTCTTTAAAGTCAGCTTAGGCGGGGCAGTTCTATTAGCCCAGGCATCCTCAAGGCCCAGGTCAAAGAGAAGGCACTTAACTTCTTTTAACCAACGGACCTTGTGCCAACCAGATGTTGAGAGGAGTCCCCTTAAGCCTTCAGCATAACTAGACAGTTCTGGTACCCTCCAAATTCGTGCCCATAGGAGGAGGGGGCGCAACCTCGCCTGATCACTTATTGGGCGAGTACCCGCATCTAAAAGAAGTGGAAGAGATGGTGTACTATGCGGTAAGCCCATAAGGTCTTTGTGGAATTTATTTTCTGAGCGGTTCAAAAAGTCTACTTTCTGTACGCCCCATAGTTCAGACCCGTACAAAGCTGCACTCACCCCCCTTGTCCAATAGATGTCCAGTACAGGACCAATGGGTTTAAGCGAAGAAGCACGTTGTTCCTTCAAAAGTGCCCCTACCACCCTCTTGTGATTCAACAATATCTTTTGAAGTTGGGATTTCCAGCTCATGGAATCACATAGGCGGATGCCTAAGTAATCGAACTCTTTTACCCTCTCGAGTGGGACAGAGTCCAAGGAAGGTGGAATAACAGTTTTCCTCGGAGGGTTTAAGACCAGGAACTTAGTTTTACCTACATTAATAGCAAGACCCCTAGAATCACAGAAGTTCTTAAAGCTGGTAAGTAGACATTGCAGGCCTACTGGGGTTTTTGAGATCAGGAGGGTGTCATCCGCAAATAGGAGGGTGGGGATTTTCCTACCAGCCAGGGAAGGTGCGTCTGCTGATTGTTTGAGTAAATGCTCCACCACTCCGTTAACATATAAAGAAAACAGAGTGGGGGCTAGCACACAGCCCTGGCGGACACCCCTATTTACAGGGATACGTGATGTTTTTTGACCCTGGTCACCCCACCTGATCTGTGCAAAGTTACCCTTGTGCAACTTTATGAGCATATTAAGTAGATATGAGGGGATACCCAATTCGTCAAGGACACTCCACAGTTGGTCACGCGGGTCCAGGTCAAAGGCAGTCCGTAAGTCTATGAATGCATGGTACAGACTGCCCTTGCCCGGTACAACCACTTTCCAGTAGATCATTAATAACCGGAATGTCTGTTCAATGGTCCCCGTGTCGGATCTGAAACCAGCCTGATAATCCGAGAGTATTTGTTTTTCCTCTACCCACTGCAAAACCCTTCCTAGGACTACCTTGCCGGCTACCTTCTGTGTGGAGTCTAACAGGCTGATTGGGCGATAGTTAGCGGGGTTGTCCCAGCTCCCTTTTTTAAAAATTGGGACGACCTCCGCGCCCTTCCATGAGTCCGGTAAGCGCCCACCCATCAAGGCAGCATTCAGAAGTGAGGCAATGAGTCTACTCCACTCTTCTGGGTTAGCCCGAAGTAGGTCGCCTGGGATACCGTCAGGTCCCGCAGCCTTGTTCGGAACCAGGCACTTAATCGACCCCTCTACTTCCTTGGTGAAAAAGAGGTTAGCCTCATTGTGATCGGGACATTCAGTGTGCGGCAGATCCGTCGGGCTGACTGGAGGACCCCCAGATAAGGAGTAGAGCTGGGAAAAATGGGTAAACCACGCCTCCCCGGTTATGTTGCATGTCAATAGGGAATCTGCGGGTTTATCCCTTACTCTCATCAATTCCCAGAAGCCCTTCGAGTCTTTCCTGGAGCTAGCCGCCATTAGATCATTCCAAAATTGAGTTTCGTGCTCGACCCTAGCCGTGACTAGTGCCTTTTTGTAGCTTTTCCTAGCAAGACTGATGTGTCCAGCAACCTTAGATTTCACTGCTCTGATGAGTTCACGTTTTGCGGAGCGACAGGCAAGGGAAAAACAACTCGCGCCGCCCTTAGGTACACCTCTTTTCTTGTCCCTTGCGCCTGCTGGATGGGCAGTGAACAATTCACCTAGTGCTTTGGTTGTTTCTGTAAAGAGAGTCGGGACATCAAGTTTACTGAGACCCGGGGAGTCTAACCGCAACTTCACATTAGACATTATGGATTTTGCTAGTGTTATCTTTCCTTCATCCGCAGCCACTTTTTTCCATTTTAGCCGCCTACCACAGTTCGAGGGGCATACTTCGTGCGTTGATTTCCATGTGTGTAAGGGTGGAATTGGGGTCATACCCTTCCAGGGGGGGGACAAAGTCAAGGCTAGTGGATTGTGGTCGCTATCGGTAGATGACAAGACCTCCATATCTAGCAAATGTGCCCAGAGCCTATAATTCAAGAGTATATAATCAATCCGTGAGGTGTGGCCCACCCTGTTATATGTGTGTACCCCTTGGGAGTCGGACTTGGATCTACCATTGGTTGCCCTAAGGCCAAATTCCATGCAGAGGGCGTTAAGATCTATAGCGCTCTGGGTCCAGTTTTTTGATGGGTGGGAGAGTGAGCGGGGGGATACATCTCCTAGCATCTTCTTCCCAGATATCTCTGCAGGTCAAGTGATTTTGTGGGCATGTGCCTAATAGTTAGACCCAAAGAAATGCTAGCCCAGATTAGGAGGCCACCCGACGGGCGGCCTTTGCTGCCAGGTGGTTGTGACGCAGGCACAAAGTAGGTAGTGTAACCCACCCTGTGACGTGGTTCCAAGCACCAGGTTTCCTGCAGAAGGCAAATTCCGAAGGATTCAACAAAAGAGTTCCAATCGGGAATGTCGATGTTACGTGCAAGTCCTGCTACATTCCAGCTGAGAACCCTCAACGCTGGGCTACCAACAACCCTCGGCCCTAATATAGAGGCAGGCACAAGCGGATCAAGAGCAGGGCTAAGCCTCCTTGCCATGGGCAGCGACAATAGATCCGCATCATCTTCCCCCAATAGGATTTGAATGTCCTCCACCCTTACAGGTTTCGTTTCCGGGGGATCGAAATCAGTGGCGGCATTATTTCTGAGGCTGATTAAAGGAACAGATGACAGTGTTGTTAGAGAGGTCTGGGACAAAGTGCCAGAAGCATGGGCCGCCTTGTGGATAAAATTGCTCAGCACCCCCTGCTCGGCTGCAGCATTCGAGATTAATTGGCCAAAAGAGTGTGTTGCGACTGGAATGAGATCTGGAATACTAGACGTTGACCTGTCTAAGTCCGTTTCTGTTCCTATAGATGGACTACTCCCGCTTGAGTTACTCTCGGGAGGCATAGAGTCAATAAACGGTGGGGGCAGTTTATCCTTCACATCAGGTGGTAGTCCCAGAGACATGGGGAGTCAGTCTACCTCTTCTAGACAGCCAAACCTATTAAAGGTTGGTGCCCCATACCACCTTCTATTTGGGCCTTGCCATCCATCTCTCACCCCTCCACGGGCCGGGTGTCGAACCAATGACCAATCCCCCCCATAATTTAGTCTAGGACGAGGAGGATAGAAGAATGTTAGTGGTCTGACTACAATGGATGAATTCTCCCCACCTGTGTTTCACGAACATATGTGTTGGGCCGTATGTGGGTCCTCAAATGAGACTACGATACGATCGCCTGGAATAGTTTTGCATGATGCACCTATCCAGGGGACTCTACGCACCATTATAATTTTGCTTCTCAGATGGTTAGGAATCGGTCTGTTTACATTCAGCCAGTGAATAACCTTGTTTTTGAGGGAATAATAATTTTCTTGATAGTGGCTCCCATTTTCTGGTACACCAGCTAATACCGCCACATATGGCCTTACATCTGGGGGGAGATCTATGTAACCCCCACGAAAGTTACCTATAGTTAGTGGCCCCTGTGGGATGGTTCGATGAGCCTTAGTGTCATTCAACCTTAGAGCAACGCCTTCTTTATGTGAAATAATTGGTTGTTGAAGGGGGTGCTTTGGTGACTTAAGAGGGAATTTGGGGGCTTTATGTTCATAACCCTTCGTGCGTGGTTTGGGTATTGGCCTACTGGGGGGCGGTTCTAGTGGGGTAGTGGTAGGTGTTAGTGCGATTAGATCAGCTACTGGAGGGATAGTAATTTTGTTGTCCTGGAAGCTAAGACTTGCTAGGGTTAAGATGCTCTTTTCTACCTCTAGAAGATCGTATTCTATGCGTGAGAGTCTTAATTCTAGGGGAGTTAGGAGCTTTTTTAGGGTCTCCCAAACCCCAAACTATTTTTAGGAAATCCTCATCTTTTCCCTCTGACTTGCATAGTTGTATCCTGTTGTCTTCTTCTACAGTATCTGTCTTGGTAGTGTCCATAATTGAACAATTCTCATCTACGCTAGGGAGCTCCTGCACTGGAGCTACAGTCCTTCCCACTTCACTTTGCACATGCAGATTTCTATCAATAGGATAGTGTGCCCTAGCAACTTTGGCCTTCTTCCGTGAATAGGCAGATCTTATATTGCGTTTTCTTTTGTGTACTGTACCCTTAATGTTGGTGCACAGGGAGTTCTCATGCACCTCAATAGTCGGTGGAGTGTTTTCAGTAAGTGGGCCCAAATCAGATTCAGTAACAATCAAGGTAGGGTTCTGAATGGAATGCAGATGGATAGGACCTGGAGTCGGGATTGTCACAGGTGATGTGGCTGGAGTGTGATGAACATCAGCCTGCGTTGTGATGAGTCGTGGGTTAGATGGTCGCTCGGGGGTTTTTGCAGTCGCTATGTGTCCTAAGGATGATTTTTTAGACATAGCAATATCTTGTGACAATCTTCTAGCTGCGTCTAAATCTAGGGAAACTCGCTTTTGTATTTTGGTGATTTCATTATCTATGGCAGTGTTTGTTCTAGTTATAAAATCATCGAGAGTCCCAATTAACATCTTACCACCCTTTGCGGCCCTACTACGGCTTGCCCGTGAACACATGGTTCCTGTAGGACCTTACTAAACTAGAGTTACAATATAAATAACAAAAGATAGTACCAATGGAGCGGGGATAACGAAAAGGGTAGGGCCCAGTCCAGTCTCTCCAGTCCTCGAACGGCCTCAAATGGCCCGTCCTTTGCCCGGGCTTCGCCCCGTGCTCCGTCCCGCGCGCGTCCCGCGTTCGCGGGATGGAGGGGGGTTGAGTACAAGAGGACTATTACATCAGAGGGCGGAGTTGGGCGGAAGAGTCGCAGGTGCGCTGGTGGCTGACGCGCAATTCCTGCTGGTACTCGCAGTCCCACCCCTACAGTTGCAGATGATGAAAGGCTCTCGCCTGGGTCCTCAAGTCCTCGGTAGGAATTCGCTCTCCCTCGAGACACAGCAGTAAACAAACAAAGGACCGGCACTACGGCTGCGAGCAGCTCCCGCGGAGCGGGGGCCGCGAGCCGTTTTTAACAGGTGAGAGCGGAGTTGGGCGGGAAGAGTCGCAGGTGCGCTGGTGGCTGACACGCAATTCCTGCTGGGACTCGCAGTCCCACCCCCACAGTTGCAGATGATGAAAGGCTCTCGCCTGGGTCCTCAAGTCCTCGAGGGAATTCGCTCTCCCTCGAGACACAGCAGTAAACAAACAAAGGTCCGGCACTACGGCTGCGAGCGGCACCCCATATTATGTTAGTCCAACTTGTATAGTGCGACAGCTGCCTCAGCAGACTAAAAACTAGATCCTAGACCACAGGGAAGAGATTAGTTTTTATTGCTTTCCTAAACGTCCGGTAATTCTCCAGGCTGCGGATGTGCAAGGGGAGTGAATTCCAAAGCTTGGCTGCTGGACAGCAGAAAGATCGTCCCCCAGCACGTGAGCGTTTTATCCGCAGGACAAGAGCAAGGCATGACCCCCTAGAGCGCAGATGGTGCATAGGTGTGTATGGTACCAATACATTGGTCAGGATACACGGGGAGGAAAGTTTCAGGATTTTAAAAGCCAGGCAGAGAGCTTTAAATTCTATGCGCTTGGCCACAGGCAGCCAGTGTAGACGCCGGATTGTACCCGAGGTGGGGCGTCTTCTCGGAAGTCCCAAAAAAGCTCTGTCTGCAGCATTTTGGAACCTTTGTAGGCGCATGACCTCAGCTTTATTCGCCCCCAGGAAAAGCGAGTTGGTATAGTCAAGCCCAGACAATCTGAAAGAAACAGGTTAGTATTAGATTCCTTACCTTAGAATATCCACAGGCGTCAGACTGGATCCGGAAATTTTTGCGTAGCAGTACCCTTGTGCGTCGGTAGGCGTTGTCTGCGGCTCCGCGTCCGTCGTGGGCGCCGTGAGGACGTCGTAGGAGTACTTAGACGCCGCCTCCGCGTGCTGAAGTCAATTCTTCTTTTTTCCGCGCCAGCAGCGCAGATCCGGAAAAAGTGGTACCGTAGTCATTTTTTGACTAAACTTTTTTGAGATCTTTTTGATCATTCTTCGAGTCTTCGACTCCGATCGGTGCCGGTAGGGTTGCCAGGTTTTAAGCCTTCTGAGGACTGCGACTGGCTGATGTCGGTCACCGACCCTCACCGACGGTGCCTCCACTGTCTCGGCGTCGATCATGACTACAAGACCTGCTCCGACTGTCGGGCCTTAACACCGAAAGCTAGGCGGGAGCGGTCCCGCAAGCGGCTTGTGCTCCGGCAGTCGGCCCGCGCCGTGAGAGGTCCCTGTCCGGACGGAGGTCGAGGGACCGGTCGCGGGGGCGAAGCCATCATAGCTCTGGGAGTCGACATCACTCCTCAGGTTCGAAGTCGCCAGGTAAGCACAAGAAGTCGAAGAGACGTCATCGCTCTTCCGACTCCCCCCGACGCTCGCGCCATGCGGCCGGGGGTTCGGGTGACACCGCCCACACGGCTCCGTCGGAGTCGCGGGCGTCGCGACCTGCCCCATACCCTCCGGTCCCTGGGCAGCAAGCGACGCCGGAGGAGATCGAGCACTTCCTCATGGCCATGAGGTCCCTCTCTCCTCCGGCGGGCTCCGCGGTGCCTTCGGGCCCAGCGGACCTGTCTGGGGGCCCTAGCGGGTCGGGTGCTTCGGCCCCAACGCCGCCGGCGCCTTCGGGCCCGGCGCCGCAGGGCCCCACTGGATCCGCTTCTGGATCCGGATCGTCGCCGGTCGACCTTACGACCTCACCGGTGCGGTCCCGCAGGTGTCACCTCCGGCGCCGTCCTCGGGCGTCGCCGTCTCCGATACCTCCCTCGACCCGGTTCCGGCGTCGGAGCGGCGCCGCTCTCGACGCCGCTTGGGGAGTTTTACTTCAATGAACCGGCCCCATCATTTGACAACCCTGAGTATCAGGAGATGGTTGATGAGGAGTATTGGGAGGGGTCAGAGGACCCTCTGACACGTGAGTGTCAGTCCCAGGAGGACTGGACAGGTGGACTTGGGGATGCCAGTGGTCTGGACACCTCGCCAGACACTGGTTTTGTCTCACCTCCTACTGTGGCTTTGGAGGAGGGGGCAACCTTCAGTGTGGTGTTGACGAGGGGGGCCAAGGCCTTGGGCCTTGAGCTCCCCGTCGCGGCCGTGAGGACTAACCTCCTCACTGAGGTCCTTAAACCGCAGTCAAGCTCGGCTGGGCCTCTGCTGCCGTTTAATGAGGCCTTGACTGACGTTCTTTTGGGCTCTTGGTCCAGACCCACTACAGGCCAGCCTGTAGATAGGAAGGTGGCCAGACGCCACCGCCCGGCCTCGGGCGACCCTTGTTTCCTGTCCATCCACCCCACCCCGAGAGGCTGGTCATCCAGGCCTCGAACTCCCAGACTGCATTCCCGTCAGCGCCGCCTGATCGGGAATCCAAGAGGTATGAGAATTACGGAAAGAAAATATTCTCCTCCCTTAGTCTGGGACTGCGGTCTTCCAACAGCGCTTGCCTCTTGGGCCGCTACACCCACTCCCTGTGGGATACGGTTGCGGACGTGCTGCCACAATGCCCGGCAGAGGTCAAGGCTAAACTCGCCCAAGCCCTTGCGGAGGGTCGAGATGCACCACCTTTTTCCATCCGGTGTGGGCTGGATACCACCGACTCACTGGGCAGAGCGATGGCAACGACGGTGGTGATTCGTCACCACGCCTGGTTGAGGTCCTCCAACTTTTCAGCGGATGTCCAGAATACCCTCATGGACATGCCGTTTGATGGCCGTCGCCTTTTTGGCGACAAGGCAGACCATGCGCTTGAGCGCTTTAAGGACTCCAGGGCTACGGCCAAGTCCTTGGGCCTCTCGGCCCGCACCAGCAAACGGGTGCCTTTCGCTCCTTTCGTGGCCAGGGAAGGGGCGCCCCCACACGCGCTGCCAGCCACGCACGGCAGACTAACATCCAACGCGGTGGCGGCCGTGGAAACCGCCGTGGCGGCGGTCGGGGACAACGGCGAGGCCAGTCCACACCTTCCCCCGCAGCATCCGCCTCAAAAACTTCGTAGTCCGTGCTTTCGGGCCCATGTGACGCCAGTGGGGGGCAGGGTTCGCCATCACCACTCCTACTGGCGCACTGCCACATTGGACAGGTGGGTGCTGCAAATCGTCCGAAGGGGCTATTCTTTCCCCTTCGAGATGACCCCTCCAGCCATGCCACCCCAATAGCACCGCGTATCGGGGAATCATTTGCAGCTTCTGCAGGAGGAGGTTACGCCCTCGTGGCCAAGGGTACCATCGAGCGCGTTCCTGGGCCAGAAGTAAGGTGGGGTTGCTACTCCCACTACTTTCTGGTACCCAAGAAGGGCAAAGGGGGCCGACGCCCTATCTTGGACCTATGGAACGTCAACGGCTTCCTCCGGAAGGAGAAGTTCAAAATGCTGACACTGGCTCAGGTCTTAGCTGCCCTGGACCCAGTAAACTGGGTGGTAGCGTTGGACTTGCAGGACGCTTATTTCCACATCCCCGTCCTGCCGGCCCACTGGCGCTATTTGCGGTTCACTGTAGGCCAGGAGCACTTTCGGTTTACCGTGCTCCCCTTCGGCCTTACCAGCGCCCCACGGGTGTTCACGAAAGTGATGGCGGTGGTCGCAGCTCATCTGCGCAGGTTAGGGGTTTCAGTCTTCCCCTACATCAACGACTGGTTGTTGAAGGCGGTCTCGCCCCAGACAGTCGTCAGCCACCTAAAGACGACAGTGGATCTCCTGCACCTGCTGGGGTTCTCCATCAACGTGCCGAAGTCACACATGTGCCCCTCTAAAAAGCTCCTCTTCATCGGAGCGGTTTTCGACTCGGCGCAGTTTCGGGTTTATCCCCCCGAGCAGCGGGTTCGGGATATTCAGGCTCTGATTCCGATCTTTCAGCCTTTATCCCGAGTCTCAGTCAGGTTGACGCTGCGGCTTCTGGGGCTGATGGCTTCCTGCATCCTTCTGGTGCATCACGCCTGTTGGCAGATGCGGGCTCTGCAGTGGGAACTGAAGTTTCAGTGGGCCCAGCATCAGGGCAACCTGTCCGACCATGTCCTTATCTCGGAGGGCACTGCAAGACAGCTGCAGTGGTGGCTCACGGACCGCGATTGGGTCAGCGGCAGATCCCACTCCCTTCCCCAACCGGAGCACGTAGTTGTGACGGACGCGTCCCTCCAGGGCTGGGGAGGCCACATGGGAGAGGCGGAGATCAGAGGCCTTGGTCTCCAGCGGAGTCCCGGCTCCATATCAACCTTTTGGAGCTGCGGGCGATTCGTCTTGCACTGAAGGCATTCCTCTCCTCTGTCCGGGGTAGTGTAGTGCAGGTGTTCACAGACAACACCACCGCCATGTGGTACTGCAACAAACAGGGCGGGGTGGGGTCGTGGACCCTCTGCCAGGAGGCTCTGCGCCTTTGGCAGTAGCTGGAACATCAGGGCGTGACCCTGGTGGTTCAACACCTGGCAGTTTCTCTGAACTCAGCCGCCGGTGCCACTCGGACGTGGCGCAAGGTCTCTTTCTGCAGTGGGGAGAGCCTTGGTTAGATCTATTCGCCACCGAAGAGAGCACGCAATGTCAGCAATTCTGCGTGTTGGCATTTCCAAGGCGGCATTCACTAGGCGACGCTTTTCGTTGCAAGTGGGTTTGTGGTCTGTTGTATGCCTTTCTGCCTATACCACTTCTGCCCAGAATGCTGAAGGAGATCAGGCGCGACCGGACCCAAGTCATTCTTGTGGCTCCGGACTGGGCTTGAAGTGTTTGGTTTTCCGAGCTACTCGGGATTCCCCGATCCGACTGCCTCTTCGGGAGGATCTTCTGTCGCAGCAGCAGGGGAGGGCCCTCCACTCAAACCTGTCCAGTCGTCACCTCTTTGCGTTTAGAATGAGCTGCGACAGTTGATTCCTTTCGGCTTGTCTCCTGAAGTCTGTGATGTCATTCTGGCAGCCAGGCGTCCCTCCACTAAGCTGGTATACGCCTGCAGGTGGAACAAATTTGTGGCATGGTGCACAGCAAAGGCTGTGGATCCCCTTTCTACCCCTCTTTGAGAAGTTCTTCTGTTCCTTCTTTCTTTGGCCAGCAGGGCTCTGCTATGGGCACTATCAAGGGCAACCTTTCTGCTATTTCGGCCTTTCTCCGGCTTCCTGATCAGCCCTCTCTTTTCAAGTCCCATGTTGTAAATAGTAAATAGATTCCTCAAAGGCATTACTCATCTTTTCCCTCCTATTTCTTTCATAATGCCTGTAGGAAGGTGAATATCTGATTATGGTTGCCCACAACTTTTTGCCTAGTGTTTTGCTGGTTTTCGACATAGTTGGCCTGGGATCCTGCTATTCAGGACCCCAGGCTTCCTGCTCTCTCTGTTAAAATGGACTCCATGTACCTTAGGTACATATCTAATTGGTATTGGGTCACTCTTGTAAGTCCTTGTACAGTGTACCATAGGTACCCTGGGCATAAGTGCACCCAAGGCATACCAGGGGCTGCAGCATGTATTATGCCACCCCTGGCTGGCCATCCAAACTGACACAACTGGCTGGTAACACAGCCAGGGCAAGGTGGTGTAATCACCCTTTGCTTTAGATATAGTATACCTACATCTAACCCTAAAATGGACACAAGTCACTCCTTTGGCAGGCCTTATCAATCCTGTAGGCAGAGTGCTCGGAAATATGTGAGATTGTGCTCTAGCATAAGCTGAGCCTGTCTGCAGCTTTCGGAACCATGTCCTTTAGCTGTTTCCATGATAACGCTATACCATATACTCTTAAGTGCATTATAATCCTCGCGGTTATTGCTCAGGTCTCCATCTTCCTCAATCCACCCTTGGATCGCTCCGGACATCTTCCTCCTGGTCGCCTGCAGCATCTTTCTTCAAGGCTCCATAGACTTCGACGCGGAAACCCAACACACTTTCACACCTATGCACCAGCAGCCCGTGGGTGAGGTAACGAGAGCATTTCGGTGCTCAAGGGTAGATTGACTCTCCTAGTGTCCAGGTATCCTGTCGTTTTAGTCTTAACCAGTCGGAACTGTCTTTTACTTACCTTTTCGTAACTTGTAGTGTCCATTGACTTTGTCCCGCATCTCGCGTGTGAGTTCACACTCCGTGGCCTCCTGCTCCTTACCTAAGGTTAGGGTAGTGTAGTCACAGCGATCCTACAGCCTCTGGACATCTTAATTTCCTCTATCGATTTCCTTATACCATTTACTTAGTATATGGTTTGTGGGACTTTCAAGCAGAGGATTTGCCGGACTGACCTGTTTGTGGGACACTGCTTCTGCCAAACTTTCCTGTTGGTGTTTGTTTTGGGACTTGCCACAGCACCTCGCCGCTTCGTGGTGCAGAGTGAGGGAGCCTCCTTTAAAGGACCCTGTGTGCTTGAGGGGAATTCCATCTGCTATAGGGGTGGAGCGCTGCAGGGACTCGCTTGCCCAGGACTCCCTGCGTGGCCTCTGATACCTGGTCTGCGCCCCCTGATAGCCCCGCCCACTGGCCGTCGCACACTCTATTAAATCGGCCCACCGTTCCGCCGCGCGGGACGCCGGGCGAAGCCCGGGCAAAGGGCGGGCCCGTTTAATCCCGTTAAAGACCGGGTAAGACTGGACTGGGCCCCCCCCTCTTATATTTGAACTTTGGACTCTAGTTATATTTTCTTATATATAACGCTAACTCCTAACTGATTTTTTTGTAGTTTTTGGTAAAATTTACTAATGTCATGACGACTAGGGGTAGCAGGAGTAAAACTGCACAGGGGGCAGCGCATGCTATTGGCCCAATCAATCAGTATATAACTAGGGCTAATGAGGCGTTCAATCAAGGCATATCACTCCTAGAGCGTAGGGTTTCTCAGGATCTGGCCTTAGCCAAGCGATCATCAATGGGCTCTCTAGTGCTAGCCAAGTCACCCACTAACCCACGGGAGAACAGGCCCCTAATTGAAGTATGGGTAGAAACACATAGTGTGCCAAATACGATTGATCTTTCGGCATCTTTGGTACTCTCGGATACGCAACTAAATAAGGCGCTTGAGAAGACGCCCAAACTTTTTGCGAGCCCGAGGCAGGAGGTCACCAACACAGAACATTTAAGGGGAAAGAGGGAGGGTGCTATACCAAAACGTAAGAAGCCCAAGGATGTAAAAAATGGTAAACCTAATAAAGAACTTCCCATCACTCATACGCCAGGAAAAGATGTACCTACACAGAGGGGTCCAATCAATATAGCAACGTATATGATAACCCTCTCTTTAAACCCAACAAATCTTAATTACCCTGGTAGTCTGGGTGAGGGTTGCAAAGTATGTGAGGTAAACATCCAACTATTACTCAGATTGGGAGAACTTATCAAAATCTACATGCAGCCCATCAAACTATCTCTCTCAAATATTGAAAAGCAGATAGCTTCTATGAATGCAACTTCTAATATTCAGACGGGTGCCGGGTTGGTTAAATCAGGGGGGTCAAAAACAAATAGCAAAAATACAACGGTGGAGTTGCAAGCCACAAAAGTAGCCACCGATGGGACCAACATAAAAACGAAGCCAACTCCAGCTGTATTGAAGAAGGTCATAGAGCCATCTAAAACCCCAGTCCCTTCTGACAATACGAAAGCTATGCCAGCCAAAACATCAGGGTCACAGTATACTAACGATAGGAACAGGGGTGGGAGTGGGCACCCAACACATCTACCACCAGAAGCAAGCCCATATGTTGAAATCATGACCGGAGTTCCCGAGCTAAGTCAAATGCGGAGGAACCGACATGGTCTTTAAAAAACAAGGTACAACATTGGCTTACTATTAATAGACCGCTGCCACCTCACTGTAGTAGCAGGATCTCAATGGTGCGCAGGGTGCCCTGGATAGGAAACGAGAGGAAAAGGACCCGGGGGGGGATTGCGTCATAGTCAACTTTGACGACCCCCGTACGGCCGATCACATTTGCTGTTGGGGTATGCAGGCAAAGAATGACGGAATAGAGACAAGAAGGCTTTCTTTTTTCTACCCTCCACTAATCGATATAATGATGCCCCTGATTGGAGCTGGTCACAAGTGGGAAACTGGGATAGAAGAAGGGAGTGGGTTGACTGATCAGGTCACGGAGGTAGAGACATAGCTCCTTTTGTAGGCTGGAGAGGCATACCAGTCGCAAATAGGTTCAGCTGCCTAGAAGCGGTGGATTGACCACCATTGCGTACTGGACATGGCCTTGCGACCATTGAATACCCTAGTCCCAAACCTTCACGACCTCTGGTTAGCTCTACGACCAATATAAACACAGATACTAGCTATATGACCCCAGTGTTGCAGACAACCGACCAAGTTATCTTACAGGTCCCAGCTTTATGTCCCCACCCTATTTCTGTACCAGGGCCTAGTATTGTTCAGTCCATGCCTTCTATTGTACTCATGCCTTCTATTGAATGCCTGGGTCCTCAAAATAGCGACGGTCATGATCCCAGGGGTACATTAAAGATTCTTAGTTGGAACCTAGCAGGTATCCACAGGAAATTGGGCTCACCAGAGTGGAATGCTTTAGTGGAGGCGCATAAGATCTGTCTGTTCCAGGAGACCTGGAGCTTAGAACCACTCCATCAAGTTGGGTATGTCACATACTCTGTGCCTGCAGTACTCCCTAGAAATGGGAAGGGCCGTTCCTCGGGGGGGCCTTCTCACCTGGGTAAGTATCTCCCTTAACTGCCGTACAATACTTAAGCAGATTAATATCCCCGATATTCTAGGAATCTCCTTGAGAGGTCCCCGTAGGGGGTTAACCCTCGATTTGTTTAATATATATGTCAGAGCTACCAAACATGGGTCTATGTCCCCGATAGTGACCATTCTTGAAACAGAGCTCAGAGAAAATACTGTTGGTGCCCAAGTCCTGGTTGCGGGAGACTTTAACTGCACCTATGAGCCTCTCACAACGGATGACATTTTGGACCTGGGTGAGGATGATGCTAGAAGGGGTATTCCAGCCCTAACTATTCCTCCGATCAAAAGATGGTCCCAAAGTGCGATCCAGTTAAATGCTCTAACGTTGGAGTTTGGCCTAAGAGCCACAAATGGTCTTACAAACTCAGACCCCATGGGTGCTGCTACATTTAATAGAGCCAACTACACCTCAAGGATCGATTACATTCTGCTAGATTTTCCACTTTGGGGATTAGTACAGGATATGGTAGTTTTACCTACTGTAGAAAGCGATCATAATTCGCTTTCTCTGACTCTTAAAAACCCTTGGCCTAGCAAAACACTTGAAATGTCCCCTAAGCAATCTCATAAAATTTCTGTCTCCTCTTGTGGGAGACGCTTGAAGTGGAATAAAGTTTCCGCTGATGAAACTAAACTTAACACTGTCGATGAAATGCTTACAGCTTCACAAACGGAGTTGGATACTATTGATCCGGCCCTGTTAACAACTGGAAGGGTCACATCTATTTATGAGGGTACACTTAGGTCTATTGGGGACGTATTTTTGAAAAAGGTGTGTGTGGGTAGGAACATGGCAACCCGGAATCCAAGGGGCAAGCATGATTGGTATACATCTGCATGCAGGCACGCAAAATCTCTTTTGATTGAGGCTATTAAAAGCAAATCACAAGCCCTGATACAGGGAGCTAGGAAAGAGCATAAGCAAATATTGGCAAGTGCAAAAAAGGAGTGGGAAGAAGATTACTGGCGTACTTTAAAAGAGGCAAGCTCTGGGAAAGATTCAAGGCGTTTCTGGGATACAATCAGAGCCAGAAACAGACCAGATAGTGACCTCATAACATGTAACATTACTAGCCAAGTGTGGGTTAACCACTTTTCTAAATTGTTTACTCGCCAATCCGGAAATAACACCACAGTTACACCCAAGGATGAACAGGGCTGGGAGGTGGCTCTAATAAACCCCGACTTCCCAACAAAAAGAGTAGAGTATGCTATTGGCACTATCATGCCCCAAAAGGACTGGGAGGTAGATCTAGTAGACCCGACTTCTCAATAAAAGAAGTAGAGTATGCCATTAGTACCATCATGCCCCAAAAGGCGGCCGGTCCAGATGGTATTCCCGGGGACCTGCTTCGTTCAGATATCCCGAAATGGGGGAAATTCATTCATTGCCTGCTCATTGCCATCTGCAGGGGTGCACCGATTCCCACATCCTGGAAAGGGGCGGAAGTCGTCCCTATTTTTAAAAAAGGGGCTAGGGACGACCCGTCGAATTATAGACCTATAAGCCTGTTGGACATAACCCAAAAGGTAGTCGGCAAGGTGCTGTTGGTTAGAATATTACAGTGGATTAGTGAAAACAACATCCTTTCTGACTACCAGGCAGGATTTAGAGCAGGCACTGGCACAATAGAACAAGCCTTTAGATTGATGCTAGTGTACTGGAAGGTGGTGGTCATAGGCAAAGGCAGTCTTTATCTCGCTTTTATCGATTTAAAGACTGCCTTTGACCTTGTACCTAGGGAGACTCTCTGGAGAGTCCTTACTGACATGGGGATACCACAATACATTCTACTGTTACTTGTAAGGCTCCATGAGAACAGCTTTGCCCAGATAAGATGGGGTACAGAGGGAGAGAAAACCAGCAGAATCCCGGTAGAGAGAGGGGTTCGCCAGGGATGTGTTCTAGCTCCCACCCTCTTCTCCTTGTATGTCAACGGTGTGGTTGAGCATCTGTTGAAAGATCCTTCAGATGAACCATCCCTGGCGGGGGAGCGTAACCCCAGCCTTCTCTTTGCGGGTGACACGCTCTTGCTATCCAAATCCCCAATGGATCTTCAAAAACTACTCAATAACTTCCAGTCTTTTTGTACAGAACGGGGCCTGGTAAACAATACCAATAAAACAAAATACCTTGTGATGAATCCCCCCAAAAAATCTGTGCGTCCCCCAAAGTTGAACGATGTACCTTTGGGGAGGGTGGATGTATTAGATTACCTAGTGTAGGAGAGTGGGGTCTGCAATCCTATGGTCACCCCCGATTTTTTGCTTTTTGCTTCACTGGTTTACGACTTTCCCTGGCTGTGGGCCTGTTAATCAGACCCACAGCCTAGCTGTTCTCTCTCTAAATTGACACACATGTACCTTAGGTGCATTTACCAATTGGTACTGGGCCACCTTATCAGTCCCTGTACAGCATACCTTAGGTATCCAGGGCCTAGGTGTACCCAGGGCCTACCAGGGGCTGCAGCATGTATTATGCCACCCCTGGCTGGCCATCCAAATCTGACACAACTGGCTGCACGACAGCTGGGGCAAGGTGGTGTAATCACCCTTTGCTTTAGAGATAGTATTCCTATATCTAACCCTAAAATGGACACATGTATTCCTATCAGTCACTCCTATGGCAGGCCTTAACAATCCTGAAGGCAGAGTGCTTGGAATTATGTGAGATGGTGCTCTGGCATGAGCTGAGCCCGTTTGCAGCTTGCGGAACCAAGTCCTAATAGCTGTTCCATGATAACGCGTACCATATACTCTTAAGTGCATTATAATCCTCGCGGTTATTTGCTATCTTTGGTATCGCTTTATCAAAACATGTCGAGTAAGGTGTCATACGAATTGGAATACTAACCCCTCGCCAATTCTGGCGACGGGGTTAGCATTCCGCCCTTCTAGAGGGACACGACATGTATGTAACTGTGAACCCCGGTTAAAGTTAACTCGAGCCTCAGCATCACAAAATGGATGCTGCCACCACAGACACAAGTCTGACCTCCTGCTGCTGGGAGTCCTTCCAGCGAGGAGAGCTTGGACAAAGGGTTTCCTGTCAGGGGCGGTGCTAGCACCATCCCAGACAGGGTTTTGTGTATCCCAGGTAGGCAGGGCTGAGAGGAAGGTGACTGCAAGTGGCACCCCGGTGCTCACTGTGCATATGCCAGCTCAAACCAGTTCCAGGGGCACCCCAGCCCCTGAGCTGGGGAAAGTCCGGACAAGGGAGAGGGGTGTAACCACCTCCTCCTGGTCCCACCCATGGGCAGGACCTAGTCGTGTGCCAGCCCCTTTTCTTAGAATAAAGGTAGGAGCGGGCCCCCTTCCCAAATTAGATAATCTTGAATCTTGAACTGCTTTCCACGAAAGGAACTCTTGACATTCTCTGACGACTCTCCCTTGTGGCTAAGGAGTAGCCACCCTGCACCCGCAGGCACCACCTAAGCATTTGCGGTTTGCTGCACGTCCATCCTCCGGATCAAGACTGACCAGCTCGACGAGACCCGGATTCCCTGGCATCTCTGACCTCTACCTGCATCATCAGCCCAGCTGAGATTCGTGGGTGTGACGAGACCTGAGGGACCGGCCATCTTCAAAACCTGCACGACACTTAACCAGCATGACCGCCGAGGGATCCTCGAGTGAGTGCACTGGGGATTGAGAAGCCCCAACCCAGAGCAGCTCCAGCATCGAAGTCCAGCCCCCCAGCATCCACGAGATCTGCATGGGGCCCGTCTGCTCTTTTGCTGCTTGCCACGTTGTCCGGTCACTTGCCCGTTGGCCAGTGACCCTCCTGACGACGTACCACAACGTTTTCACCGCTGGTCTGGTTGCTCCAGACTGGCCCTTGCTCCCTTCCAAAAGAGGAGCACCCCGGACCCTCCTGGTCCACTCCAGGCGCCATTTTGACTCCACCGCGTGGGCTTGCCTTTGCCAAGGTTTGTTGCTCCAAGCTTGGAGCAAGCATCGCCGACAGTAGACACCCTCGTGGGACAGCTCGCACCTCCAGCCTGGTCGCCGACAACGCCTCCTGGCCCGTGTGGCTGCAGAGTCCAGCGTCGCCCACTCACCTGATCGCGGTGACCTCATCCGGTGCCATCCTGGTGCCCACACAATCACTTACGACTCGCCACTGTGGAATATCTTCAGTTTAATATAGACTCGTCTCTATTGCGAATAATACTGTGGGTGGACCTTAAGCCAATGATTAGGGGGGCAGATATAAGCTTCCGCACGTGCGAGAAACGAAGACGTCTGACTCTGGTATTTTGAATTTGAGGAGCGCCATAGCCAGTTGGAGATGCGAATATTAGAAGAGTCAGACCCAAGCTCTCAGTGTAATCTCCTAATTATCCAAAAACAAATTCTCAGCTCCTTACTGACGTGGCCAAAGAGGCGTGGCTGGCGCCCCAGCATAGGATCTACCAATGGGGCGATAATTCCAGGAAAATGCTATATCGGCTATGTCAGGCTAGGTCAGCCCCTGTACAGTAGCCCTTCCTGAGGGACTTACACGGTGCGCCCTGCACAGTGGTCTAAGCTTTTGCATCCTTTTATTCCAATCTCTATCGACAGCGGGAGCTGATATCGGAGTCCCTCATAGATGAATTTCTATCAGATATTCCTCTTCGTAAGTTCTCTGATCAAGTACGGGACTTGCTAGATATGCCTATAACAATAGACAAACAAAAGGAGGCATTAGTAAGCATTCATCATGGCAAGGCCCCGGGTCCGAATGGCTTTCCAAGTGATTTCCTGTGCCCGCATATGACAACCTTGGGTCCACATCTGCTCGAGGCACTGCATGAGGCTCTAGAACAGCGTATCCTGCCCATGGACTGGCGGCATGCTGAGATTGTGATGTTCCTCAAGCCTGGCCGTCCTCCTGAGGACCCAGTTTCTTATGGTCCTAACCGAATTATCCATTACTACTACAGGCTTTAATTATCTAGGGGTCTATCGGCACCCAACATCACCATAGCAATCCCTGAAGGCTACAAGATCACTCGCAAGGACTGCACCAACGGAGTAAGAGATGGGATCGCCATCGTCCACAGAAACACTCTCAAAATCTCGACAGACACCGACGACACCCTCAGCACCGTCGAACACCAGCACTTCCAGACCCACACCGACCCAGCACCACCCTCAGAGGCACCCTTGTCTACAGACCCCCCCGGACCCCGACCTCAGTTCAGCAACTCCATCGCGACTTCATCAGCACACACTCCCTCGCCTCCACGGACTACATCCTCATCGGGGACCTGAACTTCCACCTCGAGAACAACAACGACACCAACTCCACCACCCGGATCGACAACCTCAACAACCTCAGACTCCGACAACTCGTCACAACACCCACTCTGCCGGCCACACGCTTGACCCCATCTTCTCAGCAAGCCCCCAGATCTTCTTCAACCGCACCACCGAACTCCACTGGACCGAACACCGCTGCATCCACTTCACCTTCCGGAAACCCACCATACACCACCACACCCAGCAGATGTCTTGCCGCTGCTGGAGCAAGGTCACCGAGGACCAGCTAACCACCGCCCTCGCACAGAGCCCACCCGCAGACCCAACTGACCCAGACGCCTCAGACAATGGATCGATGACTGCACCAACACCCTTGCCCCGCTCAAGAAGCCCTCCATCACCCTCACCAGCAAGAGAGCCAGCTGGTTCACCAAAGGCCTCCAGGCGAACCTGCCAAAATCTCGAAAAAAAACTGGATCCGTGAACAAACACCGGAAAGCTACACAGCCCACAAGAACGCCACCCTCAGACACCACCACCTCATCAGATCCACCAAAAGGACCTCCTTCAAAGACCGCCTAGACAACAACGCACACAACAACAAAGAGCTCTTCACCATCGTAAAGGAACTCTCTAACCCCAGATCCAAAACTAACGACATCCCACCGTCACAAGACCTGTGCAACTCACTGGCCACCTTCTTCCATCACAAGATCGCTGACATTCACGACAGCTTTAACTCCATCTCCACCACGGCAACCGCTGAGACCCCCACCCCCACGACCACCACCCGCACCAACTGGCTGCTCGCCTGGACCAACATCAATGACGACGACACCATCAAGATCATGAACAGCATCCACCCCGGATCCCCCGAAGACCCCTGCCTACACCACATCTTCAACAAAGCCAACAGCACCATCGCACCCCAACTCCGGAAAACCATCAACATCTCCTTCGAGCTAGCAACCTTCCCGGAAAGCTGGAAGCACGCAGAGATTAACGCCTTACTCCAGAAGCCCAAGGCGGACCCCAAAGACCTCAAGAACTTCCGACCCATCTCCCTGCTCCCGTCCCCGGCTAAAGTCATTGAAAAGGCTGTCAAAAAACAGCAGACCAGCTTCGTCGAGAAGAACCACATCCTGGACCCGTCCCAGTCCGGGTTCCGCAGCAACCACATCACCGATACTGCCCTCATCGCCGTCACCGACGACCTCAGGACCCTGCTGGACAACGGAGAAACCGCGGCCCTCATCCTCCTGGACCTGTCAGCCGCCTTTGACACGGTCTGCCACCGCACACTACAAACTCGCCTCCACGACGCCTGAATCCAAGAGAAAGCCCTGGACTGGACCACTTACTTCCTCTCCGGCAGAACTCAGAGCGTTTGCCTCCCCCCCCCCCTTCCGCTCCAAAACCACTGAGATCATCTGCGGCGTACCACAAAGTTCATCCCTCAGCCCAAAGCTGTTCAATGTCTACATGGCACCGCTCGCCCACGTCGCACGAAGGCAGGACCTCAACATCATCTCCTACGCCGATGACACCCAGCTGATCCTTTCCCTCACCAAAGACCCCCACACCGTCAAGACCAACCTACATGAATGAATGAAGGCAGTTGCAGACTGGATGAGGAACAGCCGACTGAAGCTGAACTCGAACAAGACGGAGGTCCTCATCCTCGGACCAACCACGCACTCAACCTAGGGGTCATCCTCAACTCCACCCTCTCCATGACAAAGCAGGTCAACGCAGTCTCCTCCTCCTGCTTCAACACCCTCCGCATGCTTTGCAGGATCTTCAAGTGGATCCCCACGAAAATAGAAGGATGTCACCCAGGCCCTCGCCAGCAGTTGACTAGACTACGGCAACGCACTCTACGCAGGAGCCCCGGCCAAACTCCTGAAATGGCTCCAAACCATCCAGAATGCCTCCGCACGTCTAATCCTCGACATCCCCCGTCGCAGCCACATCACACCCCACCTGAGAGACCTACACTGGCTCCCCATCAACAAGAGGATAACCTTCAAGCTCCTCACCCACGTACACAAGGCGCTCCACGACACCAGACCAGCAGACCTCAACAGCCGACTCAGCCTCTACACCCCCACCCGCCAGCTCCCCTCCACAGACCGCGCCCTCGTCAATGTTCCCCGCATCCGAAGAATGACCACCGGCGGCAGATCATTCTCCCACCTCACGACCAAGGCATGGAACACCCTCCCCACCCGCCAGGCGCAGACCGAAGACCTCCTAACCTTCAGGAGACTCCTCAAGATCTGGCTCTTCGAACAGTAGAAGCCCCCTCAGCGCCTTGAGACCCTCACGGGTATGTAGTGCGCTTTATAAATGCCATGATTGATTGATTGGTTATATATTGCCAAGCCCTACGATCTCATGGGCGCACAATATCTCCCCACTACTTTCGGCTGTCCACAATGAAACAACGCTTTGGTCCTAGCAGCCTTTATCTATATATGGACGCTCCGCTATCTTTCAGATGCTGTCCTTTCCGTGTCTACTATATTGACTTCCGAATTTTCCATATACTATCCCTCCTACATGGTTTACGCAACTCAATGCATTCCAGAATAGATTCCTATGGCAAGGGGGTGCCATTCGGGTTGCACTTTGTATGTGTGCACAATCTACTTATTGCGGCGGCATTGCAGCAGCCGACGTCCATGCATATTATTCCGCCTCTCACCTTTTGGTGATTAACGAATGGTGGTATGAGTCCCGGTCGGATCCAGTCTACACGGTCGAGCGGGAGGCCATGGCTGGCACCCCGTTGCTTCACCTCCTGTACAGCAATGCACCCCTAGAAACACTCCCTCGAGCATGCCGGACAGTTATACAAATCTGGAGATGCACAGTTAGATCCATGGATGGTGGGGCAGATTAACTGGCTTCACTCCCTTCTGGCAGGGCACGTATCTGCGGCCCGTTTCCGCTTTGAGCAGGTTCAGTAAATGGGACTTTAATGGGATCTCTACGTTTGGGGATATCATGCAGGGCGCACTACCCTTAAGTCCTTTCAGCGGTTGCAGTCTGACTACGTTTTACATGAATCTGTTTCATCGTCATTTGCTACTTCGACACGCATTAGACCCCCAGATTCGTCATTTGGAGGCTGTACCAGAATATCCACCCACTAGAAGGCCACTTGCTGATCGGGGACTTAGGGGCTCACAAAATCCGACAAATCTATCAGACGCTCAACACCCACACTAAGACCACCATACACAAAACTAGAGTGGCATGGGAGGTCGATCTGCCAACCCTCACGTACAATGACTGGACGGAAGCCCTGGCTAGTCCCCTGTATGCGGCGGTGTCTTCCCTTTACTGACTCATCCAGTTTAAGTACCTCCAGCGCGTATAATACACTCGTTGTAGGTTGTGGAAAATGGGTGTTATCCAGTCTCCTCTGTGTCTCTGATGCAGCGACTACAACGTTTCCTTTCTCCATACTGTGTGGAGTTGTACGGGGATTCAGCCATCCTGGACTCGAGTGACCATCCCGCTCTACCCTAGGTTGTTTCTCCTAGCTAGCACAGATGACAATGGAGGGAATCCCTACAAGCAGCACCTCTTATTCTTGGGTCTTACCCTAGCCAAGTGGGATATCACACTGCATTGGAAGGCTTCGTCCCCACATAGTGTTGCTGGATGGAAAAAGGCAATGGACAGATGTATGACTGTTTTTATAAATGTGGGTAGGGGCATGGCCTTGCCCATTATGGCAGGCCCTCATCCCTCTGTGAACGATAGCATGCTCATTCCTGCCAGCCACCATCCCTTTTTTTTAGAAAGAAAAAAAAAACATGGTGTATAGTGGGCTGACTGCCATCTCTCTCCCCCCCCCCCCCCAGCCGCCCCCTCTCCATCCCCCGGGGAGTGGGTGGGCAGATCGAGGGTAATAACTCATCTACCTCCGGAGGGGGGAAGAAAATTTTTTCTTTTGTGTTGGGGTGAGGGCATTGGCATGCCCATTGTGGGTAGCCACTTCGTGCATCAAAGTCATAGTGTCTCTATCACTTTGCACAGCAATATCGAAGTGTCTCAATCATTCAGTCAGTCAGGGAATTGTGAAGCGCGCTACTCACCAGTAAGGGTCTCAAAGCACTGGGGGGCAGCTACGAGTCAGCCAAAGAGTCAGGTCTAGAGGCTCTTCCTGAAGGTGTGCAGCGTGGGGGAGCGTCTGATGTTGACCGGGAGCTCGTTCCAGGCCTTTGCCACGACATAGGAGAAGGTTCTTCCACCCGCTCTAGTTCTGCGAATGTGGCAGGTTTCTGCTAGGGAGAGGTCAGCAGAGCGAAGGTTTCTCTTGGGTACGTGAAAGGAGTCTCTTTTGTTGAGGTATTTGGGTCTGGTTTGTGGAGGGATTTGTAGGCGTGGGTGAGTAGCTTGAAGGTTACTCTCTTTTTGACTGGGAGCCAGTGAAGGTTTTGCAGGTGTTGGGTGATGTGATCATGTTGTGGGATGCAGAGGACGAGTCCGGCCACAGTGTTCTGGATGGTCTGGAGTTTGCGCCGCTGTTTTTTTTTTATTTCAGCGTAGAGGGTGTTTCCATAGTCCAGTCTGCTTGTTATGAATACATGGGTGATGGTCTTTCTGGATTTGGGGGGTGTGGGGGTCCATTTGAAGGTCTTGCAAAGGATGCGGAGGGTGTTGAAACAGGTTGAGGTGACGGCATTGATCTGGCTGGTCAGGGTGAGGGACCCGCCAGATCACTTCAGTGCATCAACTTAGTATTACATAGCACTGCATCAGATTAGCCTCTATAACATACTGGTACACACTACGAGCTGTGAATACATTTGCTCCATCATGCACATCAGTGCAAATGAAAAGAGCCCTATAACACATAGCACATGTAGTCTTAGCACTGCGTGGCAATGGGAGCTGGGAGCCTTGACAGTATGTAACCTTAGCTGTCTCCTTCAAGTCTGGTGGGCAAAAAAACTGAGATGACAACATTTAACAATACACGCTACAAGACTCAGATGATGCTTGCTTTACAACAAAGATAGACTTTAAAAAGAGGATTGTCTTCAAAAAGAGTGTCAACTCCAAACGACTGAGCAGCTTTAGAAAGAGGGTTGACTCCAGGCACAAGATCACTCTGGAAAGGAGCACCTAAAACTTGAGGTACTTGGTTACATATTTTTAGGATGATATCAAGGAGGACCTTTAGCTCAACTCACACATCATCTCAAAACCTCAAGCGATGCCTTGATACAATTTAATAATCCTTCAACTCACTATCTGCCAATGACTTCACCAATTTCACAAAAGCTGGTGTACAACCGTTGTACATCTGTCCAACCCTTATATTCAAGTCTCCCCCCACACAGAACTGTTATCAACCATTCTTTGGAGTCTGGACTACTTCCTCAGGCTCTCAAAACCTTCTACAGCAGATGTGTTATATAAAAACTGAGTAGTAAGCCATTAACCTCATTCAACTATTGCCCAATCTGTAAAGGTCCGTTCTTCGCAAACTGATTGAACGGGTTGCTTATGTAAATTATCAGCTTACAAAGGAGTCCCGTCTTCTTTTCAACATAAGAACAGGAATCCTCCCAGGAGCATGAATCTGCAAAATATCATGATTACAGTAGACTGTAATATGGTCATATTTATAGGCATACAAGGGAATGTTCTTCGCTGGATTACTTCTTGACTAGTGGATCCCTTGCTTTATCTCAGTTTTCCCTTTCTGGCACTTTTCCCTCAGGGACAGGAGTAGTTACTCGATATGAGTAACACCCTGACATGAAATAGCAAATTGGGAGGCATGAGGCTGGTCTGAAGTTGAGTTACCTCCTACTGCCAGAGGGGTTATGCTAGATCACAGCAATCCTGAGAGTGATTAAGAGGACGACTGCATCGAGAAACTGGTGAGAGTGAACCTGCTGGAGGAGCAGGGAGGAGACCCCCTCAATCTCTAGGGCAGTGCTTTTCAAACTTTAAGACCCATGATCCCATTTTTAGAACAACAAACTTTCGCTACCAACCTATCTTTAATGGACATGAGGGTGGCGATTTTTTTTTTATGTAACTAATGTATCATGCGATAGTGCACTGACAATTACAGACAACGCATTTTCCATTGAAATGCCAATACATTTGCGCAGACATATTGTTTTACTGATAAAAGTATAGAGTACACACATGATGTGTGGAAATCGGGTTTCAAGTAGTATTGATCATTATTGCACCACTAAGTGTCTTGATTTCTTTTGATCCAATTACAATCTTTGTTTTCATCACACTTCAATAATACAAAAAAAGTGCTTTATTTTTGCTTTCCTAACGGCTAAATGAGTACAGTTCCTTTACAGGCATTTGCTTTTTGTTGTGTGTTACAAAAGAATTACATCCTGCAGACGTTTCCTTCACACTCGCTTTACCCTGGTAAGATTGTCACATAATGTACTTTACTTTTCACTCTCTGACTGCAAAGTAAGAGCAGGTTTTAAACATTAATCATGTTAAAACAAAAATAAACAGCAATGTGTCTGAAGACATAGCCTGACCTTTGATCTCTGTCTTTGAAGCATACCAAATGTGAAAAGATAAAGAAATTAAAGGCATCATTATTCATTGCTTGGAATTTCGTGACCCACCAAAAATCGGCTTGCGACCCACCAGTAGGTCACGACCTACAGTTTGGGAAACACTGCTCTAGAGAGGTTCCAGTTTGAATTCCATGTGGTTCCTGGACTTCACAGGCAAATGACCTTATACAAGAGGGTAAAATAATTTCAAATGCCTCAATCAGGTGCGCTCTTGATGTAGCAGACACTGCATCTAGAGCAATAAACACTAGTTTCCTCCTTAGAAGACATGCGTGGCTACGCATTTCAGGGTTTAAGCTGGAGGTGTAAACAACCATCTTAAATCAACCATTCAACCAACAACAATTGTTTGGTCCAGAGGAAGACATAGTACTTGAGAAAATGAAAAAAGACACTGATACAGCTAAATCTATGGGGGCTCTGCAGTCCACTCAAGCAAGAGGCTCTTTTCGTCGCTCCTTTTACAGAGGAGGCTCCAAACAAACTGGAGCAGACAATTCAACTTCCTTTAAAAACAGTACACAAACATCCTCCAATAGAGGATATTTTAGAGGAGGCTACAGAGGTAATAACAGTAAGGAAAGAGGTTGAGGTAATAATAACAATCGATCCTCTTCCACCACTAAACAGTGACTTCCTTCATCTCCCCCAACAGCATCCCACTCCTGTAGGGGGAGATTAACACAGTTCCTACCTGTCTGGAATTCCATCACAAAAGACAAGTGGGTAAGACAGATTATCCAGTATGGTTACTACCTAGAGCTTGCGGCTACCCCTCCAAATTTACCACCCAGACACTGTCCAATGTCCACAGAACATCTAACGCTGCTCCAACAAGAGGTTCTCTCATTGCTGCAAAAAGATGCAATAGAGTTAGTTCCATTGCAACATCAAGGAACAGGAGTCTACTTACTCTACTTCCTAATACCCAAAAAGGATGGGACACTAAAACCAATTCTAGATTTAAGGCCTCTCAATCTGTATATACACTCAGATCATTTTCACATGATCACTTTACGAAAAGTGCTCCCATTGTTGCAACAAGGCGATTTCTTCACTACATTAGACCTCAAAGACGCCTACTTTCACATTCCCATACATCCTTCTCACAAGAAGTATCTCAGGTTTGTGCTAGAAGGACAACACTATCAGTTCAAAGTCCTTCCATTCGGGGTCACAACTTCACCACGAGTGTTCACAAAGTGCCTAGCAGTAGTAGCAGCACATCTCAGAAGACTACATATCCATGTCTTCCTATACTTAGACGATTAGCTCATAAAAGCCAAGTCATTCAACTAGTGTGTTCAACACACATCTCAAACAATTCATACACTGTACAACTTGGGGTTTACAATAAACCACACCAAGTCACATCTATGGCCCTCTCATGTACATCAATACCTAGGGGCTACCATAAACACCAATACAGCTCTTGTTTATCCCAGTCCAGCCAGGATACAGAGCATTCAAGCCTTAGTCACAAGGTTTCAAAACTACCAATCTCTCCCAGCCAGTGTTCATGCAATTATTAGGCATGATGGCATCTTGCATTTTTATTGTACCTTATGCAAGACTGCAAATGCGCCCATTGCAGGAATGTCTAGCACATCAGTGGAATCAGGCACAAGGACAACTGACAAACTTGGTGTTGGTGGACAGCCGCACACATCGCTCTTTGCAGTGGTGGAACACCAAAAACTTGTCCAGAGGTTGGCCCTTCCTCGAGCCTGTTCCACAGATAGTACTGACAACAGACGCATCCCTGACAGGATGGGGTGCACATCTGCTCCACCACATAACTCAGGGAAGATGGACCGCCTAACAAAAGGTGCTTCACATCAATCACCTAGAGCTGCCGGCGATTTTCCTAGCACTAAAGTCCTTCCAAGTGCACATACAGAACAAAGCTGTCTTAATCCGGACGGACAACATGACAGCCATGTACTACATACAAAAACAAGGGGGCACACATTCCCTGCAACTGTTAAAGCTTGCACAAAACATTTGGAGATGGGCCATTCCACAAAAGATATATCTGCTTGCAGAACACCTTCCAGGAGTTCACAATCAGATAGCAGATCTGTTATGTCGACAGACACAACAGATTCACAAATGGGAACTACATCTGCAAGTTCTTCAGCCGTTCTTTCACAAGTGGGGTCATCCAGACATAGACCTGATTGCCACACACGAATGCAATATGGATGACCTGGTCAGGCAGATTTGCGTACGCTTTTTCGCCAATCCCACTAATACCACTAGTAGTACGCAAGCTCAGACAACAGTCTCTCAAACTGATCCTGGTAGCTCCCACATGGGCACGCCAACCGTGGTTCACTACACTACTGGAACTCTCTCTAGTTCCACACCAAAGACTGTCTCTGACACCATCCATGCTAACGCAGAACCATGGAGACATCAGGTATCCAGATCTAAGTCAACTGAATCTGGCGATCTGGCTCCTGAAGTCTTAGAGTTTGGTTACCTTAACCTGCCACCAGACTGTATGAATATCATTAAAGAAGCCAGAAGACCTACTATTAAAGATTGCTATGCTTCTAAATGGAAGAGATTTGCCATTTACTGCACTAATAAGAATACAAGTTACTTACCTGTAACTTTGGTTCCCCAGTATTGGTAACTTTCATAGATTCCCATGCTTTGTATCATTCCCGTCGTCGGAATGGGAGCCTCGGTAAATAAAAATACCATAGTAGTAAGCACAAAGTGAAAAAATAGGCCTAGGCCTCATCTCTTTTTGTAGCTTATCCACCTCTTTTTGTAAAAGAGACCAAATTCTTGCAACAGCCAATCAGAGCAGCCTCACCCCACAGAACCTTCCTGAGAGAGCCTCAGAGCCTCAGATTTTCGTAGCCGTTGTGAACAGCAACATCACCGAACCATAAGGCTGAGCTTTCCCAGGGGAGGAGGTTGGGCGCATGGGAATCTATGAAAGTTACCAATACTGGGGAACCAGAGTTACAGGTAAGTAAATTGTTTTCTTGCCCCAGTATTGGAACTTTCATAGATTCCCATGCTTTGTATCAGAATAGCTAGCAGTAAAGAGAAAGCATATTTTGTCATCTGTATATCAGTAAATGTCATACATAATCATTATAAAAAAGCAAATACACTTTGACAACACAAAGCAGAACAACTACAAGTAATACAAAATATGCAATACAGGAAAGCGGTGTAGAAAGGAAAGCTCACCGACTTATTGAAAAAGGTTCCTCAAAACCGCTTGGCCCACTGCCGCATCCTCCTTCACAGAAGAATCCAAGCAGTAGTGGCGAGTGAAGGTGTGGACACTGCTCCATGTCGCCGCTCTACATATGTCCTTGATTGGGACACCTGAGAATAGAGCCACCGATGAAGCCATTGACCTCGTAGAATGAGCACGAACTGCTCGCTGAAGTGGCTTTCCCGCTTCTTGATGGCAAAACTGGATGGCACCTGATATCCAGCGGGAAATGCAGGATTTAGAAACCGGACAACCCTTTCTTGGAGCACTGTATGAAACAAAAAGCTGGGAAGACTTCCTGAACAGTTTCGTCCTCTCTAAGTAGAACTTGAGACATCTATGAATGTCCAAAGAATGTAACGCCCTTTCCGCTGGCGTGGAGGGACGCGGGAAGAAGGACTTTAAGATCACCGGCTCATTCAGATGAAAGTCTGAGGGGACCTTTGGAATAAATTTAGGATTCGTCCGCAGGATGAGAACATCACTCTTAAATTGTAGAAAGGGTTCCTCAATTGTGAAAGCCTGGAGCTCACTAACTCTTCTAGCCGATGTCAGGGCCAAGAGAAGAGCCAGTTTCCAAGACACAAACTTCATGTCGGCCCTGTGAATAGGGTCAAACGGGGCCTTCATCAGATGTGACAGGACCAAATTCAGATGCCAGGCTGGTGGTGAAGGCCGGACTGGAGGAAAAGCCATGAACAAACCTTTCAGGAACTGTTTAACGATCCTCTCAGACCAAAGGGAAGGACCTGATGATGATTGTCTAAATCTAGAAATGGCCGCCAGATGTACCTTTATAGAAGAGTGAGCCAATCCAGATTTTGCAAGATAAAGAATGTAAGGCAAGAGTTGGTGCGGTGCAGAAGTATATGGATGTAGACCTTGTCTCTGACACCAAAGGCAGAACCTCTTCCACTTCGCCCGATAGGATTTATTAGTACTAGGCGCGTGGGCCTGGGCTAAAATGTCTTTACATTCTCCTGAAAGATTCAGGAGCCACGCTGTCAATTGAAGGGACCTCAGGTCTGGATGCAGAACCTGTCCCTGAGCCATTGTTAACAGTGACGGAACAGGCCGCAGGAGAATCGGTTGATCTTGGGAGAGAAGGAGGAGTTCTGTGTCCCAAAACTACCTGGGCCATGCTGGTGGAATCAGAATCATTCTGCACGGCTCCGCCTTGAGCTTGTGGATCAGTCTCGGGATCAGCGGAATAGGTGGAAATGCGTAAACAAATGCGCCGTACCAGGCTATCAAATGCGCATTCCCCAAGGATCCCTGATGGTGATCCCTGTTTGCGTAGTACTGGCATTTGACGTTCTGAGGAGTCACAAACAGATCGATGGTTGGGGTCCCCCAACGTGAAAACAGTTCCTTCAGAATGGTCTGATCCAATTCCAATTCCCATTCGTGGCTGATAGTCTTTTGGCGACTCAAAGTGTCCGCTGTGGCATTGAGTGTGCCGCCAAGATGCTCCGCTGAAAGAGTGATATTGTTTTGGATCACCCAATTCCACAGTCTCTGTGCTTCCTTCAAAAGGGTGCAGGATCTCGTCCCGCCCTGCTTGTTTATGTAGTGCATGGCCGTGGTGTTGTCTGTACGAACCAGCACTGAACGGTTGCGGATCCTTGGAAGGAAAGACTGTAAGGCTAGACGGATGGCCATAAGTTCCAGTAGATTGATATGGAACTTGCCCTGGACTGTGCTCCAATGACCACTGACTTTCAGTTCTTGGAGGACCGCTCCCCACCCCTCCATGGAAGCATCTGTTGTCAACACCATGGGAGATGGTGGAAGTTGGAATGGCAAACCTACTGAAAGATTTTCTTTTAGTAAACACCAGCTGCTTGCTTTTCGCATTCCCGGTGTGATCACGATCTTGTCGTCGAAGGAGCCTGTTACCTGACGCCATTGCTTGTCCAGTTGTTCTTGCAGTGGCCATCATCTGAGCGGAGCCAGTCTCCTCACATAAAGTGTTTTAAGTACTCAATCTACACTAGACTTACCGGTCTATGACCATACTAAGTGCTTGATCACCCACCTCCGTCCCGCAATAGCCGCCTGGTGATAACCCGGTGTCTGTGGGTGCAAGTAAGGAGGTGGTTGGCGGGTCTGGTGCCCCTAGTTTTGTGTCCCCCAATGGGCGAGCCCCTAAACACCCCGTCCCACCTGCGGGAAAGGGCAGTTGTCATATCATTTCTGGTTTTTGTTTTATTTTGTTCATTGATGTGTTCCCGGCCAGTTGGGGTTGCCGGCGTGGGTGGGAAGAAACTTAATATGCATACTACTGTTTTTCATGTATTCAATATACTGTCATTGGGGGGGTTCTGTGGGAGGGTTCCGGGCGGGAAATGCCCTTGTTGGGATATCCTGTGAGACTCTTCTGACGTTTCCTCTCGAGCTGCAAACTCCCAACTCCCTCAAGGATCAACCAACTCAATCAGGATTACAACGCTGACTGAGCTAACTTCTCCCCTAGGGAAAGGGGAAGTGGACAGAGAGACTAACAGCAAATTAACCTTGCAAGAACTTCAGTTGTTGGTCTCTCAAGGAAATGCTCCAGGCCGTTGAACATTAACTTATAGGTTGCACAACACATGACCCATGTTACACAATAGTTAAGTTGGCCCAAGAACACTCTAAAACAAAGCTAGGAACTGACTCAGTCACTTGACAACCGAGACAATAGTTATACTTCTGTTCAGGAATTCCTGCAGTAGGAAGACAAGAAATTGCAGCCTATAACAAGAACATCATTGCTATAGGTTAATGTACAATCCTAACTGTCTTACAAGAAGAATAAACCTTTTTTAACATAGTTCTTTACAAGCTCCTAATTTACACAGGCTTAAAGCATTGAGAGATAAACCCCCAAAGAGACTTTTGCTTTTGTCAAGGCTTGTTTGTACTGACACAGTAATACTTTGAGAGGCAACCCCCAAAAGGCTCTTGCCTTAGCCAAGGCTTGTTTGAACTGTTTCTGTTTTGTCCTAGAGCATAAAGCCTTAACTTCGAAGTGGTTTAAATGCCCCTTGAGAATGTTTTACTGCCAAAAGTCATTTGCCTCTATCAAGGCTTGTTTAAACCTTCACTATTATCTTGCGCAGCCTCAACAGCGTTAAACAATTAATACCAAATTAAAGTCTTTTTGCCCCAGAAGCGCTACGCTTATCTTTCTGTTGCTGCTGAAATGAAAATCTTACTGTCCTTTTTTTTTGACACCAAGCGTCCAACAGGAGACTCGAACTGCCGTCAGAGAGGAGTTTTCACCGGGCAGACTTGAAGAGGGAAAGAGACCCGATGCTCCGCCTTCAGCGGAATTCGAGACTCAGCCGATGCAGTCTTCCGTGGAGAAGGGGCTCGGCTGGGAGTTAGGAATAAATGTCTTTTGGGAAGGGGGAATTTCTGGATAGGCTAGAACTACGAGAAGCTGGGAATCAAGGAAACCTCCAGCGCAGGATCAGAAGCTCTCGTCAGGCCCAACGAGAGTCGAAGCGAAGAGCCGTTGACAGAGGCTCCTATTTATAGCCTCAGCCACGAGAGTCAGTGCGAGCCCCTTAAGAGTGATGACACTGGACTCGTGGGCTGGCGCGAGCCTGTCTCTGAATGAGCTCACATTCTGAACAGTTAATCCTTCCAATACAGAAAACAACAAACAAGCATTGCTAAGGGCAATTCAATGGAACTTAACCTAAAGGATAAACCTAGTACTAATTCACATTCAATCAATTCCTAAAATACCAACTGACCCAAATTAGCTTAGAAGATTCACCAGAGGGTAACAGAATCTGTTTTTAACTGAATTTAGACAAGACGACCGGTAGCACCCCTAACAGTTCCTCCCCCCAAAGGTCGTCTTACAGGTCGAGGTTTGTCAGGATGCAAGGCATGAAAAGACCTAACAAGTCTAGGGGCATGAACATTTTTTTCAGGTTCCCAAGATCGCTCAGAAGGATCATAACCCTTCCAATCAACCAAATAAAACAAGGTACCTCGAACTCTTTTTGAATCTAAAATAGATTTAACCTCATATTCAATATGATCCCCAATAACCACTGGCGGGGGAGGGTTATCAGGTCGAGTGGTAGGCTCAAAAGGTTTCAAAAGGGATACATGAAAAACTGGATGAATGTTATACTCATCAGGCAAAACTAATTTTACAGAAACAGGATTCAAAATTTTCTCAATTTGAAAAGGACCCAAATACCTAGGTTTCAGCTTCCTAGGACCCTCTAATTTAATGTTTCTAGTAGACAACCAAACTAATTGACCTTCCTTGTACAGGGGGGAAGATTTACGATGAGAATCAGCAGTACGTTTCATAGTTAACTTACTTTTAATCCACTGCTTCCTAGCCCGCTCCTGAATATCCATCAAGGATGACAACCTATCAGACACCGCAGGCATAGACTGCTGTACCTCAGGTAAAAGAACAGGAAGTGATCTAGGATGTTGACCAGTGAGGAAGTAAAAAGGAGAACAACCTAAGGCTGAATGCGTGGTGTTATTGTAAAAGAATTCTGCCCAGGGTAAAACTTCATCCCAATGACCCAAGGAAGTAGTTAACAGACATCGTAAACCCTGTTCAACATGTTGATTGACCCTTTCTGTTTGCCCATCAGTCTGAGGATGAAAGGAAGAAGACAAAGCTAATTCAATTCCAAGTTGTTTACTAAGCTGTGACCAGAACTTAGATATAAACTGAGGACCCCTATCAGAAATAATCTTAGAGGGAAGCCTGTGAAGTTTGACAATATTTGATAAAAACACCGTACTAAATTCTGCTGCAGTTGGAATTTTGTGTAACGGAATAAAATGTCCCATCTTAGAAAGTAAATCAACCACCACTAGAACCGTAGTGTAGCCATTAGAATTAGGAAGGTCAGTAATGAAATCTAAACTAATGGTGTGCCAAGGTTGAGGAGGAATTGTCATTGGATGAAGTAAACCCATAGGAACTGCATGTAAGGCCTTTTGTCGTGAACAAACTGGACAAGCTTTCACAAACTGCTGAATAGCAGAAATCATTTTTTCCCACCAAAAATGACGTTGACATAAGTCCAACGTTTTATTAATGCCAGGATGGGCAGCAATAACCAAATCATGATTCCACTCAATTACCTTGTCCTGTAAACCTTTAGTGGGAATAAACAACTTATTATTGTGATAAAATAGACCCCCACTGACTGAATTCCCTTTCTTGGACAACCACTCAAGAATATTATATTTCTTCAATTCATCCTTAATAGAATCCAAGAAAATTTCAGAATGAATCTCAGCAGCTATTTTCTCCTTAGGCAAAACACTTGGTGGCTCTTTTACTGAAATTAAATCTTTTTCACAAACTAATCGGGAAAGTGTATCAGATAACAATTGCTTATTTCCAGGCCGATACGTAATTAAGAAATCAAATTCACTAAAAAACTGTAACCATCTCATCTGTCTGGGAGTAAAAGCCTTAACCGTGGAATAAAATTGTAAATTTTTATGATCAGAAAATACTGTGATAGTATGTTTAGCCCCCAAAAGGTGATGTCGCCATTCTTGAAAAACATCCTTAATTGCTAAAAGTTCCCGTTCAGCAATAGTATAATTCTGCTCTGCCAACAAAAGCTTCCTAGAAAAAAAGGCAACTGGATGTAAATGACCAGTATTTGAATCCTTTTGAAGCAACACACCACCAATAGCAGTCTGAGAAGCATCCGCCTCAACAAAAAATGGCCTGTCAGGATCTGGATGAACTAAAATTGGAGCAGAAGTAAAGGCTTTCTTTAATAAAGAAAAAGCCTGATCCGCTTCTTCAGTCCAAGAAAAAACTTTCCCTTTCTTTAGTAATTGAGTAATGGGAGTAACAATTTCAGAAAATTTGGAAATGAAACGTCTATAAAAATTGGCAAATCCTAAAATTCTCTGAGTGTCCTTAACAGAAATAGGAGTTGGCCAAGTTAGAATTGCTTCAACCTTTTTAGGATCCATGTGAATTCCCTCAGGTGATAAGCAATAGCCAAGGAATTCTACCTCAGAGGCATTAAATACACATTTTTCCAATTTAGCAAATAAAGAATGATCCCTTAACCTCTGCAAAACCGCCTGAACATGTTGTATATGCTCCTCAGAATTTTTAGAATAAATCAAGATGTCATCAATATAAACAATACAACAGACATCTAACAGATCATGCAAAACTTCGTTGATAAAATATTGAAATGCTGCCGGAGCATTACAAAGACCAAATGGCATGACAGTATATTCAAAAAGACCAAATTTTGTACGAAAAGCGGTCTTCCACTCATCACCTTCCTTGACTCGAATCAAATGATATGCTCCTCTAAGATCCAGTTTGGTATAGATACTGGAGCCCTTAATCTGATTAAGAAGCACAGGAATTAAAGGTAATGGATATCTGTTTTTAATTGTTGCTTTGTTTACAGCTCTAAAATCAATACAAGCTCTCAAATCACCAGACTTCTTCGCAACAAAGAAAAGTGGAGACGAAACTGGGGAAGTGGAGTGACGGATGAATCCAAGTTCCAAAAGTTCATCCAAATACTTCCTCAAATAATCATTTTCAGGTTCAGTTAAGGCATAAATTCTGCTGCAAGGTAGAACAGCACCAGGGACCAAATCAATTCTACAATCATAAATTCTATGAGGTGGTAGTTTAGTTGCTTCAACAGGATCAAATACTTTCGAAAAATTCTGATACTAAACAGGAAGCCTATTTACCTCGGAATTCAAAGTAGCGCAAAAAAGAGGCATAACTGGGTCACTTATCTCTTGATAACAGTGCAATTTACAAAAAGAAGATTCCAAGGCAAGGTAACTGTTCTTTTAATCCAATCAATTCTAGGATTATGTAACTCCAACCAGGGAACACCCAAGATTACTCCAAAAGTTGGAGCATCAATCAGATCAAAAATCACCTTTTCAGTATGCCCGTTGTCAGCCACTAAGGTCAAGGGCTCCGTGTTAAAACGAATCATACCGGAAGACAAAACTGAACCATCCACAGCTCTCACAGGCTCAGGTTCCTTCTTGGCCACAAACTTCAAATTTAATTTATGAGCAAACTCAATATCGAAAAAATTCCCTGTGGCCCCAGAATCCAAAAGTACAGGAATACTATGTCTTTGTAATGAGGTTAAAATAAAAACCATCCGAATAGTGAAATGTTTGGGAATAAGTGTTGCAACATTAGTGACAAACTGAGAGATCTTAGAAGAAGATTTACTCGAAGAAACGATCTCAACTTTCTTCGAGATTTCTAGTTTTCCGACTGAGTTGATGAAGAAGTCTCGACCACCAAGACTTTCTTTTTAGTAGGCTTAACTGTACAATCCTTAGCAAAATGCCCAGGCTTGCCACAATATAAACACAAGTTACCCTTACGTCTTCGTTCCTTTTCCTCAGGAGTCAAGGGTCCCTTAAATCCTCCCAACTGAGCTGGCTCAACCAAAGAATTCTTAACATCAGACTCCTTTTTCTCAACTTTAAATTGCGAACTTCTAAGGTCACTCCTAGTTTTCTCATTTCTACGTTCACTTAACCTATGTTCAAGTTTGACCACAAGGTCCTGAAATTCCTTAAAATCCTCAGGCAGATTAACAATGTGCGCAAGAGAATCTTTTAAGTCATCTTTAAGACCTCTATAAAACAAAGAAATTCTTTTCTCTTCAGGCCAATGTGTCTCGGACAAAAGTCTGTTAAAGATAGTCATGTATGAAATAAGATCTTTAGATCCCTGACGAAGGTTCAATAACTCATTGTCCGAAGCCTGAACTAAAGTATGTTTCGCAAATAACTTAGACATGGCCAATTTAAAATTCTGTAGATTATGAAGCAATGGGTCATTATTATCAACTAAAGGCATTGCCCAGTTAGCAGCCACCCCTCCAAGATAGGAAATTATAAAAGCTACTTTAGCAGAATCGGAAGAAAAAATTTGAGGTTTGCACATGAAATGCAACTGGCATTGACTGAGAAAAGTGGCATATCTACCACTTTCTCCGGTAAATCTTTCAGGATTTGCCAAAGGGACAGGAGCGGGAGTTACCACTGTGACTTGAACAGGTTGAGCTGCTGACTGTTCCCCAGAGGAAAGAACATCTGAACCAAATCTAGTTGGTGTTAAAACGGGTTTCCTTTCTTTAGTTGGATCCCTCCAAACTGTGAACCCCGCCCTAGTTTCATCTAACTGCTGACGAAGGGATTGATTCTCCTCACGCAAATTCTCCATCTCCAAATTCATTTTCTGTACCAACTGAGTCAGCTGAGAAACATCCATGAGGGCGAGTTTACAAGCTCAAGAGGAAACGATTTTTTTTTTAAAGAGGCTTCGTCTACTGTTGGGATATCCTGTGAGACTCTTCTGACGTTTCCTCTCGAGCTGCAAACTCCCAACTCCCTCAAGGATCAACCAACTCAATCAGGATTACAACGCTGACTGAGCTAACTTCTCCCCTAGGGAAAGGGGAAGTGGACAGAGAGACTAACAACAAATTAACCTTGCAAGAACTTCAGTTGTTGGTCTCTCAAGGAAATGCTCCAGGCCGTTGAACATTAACTTATAGGTTGCACAACACATGACCCATGTTACACAATAGTTAAGTTGGCCCAAGAACACTCTAAAACAAAGCTAGGAACTGACTCAGTCACTTGACAACCGAGACAATAGTTATTCTTCTGTTCAGGAATTCCTGCAGTAGGAAGACAAGAAATTGCAGCCTATAACAAGAACATCATTGCTATAGGTTAATGTACAATCCTAACTGTCTTACAAGAAGAATAAACCTTATTTAACATAGTTCTTTACAAGCTCCTAATTTACACAGGCTTAAAGCATTGAGAGATAAACCCCCAAAGAGACTTTTGCTTTTGTCAAGGCTTGTTTGTACTGACACAGTAATACTTTGAGAGGCAACCCCCAAAAGGCTCTTGCCTTAGCCAAGGCTTGTTTGAACTGTCTCTGTTTTGTCCTAGAGCATAAAGCCTTAACTTCGAAGTGGTTTAAATGCCCCTTGAGAATGTTTTACTGCCAAAAGTCATTTGCCTCTATCAAGGCTTGTTTAAACCTTCACTGTTATCTTGCGCAGCCTCAACAGCGTTAAACAATTAATACCAAATTAAAGTCTTTTTGCCCCAGAAGCGCTACGCTTATCTTTCTGTTGCTGCTGAAATGAAAATCTTACTGTCCTTTTGTTTTTTGACACCAAGCGTCCAACAGGAGACTCGAACTGCCGTCAGAGAGGAGTTTTCACCGGGCAGACTTGAAGAGGGAAAGAGACCCGATGCTCCGTCTTCAGCGGAACTCGAGACTCAGCCGATGCAGTCTTCCGTGGAGAAGGGGCTCGGCTAGGAGTTAGGAATAAATGTCTTTTGGGAAGGGGGAATTTCTGGATAGGCTAGAACTACTAGAAGCTGGGAATCAAGGAAACCTCCAGCGCAGGATCAGAAGCTCTCGTCGGGCACAACGAGAGTCGAAGCGAAGAGCCGTTGACAGAGGCTCCTATTTATAGCCTCAGCCACGAGAGTCCGTGCGAGCCCCTTAAGAGTGATGACACTGGACTCGTGGGCTGGCGCGAGCCTGTCTCTGAATGAGCTCACATTCTGAACAGTTAATCCTTCCAATACAGAAAACAACAAACAAGCATTGCTAAGGGCAATTCAATGGAACTTAACCTAAAGGATAAACCTAGTACTAATTCACATTCAATCAATTCCTAAAATACCAACTGACCCAAATTAGCTTAGAAGATTCACCAGAGGGTAACAGAATCTGTTTTTAACTGAATTTAGACAAGACGACCGGTAGCACCCCGAACAGTCCTTACCATAATGCCAAATGTGCTACGGCCATTACTTACAATATAACATGTCGCGGGATTGGTTCTATCTCTGAATGGGTGACATAGGGAATGAGCGGCCATCACAACAATTTCGGCTGGTGTTGTGGAACATTCGTGGGCTGAATAATCCTAGGAAAAAGAGACAAATTCTGGGATATCTTGACAGGCAGGGGGTATCGATCGCCATGCTTCAGGAAACTCATTTACTGCCAGATGGCTATCCCCTGTTTGCATCTAGATGGGCCTCCTGCAAGGTTTTCTCTTCCTACTCTAACTATGCGAGCGGGGTCACGATCCTGGTCAGGCGTGGAATGAAATTCACGCCCGCCGGGACAGAGGCGGATTCAGGTGGCAGATACTGCATGGTCTGGGGGCAATTATACTCTCATACTGTTCTGTTTGCATGCTATTATGGTCCCAACAACGATGACACTTCTCCGCTCCTCACAATGTGGGGCAAGATTCAAACACTGGGAATCAGCCACGTCATATTGGGAGGTGACTTTAACACTGCAATTGCTCCGACCCACGACAGGTCTCACCCCCAGGCTGCACACTACTCCCATACCCAGCGCGCGCTGTCCTCTATCACTGCTGAACACCACTATGTAGACGCCTGGAGACACTTACACCCTTCCCTCAAACAGGGCACTCATTACTCTGCAGTACACTCCACGTGGGCACGGCTAGACTATGTCTTCCTCTCGGCTGGCCTCACTCCCTGGCTAGTCACCGCCCTACACCTGGCCAGGACCTTTCCTGACCACTCCCCGGTCCTAATATCGCTGCGCATACCCACTGTGATCTCCCCTTACCTGAGCTGGCGCCTCAATCCTGCCCACCTCACAGACTCTGCTTTCCGAGCTGACCTAGAACAAGACATACAGGACTTCTTTGAGCGCAATGTGGGGTCGGTATCAGCTCTCACGACGGTCTGGGAGGTCTTTAAGGTTACGGTGCGGGGATGGTGTATTGCTAAGGGGGGTGGCGTCCTCAAATCACTACGAGGTGACTTACGGAAACTTGAATCCGAACTTCGGGACCTGGAACAGAGGAGAACTCGTGACACTCGAGAACACGCTTCCAATGTCCTACTAAGGGAAAAGCTGAACGAGTACGCAGAGGCGGCAGATAAGGAGTGCAAGTTCCTCGGCAAACAGCATACGGCTCGCATTTTCGGCGAGGGTGACAGGCCTGGCAGGGCACTCGCCTCTGCTGTCAGGTCCCCTAGGTATATTAACTTTGTTACCACCTTGCTAGATGAGCATCACATTCCACAAAGAGACCTTGCTGAGCAACTCCGCATCCTCACACATCACTATTCCACTCTGTACACATCTCATAGATTGGCACCTATTGATCTGCACCCATACCTTGACGACACCGCCATTGCATGGCTTGGCCCAACCCAGCAAAAATTTCTACCTCACACTCTTGAACTAGACGAAATAAAGGACGCTATCATGTCCATGAAATCAGGCAAGGCACCTGGCTCCGACGGGTTGCCAATCGACTTTTACAAAGCCTACATACATATACTCGCCCCAATCTTACAACAAGTTTACTATACTGCCCTTGAAGAGGGGACTTTACCGTCCTCTATGCGCGAAGCCCTTATAACATCTCTCTTGAAACCTGGCAAGCCACCGGAGCACTGCGACTCCTATAGGCCCCTCTCGTTGCTCAATACTGACGTGAAGATATTGGCGAAAGTGCTTGCATCGCGCCTCAACCTGCTGATGGAACGCTTAGTCTTACCTGACCAAGCAGGATTTGTCCCCAACAGGGCGACTTCCCATAATTTGCGTACCCTTCAGGCTGTTCTGCAGGACATTAACCCTTGTTGCGAAGCTGCTGCTGTGTTTCTCGACGCTACTATAGTGTTCGATTCCCTTGAATGGGATTACCTCCTGGCCCTTCTCGAACGAATGGGGATCCCTTACAGCTTTATAGATTGGATTAAACTGCTATATACTAACCCATGTGCTTCAGTCCTGCTAAATGGCGCTAGGTCGGCCCCCTTTGACATTCACAGAGGCACTAGACAGGGTTGCCCTCTTTCCCCTGTCCTCTTTGCGATAGCCATCGAACCATTAGCGGCTAAACTTCGGCAGCATCATAACCACCGCTCTCTGATATACCCAGAGCGCCAGCTACTAGCAGCACTGTATGCTGACGATATCACCCTGTATATACACAAGCCGCGTGAGAACCTTAACCCCATCCTGCGCGAAATCACTAAATTTGGTGCCATATCAGGCATACAAATCAACTGGTCGAAGTCTGCTCTCTTCCCCTTAACAGATAAGACTGAGCAGTTTCCCCTGGACTTTCCCTTGATATGGGAGTCGGAAGAGCTCAAGTACCTAGGCATCATCGTCTCTCGAAACAGGGAGGAACTCATCAGGGCCAACTACGGTACGGTCCTGGATAAATTGACTGACACCATCACTAGGTGGATCCATCTCCCACTTTCCATGGCGGGGCGTATTTCCCTCATCAAGATGGTTATCCTTCCCAAACTGCTCTACCTCTTCACCAATATACCGTACAGTCCGGGATCTCATTTTTTCCGTTCCCTCAATTCCCAACTATCGCGCCTTATATGGGGTGGTAGGCAGGCCAGGATTAGCTTGCAGACACTCATGCTACCATATCACCAAGGTGGATTTGACGCCCAAACTTTCAACGCTACTACGACTGCGCCCAGGGCCGTTTCGTCGCCTACTGCTACACCCTCCCCCCTTCATGGCCCACTTGGCGGTGGAGGATGGATATATGAGGCCTGTGCAACCGGCGGGGTACTTATACACCACGCCTCGAGTCACGGACTGAGACCCAACCACTGTTGATTGCACGGTTCTAGCCTGGAAGCGACTAGCGGATCACATGGCAGTCGAGTTTCTTTACTCTCCGCTTATGCCCCTAGCACACGACCCGAGGCTGCGCATGGCTTGTGAACAGATCGGACGTAAATTGCTTGCGAAATTGGCAATCCACACGTGGGGCGGCTTATACCTCCAGGGACAATTCCGAGCGGCGGCACAATTCTTTGGTGAGCATACCCCCTCTGTAATGGATACGTTCCTTTACGTGCGACTCCGTCAAAATGTTAGGGTAGTTACTCCTTCCTTTCCGGACGAGCCAGACACCCTGCCCCCCCTACACACGCTCTTGCAGGCAGACTCCCCAAAGCACGTGGTATCTATGCTCTACCGACATGCACAACCGGTTCCTTCCCCCGTCCCCACTTAAAGCCCGCAGGGACTGCGACGGTGACCTGGATGCCCCAAGGTCGGATGAGCAATGGGAGGAAAGCTGCTCCCACACTACTGCGGTGACCGGTAATGCCCGACTCAGGCTACTTCATTTCAAATTCTTGCATCGAATCTACTTTACCCCCTCCAAACTATTCCGGCTCGGGCTGCGCGATAATGATCAATGCCTCAGATGCAGGGGCGAGGGAGCTGACTTCTTTCACCTGGCGTGGACATGCCCTGCTGTGGCGGAATATTGGTATGAAGTTTTCGAGGCGCTATCTGACATGGTCGGGTAGATATAGCTCCCTGCCCTAAGGTTGCCCTGTTGGGCCACATGGTCCCAGCGCTGAAGTCACATAGAAAATTCTTCGCACTGGGCCTCCTATTGGCTAAACGTCACGTGGCGTGTAGGTGGGGCAGGGGTCGTGCGCCTAAGTTCAAGATGTGGCTCAACACCATGGTCGCCTGGCAAGAACACCTTCATAACTATGCCGACCTCCTGCCACACATGTCTCGCCCCCAAAGATCTCTGGGGGCCCCTTACTGCCTATCTTCTCCGTGAACAGGGTGAAGACTCTTCGGATACATGAACTCATGCTGACCTCCTCTTTCCCCCCCCTCCTTGATATTACCCTGCGAACAGGTGCGCTTGCATGCTAGGCTCTGCGGTGCCTATTCCGAGACTTACATATGCTTTCTGAATCAATCGGCGACCTGACTGCATATCCCGTTAGCCCATAAAGCCTGGCCTGAGACTGATCTGCGACTTGTTCCCGACACACAACTCCATTCTCAATTCACCGAAATGTTACACATATCACTTCTACTGTGGCCTTTGCACCGTATTTCCCTCACGGGTTAGATTGGTAATGTTCCCTCCTTCCCCCCCCCCTCTCTGCCCTTCTCCTCCCATGTCAGCCTAACATGCAACACAGGTGCGGAGCCACGCTAACCCCGGCGAGGGTGGCTCCATCTTCTCATTATCGTCATTGCATGGCTCCTCACCTCAAGGTCCTTTTATCCACATACAATGTATGGTGGTACATCATGGGGGGGATCTGTTTAGTTTGGTGTTTTTACGGTTGGTTTAAAAAAATGATGAAAGAAACCTCAAAGTATGCTGTTTGTGTACACAACGCTTCCATGGCATTATTATACTGTACGCGTTATCCAACTATACCACCTTTATATCGCGGCCGGCCCAGAAGGGTTGTAGGCGACATGCTGTGTCTAACTTTTATTGCCCTGTCTTCCTGATGATGAGTCCATCTTGGACTAATTCCATAGTAGCTGCCGGCCTGCCATCTCAGGTTGTAGGCGAGAATCTGTGTAACGTCCTTTCCTTTGTTATTAATGAAGGTTTCAAAAAAAAAAAAAAAAAAAAAAGAAACTTTCTTGTTAGCAGGAGGCGAGCTGAGAAAATCAGTTTGGTCTGGCGCTCCTCCGAAGGGAACGCCATGCGCAATCCGTGTCTAGGATCGCACCCAAAAACCTCGCTGTCTTGGAGGGGTGCAAAATCGATTTCTCCTTGTTGAGCCGAAGGCCCAGCTGCTCGAACAGTTGACTGCAGCTTGTGACTGCCCTGGATGCTTCTTGGAATGAAGGAGCCTTTACCAACCAGTCGTCCAGATATGGGAAGACTTCGAAAGACTGCTTCCTGAGAAAAGCTGCCACAGGAGCCTGTACCTTTGTAAAGATCCTTGGTGCGGAACGAAGACCAAAAGGCAGTACTCTGAATTGGAAATGGCTCTTGCCTACTGTGAATCGAAGATATTGCCTGTGAGCTGGATGAATGGGCACATGGAAATATGCATCCTCCAAATCTAGGGTTGCCATGTAGTCCCCTGAATTGAGAAGACGGAGAATGTCCTGAAGGGTTACCATCCTGAAGGACAACTTGATGAGATAAGTGTTGTGCTTCCGTAGATCTAAAATCGGACGCCACTTCTCCTTCGTTTTCCGAACCAGGAAGAACCTTGAATAGAATCCCTTCCCCTTCTGGGAATGAGGTACAGGCTCTATTGCCCCCTTGAGGAAGAGTTGGTGGGCCTCGAGAAGAAGTCCTAGATGTTTGGGTGTTATGGCGTCTGGAGCTCTCGTTGGAGGAAGATTTTGAAACTCCAACGTGTGTCCTCTTTTGATGATGTTAGGACCCACTGGTCTGATGTTATGACCTTCCAGCTGTTTAGGCAATGGGTAATCCTGCCCCCCACTGCTGTTAACGAGGGTACAGGAACAGTAGAAAGAGCCACATGGCCGCTATTGTCTCTTAGTATTGTCTCTCCTCTGTTGCCCTTGACATCCTCTCGGCTGCTGGCGAGAGAAAGACCCCGACTGACCCCTCTGTGAATATTGGGGTTTGTATGACTGGCCAGGTTGGGAGTCGGAAGAGTAGCGTTGCTGATTGCCGCCTCTGTAGGATGAGAAACCTCTTCCTCTTGCCCCCCTAAAAGGAACTTTGCGGTATTGTAATGTTCCCAAGGACTTAGCCGTATCAGTATCTTTCTTTATGCCTTGTAGGGCGTCATCCACGTGTTTACCAAATAACATCTTTCCGCCATAAGGTAGGTCCAGAATCTTGTTCTGTACTTCCTGTCTAAACCACGTGGCTCGCAGCCAACCCTGGCGTCTTAAAACAGCCGAGCCTGCTAGCGCTCGGAAGGCAGTAGTAGCTATATCCATAGCGCAGTCGATTACCTCCGAAGAGGCGCGCTCCCCTTCCATCAAGATTTTCCTGACCTCATTCTTAGACCCATCCTGAAGTTCTTCCACAAACGGAGCGAGGTCACACCACATCTGGCGATCATATCTCCTCAGAATCGCCAGAGCATTAGCCGCCCTAACGAGGAGGCTGGCCATTGTGGAGAATCTTTTTCCAACATTGTCCAGACGCCTGCCCTCTTTATCAGGTGGTGTCGTTAGAGGCGTGGATGGATTCTTGGATTTACTCTGTGCGGCCTGGGAGATAACCGAGTCCTTTTTTGGTTGACCTGTAAGTCATGCAGGGCTGCCCTCCGGCGCCCTATACTTTTTCTCCAGTCTGGGAAGCACTGGGAGGACCGTGGCTGGATTTTGCATAGCCTTTATCCCTTCAGACCAAACATGTTCAATGATGGGGATTGAACGAACTGACTTCCGGAATGGTTAATTGAAGTCATACAAAAAACAGTCAGATTGAACTGTGTGAACTGGAAGACCAAATCTTTTGGACGCTCGTTCCATTAGATTGTGAAAACCTCCAATATCTGCTGGAGGAGAGGTTGCGGTATCAGGCCCTGTAACATCTGGATCTTGAAGGCCATCTTGATTCCAGTCCATATTCTGATCTTGGTCAGGTTCCCCCTGCTGATCCGCATCAGATGAGGCATCATCATCATCATCATCCCGAATGGCAACCACCTCTTGAGGATGTTCTACGGGCTCTGGGGCATGCACCCTTAAGGTCAAAGAGGCGTCCGCCACTGGTTGCGATACTTGAGGCAGAGGTGTGGGAGGACGTTGTTGTTGAACCTCCTGTTGTGTAGGAAACCGCCTCCGATAGTCCTGCAACATTAATTGCAGGTCAGAGATGAGAGAGGACGGCATCGCTACCATCTCCTGTTGAGACCGACGTGGAGATCTCTGTGAATGATCCTGCATGCAAGGCCTCTCTTGCTGGTCATAACAGTCTTGTGTAGCATAGTGGTGTTGCTCCGTCTCGCCTTCTTCAGAACTGACCTCCTGTAATTTTACCTGCAAGTTAGATGGCTATAAGCTGGCCCATAATTGCTATCATCTTCCTCCTCAGAGTCATCATCAAGTAATAAGGTAATAAGGTAGGAGGCAACAGCGTAACCTGCCGTGGAGATGTCATTTCTGGTGTTATACGTCTCTTCCTTTGAGAAATGCAGATTTTCCCAGACGTCGACGGGATTGTCGTCGACGGTTGAATCTTCGTCGACTGTTTCGTCGATGGAAGCGCCGACGAAGAGACTGTGCTCGTCGTCGAAGGTGAGATGGGTTTCGTCGACGATGGCTGGATCGTCGACGGAGTCGTCGATGAGCTCGTCGTCAGAATCGTGGTAGCTGACGTCGTCGACGTAGTTCTCGTCTTCGCCGTCGACGCTACCCTTGGCGTCATCGTTGTCGACATTGAAAAAGTCAGCTTCATCGACGACGAACAGGAATCAGGCATCTTAAACATCGTCGACGGTGAGGATGCCGTCGTCGTAGCCATCGTCAACGAGCCCATCGAGGCCAATTTTAGAGACAAGTCTTTTTTGACAGGAATCGTCGACGTACCTGTGGTTTTCACCGTCGACGAACGCTGTTTCTTGTCAGAAGGTATGTCCTGAGGCGTAGATGAAGGCTTTTTCACCCCTCTTTCTTTCTCTGAAGGTGGTGAAGTCACAGAGATGATTTTCTTAGCCTTTTTTGTAGGTTGCAACTCCTCAGGCTGTTCCTGCCTCTCTTTTTCACCGTGGTGAGGAGATTTAAGGGAAGCAGGCCTATCAGACCTATCAGAGGTCCCAGGCAAGGCCTTCACATGGGGCTCATTAGATGTTGAAGGGGGGGACCTACCCCTCTTCTTTGATCTTCTTCATGACACAGCAGAAGAAGAGCCCTCACTGTCCGAAGACAGAACTTCCTTGCGATCCTTCATTTTTTGCAACCAGGTCAGCAGGCGGCCTTCTCTGTCCCTCAAGGTCTTGGTGGAGAAGGTTCTGCAAATCTTGCAGTCAGTGGCCTTGTGGTCCGGGTATAAGCAGTATATGCAGTCTTCGTGTTTGTCATCAACAAACAACCTCTTTTTTGAGCAAGTAGAACAGGCTCTAAAAAGTGCTTTTTTCTCTTTGTCAGACATGACGAAAAACAGGCAAAAAGTTGCAGAAATATACTCAGAAGTGAAGAAAAGTGAGCAGAGCTCAATGGAGACTCCCTTGCACAACGTGCTGTAGAAAATCTGAGGCTCTGAGGCTCTCTAAGGAAGGTTCTGTGGGGTGAGGCTGCTCTGATTGGCTGTTGCAAGAATTTGGTCTCTTTTACAAAAAGAGGTGGATAAGCTACAAAATGAGAGGAGGCCTAGGCCTATTTTTTCACTTTGTGCTTACTACTATGGTATTTTCTATTTACAGAGGCTCCCCTTCCGACGACGGGGAATGATACAAAGCATGGGAATCTATGAAAGTTCCAATACTGGGGCAATCAAATTGATCCTTTAGATGCTTCCATCCAAAGTATAATCTGTTACCTTCTCCATTTACAAAGATGTACTCTAGCATATTCATCTATACGTTTTCATCTTGCAGCCATTGTGGCATAGCTACAAAACAGACAACATATGTCAATATTTATAGTACCGGCAATAAAAACCTTTATGGAAAGATTGAAAAGAATCATTCCTCCCCGGTTACCACCCTCTCCAGTGTGGAACCTAAGCATTGTTCTTACCAGGCTCATTGGGCCCCCTTTTGAACCTTTACATAAGTGTAAACTGCAATGTCTCACATGGAAAACAGCTTTCCTTATTGCTATTACCTCTCTTAGGAGAGTTAGTGAGATTCAAGCTTTCACTATACTAGAACCATTTTTACAATTACACCTTAAGGTGGTTCTAATGACTAATCCTGAATTCCTTCCTAAAGTAATTACTCCTTTTCATCTAAACCAATCAGTAGAGTTACCAGTGTTTTTTCAAAACCCAGACTCTGTAGCAGAGAGAGCTCTACACACACTAGATGTAAAAAGAGCTCTTCTCTATTACATAGATAGGACCAAATCCTTTCGCAAAACAAAGCGACTATTTGTAGCTTTCTCTCCACCACATAAAGGCAACTACATTTCTAAATCAGAAATTGCAAGGTGGATTGTTAAATGTATACAAATATGCTATCACAAGGCAAAACGCACATTAACAGTTCCTCCTAGAGCACACTCCACACACAAACTAGGAGCCTCCATGGCTTTCTTAGGGATAATTCCCTTAGAAGACATCTGCAAGGCAGCAACAAGGTCTACAACACACACCTTCACTAAACACTATTGTGTTGATGTGCAAGCTAAGCAGCAAGATGCAGTAGGACAAACTGTCCTCAAAACTCTCTTTTCAAACTACTGCAACGGATACAGGTGACCACCGCTAGGGGAGGCACTGCTGTACAATCGATGCAAAGTGTAGGATCTGAGCTCATATGCCTCGAACGGAAAATGCTACTTACCAGTATGCATCTGTTCTTGGCATGTAGAGCTGCAGATTCCTACACACCCTCCTGCCTCCCCTGGACCTGTATCGGTTTCATTTTTTATCTTAATTAGATATACACGCATGGACATCCCTTCTTTATCTCTACTAACTCCATATTTTCCCATCATGGCGGAAAACAATCTAAGGATGGAGCTGATGCCCATGCGCACTTTCGTCCAAGGGAGGAGTCACCTATCTCATGATTACAAAGACTTCTTCCAAGACGACAACAGCATGCAATCATCCGAGCTCAACACCAGGTGGCGATCTAATGCAAAGTGTAGGAATCTGCAGCTCTACATGCCAAGAACAGATGCATTCTGATAAGTAGCATTTTCTATTAATAGGTTCTAAGAAGGGTCTATTTAGGCCATGCAGATCTTGTGGAAATCTCAAGATTTTCTGAGAATCCTCAGAAGGAATACTTAATCCCTACCATAAACTTAACAAGCATTTACAATGCAATAGGTCTCGCAGCATTAAAGTTTGAGTTATTGGCATTGTGTATGACAATGCCAATAGTTATAACTTTTGCAAATGTGACACCTATAGCATTTGTAATGCAATATGTGTTGTATTACACAGAGACAATCAATCACATGTGTTTAAATCAGTGTATAGGAAATGCTACATAAGGCCGAGGACTACAAGGTGTAGGAGTCACGTGTTATCTACACTGATAAGCAGTGTTGTTTAATAGTGCTTGCTCTGAAAAAGCACAAACTGATCTCAAACTGATCTCACATTAAATTAAACATTAGATTAAACATTTAGCGTGACTTGGTTCCTCTCGTAAAGCAGATTATCAAGGCCCCATGTACTCAAGATCTTGAAGCTGGATACTGATATCACTGCCCATTACCATGTAGCCAAAACAAAAAAACACTGCTAGGCAAAATCATTTAAAAACACATTATGCAGCTGTCCATTTTGATTGGAAATTGATGCCTTCTCACCAACTAGTTCAGAGATATATACCCAGGTTCCAGCAGACCAATACAACTATACACTGTACAAACATGTTTGCTCATTCTTTTTGATTCCTGAGCCGCTTTTGACACTATGGACCGATGAAGATTAATTCAAACACTGGAATCTTTGAAGGATTGTAGAGGCAGCATGCAAAAATACTTTAATATTTCCTGAACAGCAGGCAACAGGGCAGTACTGGATATCCAAGTCAGAATCTGCCGAAGTAATCCCTCAGGATTCTAGTCTAATGTTCACGCAGTTCATGCGCTACTGAAGATGTTGAGAAAACTGATGTAGTAGTAGTCTGGAGTCATTAGTAAGCAGATGACAATTACCTATACCCCAGAGCATCATCAATTAAGTACATGCTCAATCTGTGTTCTGGCTTAGAGTAGTCGCACACTTGGAAGTCCACACAATTTCTCACTTTTAGCCTAGGAAGAGAGATTTTCTCCTCAATTTAAAGCTTGAGCCATCATGGCTAGATCAAAAGGAACTGAATAGCTTCATCATCTGGGACAAGAAAAGCAGCACCACCCATCAGTAATAAGGGAACTGTGTTGCTTACCTTTTGAAGAGGAGGATCAACTTCAAAACAGCTTGCCTCATGTTCAAAGTACATGCTCTATGGAAACGAGCACCACTCGCTCCCATGTTTCAGTAGGAAATATTAACCCTGGCTCTTCTGCATGTTCCTGAAAATCTATCAGTGGCCTAAGCTTTAGAACTTCCAGAAATGTGTTTAAATCAGCTTGTTTGTTTCTCCCCCAAACCCATTTTCCCCTCTCGCACCCTTAAGGGTCCACTCACTACTGCTAGATAAATCTGTCCGATAGCATTCGGGCTCTCAGTCAGATACGTTAAGAAAAAAGGGCGCATCAAAATCCAACCACAATGGTTAGCACAGCTTATCCCATGTTCCTAGTTTTATCTTTTTTTTTCTTTAACGAAGGAATGCGTTCTTCCTAAGCACCCTTTCTTCTTTTACAACCATGTAACTGGACTAATTAGTAAGCACAGCTCATATCTGTGTATGCATTCAGCAGCAAGGAAACTGGGCCTATGCATGAAGAAAATGCAAGGCTAGATGGTGGTTCAAAGTCTGCATACTGATGTCAATAATGAGCTGAGAGAGCCAGCTTGGTTCTAGGTGCTCTTACAGCTAACAAACAAGCTAAACATCTGCACTGTGGGGGAAGCCACCCATGCTTCCTCGAGACCGCCAAAGGCAAACACTAGGACATTCATCATTCAGGAAGTAAAGCTACTCAGTCAGATTGGGACCGGTGCACCAGAAAACCATCATTTGCATGCTGTAGCAGCGCAAAGCGCTGGAGTGCAGTACACTACTACACGGTGGCCAACATGCAACCGTGCCACTGTTAAACGGGCACCAGCAGAAGGCAGCATGGCTTCGGATGAACGATCAATACGTTTACGAACAACTAAACCTGAAAGCTTTTTTCATTATTTATGTTGGGATCCGTTTAATTTAACTGTCGCATTTGATGAAGTCTTTGGCTAAGTGGAACAAACAGCTTATGAGCAGCAGCAGAAAATGAATTCATTTTGTGCCTGGAGTCTGCCAGCCTGAGTGTTTTGTTAATGCAGCTCTTTCATTTGCTATGGCGTTTATTCATCCAACAGAAACCCATGCGAAGTGGCAGGAGCAACCGTATCTAAAGACCCGCAGCTTTCAGAGCAGGAGGGAGCGGGACGACAAGCTGTGTGAAATCGTGTGTACATCTGGATCAGAAGGAGACTAGGAGATACAAAGCATCAGCAATGAGAGCATGTGAAGCGATTTAACAGCAAGCACGATAAGAAGCCGGGGCAGTGAGAAGGGAGACACTAATGCATCAGACTGCCTTTTCCATGCAACCACTCCTTGATCGAGATTGGAAAAGGAAAGAATGTTGGAGTAAATGATGAACCTGGAGTACAAGCAGTTCTTAGGTGTGGCGTACGGACTGCACATCTGGAACTTAATGCTCCACTAAAAGACACGTATCTGGCCAGTGGGAGTGCACACACCGATTGTCGCTAACATATAGAATTACAAATGATTAACAGTGAAGGACGTAGATGTTTTCCACAGAGGTTCAGACTGACATCAAACAGCCAATGAGAGCGCAAAGCTCAAATGGTGTATGTTGGCACTTTAGATCCTGCAGTGAAAAACATTTGCTTTTTTCAACTTTTGCCCACTTACAATTTTATGCTTTATATAAACGTCCATACATAATATGACCTAACCTGCTACAGGAGGCTGCTATTAAAATGCCCCCGGAATCCCGCCGCGGCCGCCCCGGAAGTCAGGCACGGTCGCCTGTGACGGGGGCGGGGCCACGTCCAGACCGGAAGAGGAGGCAGGCGGAGTCAATGCGTCTCGCGGCCCGGGGCTCCTGTGAGCGGTGTAGAGCCCCGGGGCCGCGCCAGCAGGAGGTTGGGCGCCGCGTGCTGAGAGCAGAGTCCCCGACATTGGCCAGGTAAGTTCCAAAAGGCTGGGGGGGCTTGGTGCACGTGTGTGTGTGTATGTATGTGTGTGACGGTGACGGCTGGGGAGGGGGGGGCCTCGGTGCACTTGTGTGTGCGCGCGTGTGTGTATGTGTGAGTGGGGGGTGTCTCTGTATGTATGTATGTGCGTGCGTGCATGGGCGCTTGTGTGTGTGTCTGTGTGTATGTATGCGCATGCGTGTGTGGTGCTTGAGCTGCCCAGGAGACAGCGCCTAGCCACAGCACGCGTTCGCGTGCGCGTGGCAGTTTCAAATCGCCTCCAAGGCGATGCGCGCGGCCGGCACTGTCTCCTGGGAAGCACAGTCGGCAACAATAGATCTCTAGCAAGACACAGCGCTGACGCGCTGTGTTTTCGCTACAAGACATAAAAACAGCAAGCACCAACATACTTTTTCAGCAAAAACATTGAAAGACAGAGAAGCCAGACTTCTCCTCTGGTTACAGCAAAAGAAGGCTATGGAAAACACTGTATCTGGGGCTGAGGTAGAAGAAAAAACTTCTTCCCTCAAGAAGAGGGCAAGACATGAGGAAAAAGTCTCCTCTGATGAACTCTCAAAGAGACCAAGCATCCTGAAAAGACCTTAGAGGTTGAAGAACCTCTGAAAAAGATGGACTCTTCCTCTCCCTCTAAAAAAGATAATCTAAGACCAGGTATGGGCCTTCAGCTCCCTCATCGAGTGAATCTTCTTCAGAGAAAAAACAAAGTATTGACGGACCCATCATTAACAAAACACGCGTTGATGAAAGAACTGTAGAGGAGGCCATCTGCGATAACTACGGCTACCACTACCTCGACAATGACAGCTTCTTCATCACCAAAAATCATCTATAGAGACACATCATTTGTCGACCATACCATAGAAGAGTGCAATTCTGTTGGCAATGGTAATTTTGTTTTCAAAAGACTCATCGCAACCATACACATTCTTCAAACACATAGATTCATCGTCAATGATATTCGCGAAAGTACAGTTGAAAGGCCCACCGATGGTGCAACATGATATAATACAAATCACTGAAGAAGGGAACCCAATCTATGTCTGTCTAGATCAGATGTCACAAAGTAATGTTTACCCTCTTTCACCAGCCCAGCTACTAGAAGTGGAGGAATCAGATGATGAAGGCTCTTGTGGTGTTTTAGTGGACCCCAGAAACCAATCATGTGAAGGGAGAGGTTGGTTGCGTTTTTCAAGGCTACTTTATGAATTATGTAATTCCTTTAATCGGCTTCTATGTTCCTGCAACATATATTTATTCTTTTGCTTAGTTTTATTAATTTTTGTACCATTTGGTGTTTTGTATGTTATGTAGAGTATTCATACAGTCATGTAGAAACTGCATTACAAAAGTGAATAGAAAGTTATTTCCAAACTAGTATTTGCTTATTAAGAGTTCAAATGATCTATGTGCAGAAAAATACATCAATTCTCCTTGTTGGTTTTAGGTACGACATGTAATTGAAGACACAACCATCCATCTTTATATTTACTCCATATTGAGTATTCCAAAGGGGACAGAAATTACAATTGCATTTGATTTTGATTATGGAAATTGGTAAGTTTAAAAAAAATATATCTTTTAAAGTGTTTCTGTAGTCACAAAATACAAGTTATTTGCCAGTTTAGTTGCATATATATTGCCACCTAGTTATTAATCAATGTGTGTGAAAGATTTTTTTCTGTATTGTTTTTTCCGATTCAACTAATGTGGAAATAGAGGTGGAAGTAGGTGGACATTAGCACTGTCAACAAAGAGCGGTGGAGTGGAGTTAGTCTGTCAGCTGAATAATGACTATTGAAAGAGTTCGACCATTTTGCAGTCACATCATCGTTGGCAATCCTAGTTATTTAACATGGGATCTTCATTAATATTCATAATCCCTAAATATCTATGCCTATGTTTGGAGAAAACACTTTCTGCTAAATAGAAAAAAGTGAGCTGTCTAAAGACAATAATATATATTTTTTAAACACTTTAATAAAAACACCAAAAATTGAAAAACACACACATATATATTTATATATATTATTTTTTTTAAACGCGTACAACAGTGCAGACCAAATCATTTTTCTCACTTTTCAAAGTAAAAAAAAAATGAAATTATACTGTTTCCTTAAGCTTAGGGATAGATTTATAGAAAATACTGCACTGTTGCTTTAGGGCATCAATGAGTTTCACAGCCTTAGAAAGCAATAATGCAGAATCTGGTCTTTGATATTTTTCCACGCTCTGACAGTCGGATCCCTGAACGCAGGACTTTGCCTTCCAGCTAATTTTTTTCACAGAAATTAATTTGTATGAGCAAACCTCTGAACACTTGGCATGATAATACCAATCTTATTTTCTGAAAGATTGGTGATGAAATACATTAGTTTTCTCAAAATATTTTCTGAAACAATTTTCTGAAGCTTTGCGTTCTATTTCTAATGGATACTTCTTAGTGCTGATGCCTCATCATTAAATTTTTATAAGGTCTTAAGGGAGGACATTTTACAATGAATCGTCCTACTTGAAAGTGTTGCAGTCTTAACTGAGGATCATTCTGTATCTACCAAAAATGCCAGTGTGGGTTAATGTAGGCACCACTCAGTGTTTTTTTTTTACACAATGTTTGCTTAAAAAAAGCATAGGAGACTATTCACAAAGTTAAACTTACACATGAGTAAATGTACATGTTTAATCTTACACTTTTGAATAACTTATTATGACTTTCGGCTATTCACCATGAGTCTAATGTTGCTCAGATGTGTAGACTTGGTAAGTAAATGAAGTTTATTTCAGTTACTGAAAACATAAAATTATCAAAGTACATAGTTAATAAAGTACTCTCCATATCAGTGGACTGTTCCGGGTAGTCAATGGCTAAATGATAAAGGACACCCTTGATTCCCACTCCTCCTAAACTGCATGTGGCCTTTTACACTGTTGACCACCAGTCCCTATTGGCATACTTGTATCTGAAAGAGACAATTAGTTATGAATTCCTCACTTAGAATTACCCCCAGGCGTCAGACTGGATCCTGAGAATGTTTTCCTCAGCCGTACCTCTGTGCGTCGATAAGTGGCATCCGTCAACTCTGCGCTCGTTGTTGGCATCGTGGTCACTGGAATGACGTTGCGGTATCTACTTAGAGCCGCCCTCGCGTGCTGACGTCAGTTCTTTCTTTTTCTGCACCAGCCAGTGCAGATGTGGAGAGAGCAGTCCCTCGGGTCACTTTTTAGCTCTGTTTTGCGACTTTTGTTGACACCTTTTTTGAGTCGACCAACTCCAGGTGCCGGGAGGGATGTCACATCGAACCGGCTTCAAGGCTTGTGAATCCCATCGCAAATTGATGTTGGTCACAGTCCTGGGCCTCGTGTGCCGTTGGTGCTTGGATCGCGACCACGACCCTAAGTCGTGCTCCGACTGCCGGGCCATAAACCTGAAATCTTTGTGGGAGCGGTCTCGAAACCTTCTCGAGGCCTGCAAGTTCACTCCGCGCCGTTCAGCCTCCCGGTCGAGAGGGAGGTCACGGAGCCACCTCTCGCCATCAAAGTCTTTATCCGGACAATGTTGTCCTACGAACTAGACTCTCTTTTCTTCCCAAAGTGGTTACTTCTTTCAACATCCGGAGTTTAGCGGTTCCTCTGGCTTGTTTTTGGTACAGGCTTTCAGGATGCCTTTCGAGTCTGGAACAGTGTGTCAATGCCTGCTGGTTTCAAATTGTGTGCGTCCTGTTCACGGCTGATGTTGGCAAAGGATCAACACTAGATTTGTGTGTGGTGCTTGGGAGAGTACCACGACTCTGCCGAGTGCGACGCCTGTGGGCAGCTAAAGCTGAAGTCCCTGCGGGAACTTCGGATGAAACTGTTATCTGCCCCTGGTGTCCCGGTCAGAGTGCTCGCGGCGCCGGCTCCCATCTCCGGCAGAAGGGTCAAATGGAGCAGTTTTTCCTCCCACGCTGAGTTCTCTGCTCGGGGCAGATCCCTGAGTCTTTCCCGTGGACGTCGTTCCTCTTCCTCAGGTAAGCACCGTAAGAAGTCATGGAGGTCGTCAACCTCATACAAGTGTGACATCGGGGCCCGCCTCTCCTGGTCCTCACCGGACGCGAGCCCTCTGGAGTCGGCCCCCACCTATGCCCTGTAACCTGGTGCTGGGCCGACTCAGACCCAAATGGAGGCCTATTCCAGGGTTCTGCATGCCTTCTTTGGGTCACGCCCTCTCCCTGGCACACCTTCGGGCCCCACAGTGTCGGTTGGGACTCCGTTCGAGGATTTGCCGGTGGGAAGCCCTCTGCGCCGACCGAGTGCCTTGAGTCCGATTCAGGGGTCGCTGCTACCTCAGGACCCACTCTGGCGTCTAGTCCTCCTGACTCGTCTTTGCATAGTCCTGAGGGACTCCCTTTGTCGTTGCTGGATATGGCTGCAGTGCGGAGTTCGACTCTGAGTCAACTTCATTCCCTCTGCAGGCTCCTGTCTCGGTAAAGGTTGAGCCGACGCCGGGCGGACGAGTCCTCTACGGAGGTCGTTGGCGACGAACCGACGTAAGTCGACTCCTGTTCCGTCCCCGGCTGTTCCTCTGCTGGAGGACATGACCCCGGTGGATTCAATGCCCACAGGGTTTTTACCATGCTCCACGGAGCAGGGACCCATGGGGCACTGGCTGGCTCATTTTTCTGCAGGGCTTTTTCCGTTGAGTTGACTGATTAGCCTGCAACCTTCCCCGACGGATGACTTGCTGTCCCCCCCTCGGGTGGCCACGGAGCCTAGCTTTGTCTTTGCAAGGGCAGTTACTGTCTGTTCTGTTCTGTCTCCCTGCCTTAGGATCATCTGTTGGATCTCCTTCACCAGGTCATGGTGGATGTGGAGCCTCTGCTGCCTTTTGACAGGGCGTTGTAAGATGTTCTTCTAGTGGCTTGGGTCAGACCCTCTTCGGGTGACCCTGTGTCTCCTGCTGTTGCACATCGCCTCCGGACGGCTCCAGATGACCCTGCCTGTTTCTCCTTTCATCCTAGGCCTCAAGGACTGGTAGTCCAGGTTGCGCTTCCTTACTCTCCTCCACCCCCCCACTCGGGAGTCCATGTGGTTGGAGTCGTGGGGTCGCAATGTTTTTGTTCCACCAGCTCCAGCCTTCGGTCCCTCAACATGCCTATGTGTTTGCTCGGGCTAATTCTGCCCTTTGGGACTCTATCAAACTACTCCTTCCCTCTTTACCGTAGGGCCCTCGTGCTGACCTGCTCCAGCTTGTCCGGGATGGCCGTGACAGGGCGCGTTCTCCAACCGATCGGCAGTGGACACCACTGACTCCGTGGGTCAAGCTATGGCCAGCTCAGTCACCCTGCGTCGCCATGAGTGGCTACGCGACGGCAGTTTCCCCAAAAATGTTTGGGAGCGACTCAGGGATTTGCCCTTTGATGGGTCTCTCTTGTTTGATGAGCATGCCGATTCGGCGGTCTGGTGTCTCCTCTCCGGATATCCGTGACTGTCTGTATTTTTTAGTTCCCTATCATGGATTTGTGTTTTTGTGTGACGGTGTTGTCACTTTGTTTTACGTCTCTGGGTTCAAGGGATTTCTCCCCAGACAGACTGTATGGCTGTTCGGCCAGGTTTTTCTTTTACTGCCGCTGGGTCGGCTGTTTATATGTTTCTTTTTGGCCTCTCCCTATGAGCTTGTCTCAAGAGGTGCGCCTTATTATTACCCAGATCGGACTGTGCGGCTTTTTCGCTGTCTTGTTCTTTTCTTGTTGCAGCTGGTCAGCTGTTTCTGCTTTCTTTTTCGTCCTCTCAGAGCTTGGCTCAAGAGGTGTCCCTTGCTTTTTTAAGGATGTGCCATACCCTATGTGGGGTACTTGTTGGCTATTGTGTAGCTGCTTTTCATGGCACAGGAAGTTTCAACGGCTCCTTTGGAGCCTTCTTCGGCCACTTTTGTCAACACTCTTCCTGCTGTTGTAGTACATCCCCTCTAGTGAGATCCTCGGGGTTGTTGCCGTTCTCTCCTGGGGGTTTTGTGTTGTAGTCTACGGTTGGTCCATAGCTCTTTCCTGTCTCTGTGGCGACACTCTGTGTGTCCACACAGCTTATGTTCGCTGTCGCAGGGTTCTGGTAGTGTCCCTCTGCCCCTGTCTTGGCTGTGTTGTACTTTCACTTATTAGTGTATGGACGTGCTTCAGTCTTCTCTCCTAGATATTTACAACAAGGGGTGGTGAGGGACAGAGTCTCTGAATTAAGCAGAAAGCTCTCACCCAGTCAAGAGATCAGGGCTAGATCCAACACCGTTTTTTAGCTCACTGCACCATCCCAGTTTCAGAACCTGGCTGTATGCAAATTAGTCTGTTCCTGTCCCAGTGCATGATGGGAACAGGGCAAACCAAACTACAAAAGCCAATTCTTACACTGGGAAGGAAACAAGCTCCCGGGGACCGGTTTCTGGCATTACAGCCGTCTTCGGCCCGGTTTGCTTGAATCCTGATGGTGCAATGAGCAAGGGTCTCACATCTGAGAATACCCTTCCACGCTTAGGGTGGACAAAAATATTTACAACAAGGGGTGGTGAGGGACAGAGTCTCTGAATTAAGCAGAAAGCTCTCACCCAGTCAAGAGATCAGGGCTAGATCCAACACCGTTTTTTACCTCACTGCACCATCCCAGTTTCAGAACCTGGCTGTATGCAAATTAGTCTGTTCCTGTCCCAGTGCATGATGGGAACAGGGCAAACCAAACTACAAAAGCCAATTCTTACACTGGGAAGGAAACAAGCTCCCGGGGACCGGTTTCTGGCATTACAGCCGTCTTCGGCCCGGTTTGCTTGAATCCTGATGGTGCAATGAGCAAGGGTCTCACATCTGAGAATACCCTTCCACGCTTAGGGTGGACAAAAATATTTACAACAAGGGGTGGTGAGGGACAGAGTCTCTGAATTAAGCAGAAAGCTCTCACCCAGTCAAGAGATCAGGGCTAGATCCAACACCGTTTTTTAGCTCACTGCACCATCCCAGTTTCAGAACCTGGCTGTATGCAAATTAGTCTGTTCCTGTCCCAGTGCATGATGGGAACAGGGCAAACCAAACTACAAAAGCCAATTCTTACACTGGGAAGGAAACAAGCTCCCGGGGACCGGTTTCTGGCATTACAGCCGTCTTCGGCCCGGTTTGCTTGAATCCTGATGGTGCAATGAGCAAGGGTCTCACATCTGAGAATACCCTTCCACGCTTAGGGTGGACAAAAATATTTACAACAAGGGGTGGTGAGGGACAGAGTCTTCTCTCCTGGCTCAGGCCCTGTGGGGCTTTTGCATATGGGTAGGGGGGTTTCCACCAGCTATGTCTCTGATGCGTGTTACCTTGTAATTTGTTTCTTGGGCACTTCCCTGGCAGGGACTTCGGTCCCTTTGCTTCTTACACGCAGGGGTTCAGGTCCTTCAGCTCCTGGCCTCTGCAGATGTTTTCTGATTCACTCTAGTGGTTCAGGGCTGTCACTTTTTTCCCACGGCTCTGTGTGCTGCTTCAGGTATTACACTGGTTGTGAGTTACCGATCTTAATTAAACGCACTATCGCTTCCTTTTGTGTCTGTTGTCGTACAAGTGTTCTTCAGCATACTCGTCATTATACAGTACCTGTATGGGACTGTATCTACTCTTTTTCTGACAGACCTCTGTCTGTCTCTTTCTCACACCTTTCGTATGCCTGTGGTGGTCCGTGTACCAGCCTGTCTCTTGGGGGCCACAATTCCGTCCCCGTCAGCGGGGTATGTTGTTGTTCCGGTGTTTTTGACACTGCTGTGCCCTGCTATACTTCACACCGGTGCCATTGGTACTTATTGTGCTACTTCCCTTTCTCTAGGGCATGTTCTTCGAGTTTCCCCTTGTTTTTCTTTTTAATTTTTCTTCATTGGTTATATCATCTGATATATATATATATATATCAACACCAAAGTTCCGGTTGGCACTCAGTCACGTTCACGGGTGGGTCGGCGTAGGGCTACCGGTCACCCAATACATCCATAAGGTACCTTTATCCGTTAGAATAAAACGTATAGCTACGTCATGAGCTACCTAAGCAAAAAATATCAAAGAGGGGAGGGGAAGTTAAAACATTTTAACTAAAATGCTATGCAGACAGTGTAATCATTTCATATTTACAGATTCATTCAGCAAGATGTACTGCTAATTCTTCATGCAAATTCAATCCATTGGGGGTCATACTCTCAAAGTCAATGATGTAACGAGACTCGAGTTGTCGTAATGCAAGTTTCTTGTTGCCCCCTCGTGTGCCAAGGGCAACCTTATCTATAACTACCATCCTCACTAGGTTTTCGTTCTGGAAATGATGGCCACCGGGTACTGTAGGTTGAGATTTTTAATCGCCCTTAGATGCTGGAGGACTCGTTCTTTCGCTTTCAGAATAGTACTGCCTACCTACCAGAGGTTGCATGGACAGATGAGTACATAAACACAATAGGTTGTGTTACAGGAAAGGGTCTTTCTGATCAGGAAAGTATTGCCTGTAGTTGGAACTGTAAGTTCCTTACAGTTAGTGCTATTCCGACAGGCCTTACAGGATCTGCAGCATCTGAATCCTGGAGTGTCTCTTGGCTCTATTTTATCCACCACAGCATTCTTGCTCAAGTCATCTTTCAGGGATCTACATTTCCTGAAAGTGATCTGGGGGTTGTGGCCCAGATAAGGTTTCAAATGATGATCTGTTAAAAGAATACTCCAATGTCTATTCAGAATTTTACGGAGATCCTGTGACTGTGCAGAGTAGGTGGTAATGAACCTCACTTTTTCATCGTTTTCCTTGATCTTGTTGGGATTGAGAAGTTCATTTCTAGTTTTGGCATCTACTCTTTTGCAGGCTTGGGTGATCGTTTTGTTTCTGTAACCCCTTTCCCGAAATTTGTTACACATGACTTCCTTCTCCAGTTCAAATGTTGCCGCCGTGCTGCAGTTCCTCTTCGCCCGTAGAAGCTCACCATACGGGATGCTGTCTACTAGGTTTCGAGGGTGAGCACTTCTGGCATTCAACAGACTGTTGCCACCTGTAGGTTTGCGATAGAGGCTGGTAGTTATAGTATCACCCTGTACCTCAACTTTAATGTCCAAGAATTCAATCGAGTCTTTCTGGATGTTTTCTGTGAACTTCAAATTAAACGTATTTATGTTTAAGGTCTTGACAAAGTCCTTAGCTGCATCGATGCTTCCATTCCAAATCATAAAAATATCATTGATGTACCTAAGCCACAGGGCCACTTCGTTGTTAAATTCGGCTAGTTCATTGGACACCTGCTCCTCCCACCAACCCATGAATAGGTTGGCATAACTAGGGGCGAAGCAGGTGCCCATAGCCGTGCCCTGTGACTGTCGGTACATCTTGTCATCAAACATAAAAAAATTGTTGGTCAAACAAAATTCAATGAGAGTGACTAGCATTTGGGAATGGCCAATGTAGGAAATCGATCTGGACTTTAGAAAGTGTTGGACAGCCCTGAGTCCCAGATCGTGCCTAATGCAGGTATATAGGCTACTTACGTCTAGAGTAACCAAGACAAAGGTGGGTTCCCAATGTATACCTTCAATGATTTTGAGGAAGTGGGTGGTGTCTTTCAGATAGGCTGGGAGAGTGACAACAAAGGGTCTCAAATAGTGGTCAATATATTGGAATGTGTTCTCCAACAGCGATCCCATGGCAGACACAATGGGTCTTCCGGGGGGATCTGTGGGGTTCTTGTGGAGTTTAGGGAGCAGATATAGAATGGGGGTCTTTGGGTGGTCACATTTCAAGTATTTGTATTCCTCCCATTCTAATAGTCCTCTGTCCCTAAAATCTTGTAAGAGGTCATCGAAGCAGTTTTTAGATGTTCTGAGATCTGAATGACTACACATCTGGTAACATGTTATGTCACTCAATTGTCTGTAACCTTCAGCCAGATATTTATTCTTATCGAGGACCACAACATTCCCCCCTTTGTCTGCATTACGTATCACTATTGTGTGGTCAGATTTGAGATCGTCAATCGCCAATTTCTGTTCACGAGAAAGATTTTTCTTGTTGTTAGGTATTCGCTTGGATCTTAGTTTTTTAATGTCATTCAAAACACATTTTTCAAAAACCTCGACAGACTCGCATGCAATTTGAGGGAGGAATCTAGATTTGGTCTTAAAGTTACTTCCCGGGTTTACGTTTGTATCAATTTCAACATCACTTAAATACTGTTCAGTTGCAATATTCCCTGAGGAGATCAATTCCATCAGTTCAACATCATTCAAATTCAAATCATTTAAATTACTCATGCCATTTTCAGAGGGAGGTCTAGTTGGATGCGTTTCAAACCATTTTTTGAGTTTTAATTTTCTTGAAAAATAGAACAAGTCTATCCTGGTTTGCGCATAATTAAAGTTAGTCGAGGGGCAGAATGAAAGTCCTAAAGATAGACTTTGCACAGAACCTTAATTGCATTTATTGTAAATAATTTTTGTTCATTTGCCCACTGGGGCTTGGACTTTTTCACACTAAAACGAACATTGTGTGCTGGAATTTACATAGAACCTTAATGACAGTCATTGTAAATAATTTGTGTTCAGTCGCCCACTGGGGCTTGGTCTTTTTCCACACTACGAATATTGTGCGCTGTTCTGACGGGGACGTCTGCCCACTTGGGCATGGCCTCTTGTGATTTATTCGCTGAGATTACTATCACTTGAGCAAAATGTTTTTGTGCATTTGATAAAGTTTTAAAACTTTGTATCTCACTACCATGGGGCCGAACGCTAGAACGCAATTATCTTACATGCAATTAACAACTATATTATTTGTGTTTTGCTTGGCTTTCATGTCATTTACTTATATTATGTTTCTGACGACAACTGCAAATAATTTGAGTTATATCGTGAATACAATATGTGCACAACTCCTTTTGCTCTTTCAAACATGTCTGCCATGAAGTTACCTATGTTTTAGACACTTGGTGGTATGTCCTCTTTCTAGATTCAGAGAAACCGTAAAAGGACAATTGTTGGGTGATTCACTTTGTAAACGTGATCAAGCTGTAAAGCGAAACGCGTTGTTTTCCTGCCTTATTAAAAACTATCATGCACAGCAACTTTCTGAGTGTCGGCGACGTTTTATTCTAACGGATAAAGGTACCTTATGGATATATATATATATATATATATATATATATATATATATATATGCAGTATGTGTCGTCCTTTAATTCAGCATGCCCAGCCAAACAGTGAGGAAGAGACGAGACCCGTTTCTTAGGTGTTTAATCGTTTATTTTGCCCAACACCAGTCTGCCCAACGCGTTTCGGCTACCAAAAGCCTTGATCACATGACGCAGTCAGTCAGTCAGTCAAACATTTACTTTATTTGGTTAATCATAACCATAAAGCATACATATACAAAAAAGACTTCCATAAAAATAGTAACAAGTTAAAAGTTCATTTAAATAAAATGTGTCTTATTGTTCGTTGATTTAACCACTTTGTCTCAGGCCTTATCTATGGTCTGTTTCTGCTTTTTGAATCTCAGACTCTACAAGATTCATAAATTTTACCCCACGGCATGCTAAAATGTTTGAACCTCCTCCCAACCAGCTAATCACAGCTTGCCTGCAAGTGCGAATCTGTAGCATGTTAAAAATTGGTTTCAATAAAATGTTTCTCTTTTCTTTTAAGGGAACACATGTACACAGGAGATGGCACAGTGTCTCACTGTGATAATCACATAGTCTGCATCTTTGTCCCTGATATGCGGCCTTCCAAGATGGGATCAAGTCTTTGGAGGAGTGGTCACCCATTCTGAAGGCCATGTATTTTCTTTTTAAAGATAGCCTAAAGTGCGCTGTGAGGTACAGTTGTGGTTTTAAACATTTGTACGAATTTAGGATAGTCCATGCGTGTCGTCGTTTGGCCAGGGTCTTTTTATCTTCAACCAAAGAGAGGGCTTTTGTGTTTAGCTTGCAGATCTTTTTAAAGGCGGCTTCTTCTGGAGGGTTCTTCCAGATCTCTGCCATTTTGAGGGTTTCCAATGATGCTCGCAGGTCGTAGCCCCATGAATTAGGTTCCTGTTGGTCGTATTGTTTTTTGATTTCTCGCCAACATAAATTGTTTAGGGATCCTGTCTCTGCCATTCTCAGTTTCCAGCACCACTTAACTAGTGCTGCTTTCCTTTGGTATATTTGATTTTGCAAACCAAATTCCAACCTGATTTGTGCCGGGGCCGTTCCTCTGTGTAGGAGAAACACAGATTTATATATTTTTGTCTGTAGTGTATTTAAAATGTCTGATTCTTTTCCGTGCCATATTTCCAGTCCGTATGAGAGAGTGGGTAAAACTTGAGCTGCCATTACTTTTAGTAGGTGGTCATATGAAGGGCATTGCAATTTCTTTTGGAGAACTTTGTACGCAAAGCTCAGTGATTGTGCTTTTGCCGTGATTATTCTTTTTTGAGTTGACAGTGACATGTTTTTGCTTATTGTGACCCCTAGATATTTATACGATTTTACTTCCTCTATGTGTCTTCCATTAGTGAACCACTTAAAAGAACTTTTACTGGCGCCCGCCAATCTCACCACTTTTGTTTTTTTGATGTTTAGTTCAAGGCCTTCTCTCTCAAAATAATCTGTTAATTCCAATATTGATCTTTGTAGGCCTATTGGTGTTTGACTTAGGATTACAATGTCGTCCGCATATTGGAGGAATTGAATGCTTTCGTTGGCCAATTTGGGCGGGTGTCCATTCACGTTCTTAAGTTGATCTTTCAAATCGGCCAAGTATATGTTAAAAAGGGTTGGGGAGAGCACGCAGCCCTGTTTAAGGCCGTTGGTTATTTTTTGTTCTGCCGATATTCTTCTTCCATCTCCCAATTTCACTTTTGCCCATGTTCCGCTGTATTGTGCCATTATTGTTTCCAATAATCCTTTCGGAAGACCCAACTGTTCCAGTTTTTTCCATAGGCGACTTCTGGGCACTCGGTCGAAAGCGGATTTCAAATCTATATAGCAGGCTATTAATCCGGTCTTCCTTTTCACTGCGCCTTCGATTAATAGTGACAGAGCGGACACATTGGTTAAACAGCCCATGCCTTCTCTGAAACCGGTTTGAAATATGGGTATTATTTTGTTGTCCTTTGTCCATTGTCGTAGAAGGGACAGAATACAAGATGAAAAGAGCTTTGCCTCCACGTCGATTAGAGCTATTAATCTGTAGTTCCCTGGTTCCATTCTACATCCACCTTTGTATATTGGATGGAAGATGTTTCCTTGCCAGGACGGTGGGATCTTTTTTTCTTTGTGAATGTAATTGAATAAAGGTGTTAGGTATGTTGCCCAGAAGTCGGTGTAATATTTGAATAAGGCGTTTGGCATTCCGTTCGGCCCAGCTGCTCCTTCCGCTTTTATTTTCTTTATTAGGCCAGTTAGCTGTTTGATTGTTGTCAGCGGCATTTGTTCATCTTTGTCGATATTGTCCTGTCCATCAATATTTCTTTGTCCAAGGCCTAATTCTTTTTGTTCTATGCCGTTTTTTGAATTTTTGATTATTTCTCTTTTTGTTGGGAAACTCTGGATGTTATACAGGTTATCAATATAAGCGGCCCATGTTGTTTCACTTATTCCTATGTTCAATTGACCACCAGCTCCTTTTAAAAGTTTGTTTATTGTATTCCAGAATTCTCCGCTATGTGGCAATTTACTGGTCCTTAACAGCTCTTCCCAGATTTCCTCTGTGTGGGATTTTTTAGCTTTTCTGCACTCCTCTTTATATTCTTTCCTCATTTTTTGTAAATCGTTGTTGTCTGCTTTTTTTCCTGCCTTGTTTTCTGCTGCCTTTTTTCTTTGTTTTTTCGCAATTTCCCTTTTCATATATCTTAGTTTGGTATTATACCAAGGCTCTGTGTTTGCATTAGGACCAAGAGTTGCTGATGTGTTTATCGCAAATTTTCCCAGCACGAATTTATGTAAATTTTCCCATTTAGTTATGGGTGATTGATTTTCGATGGCCTTTGTCAATTTTTCGTGTTCCAAAACTGCGTTCATTATCTCCTTTTTTACTGGGCCCTTACTTTTAATTTTATTCAGTTTATATATTTCCGGTGTTACAGTCAGATATTCTAATTGTGTTTTCTCCTCAATCTTTTTCCTCATTATTGTCTCTTGTGGGGAGTGATCACTCTCTGGTCGGCTGTGAATCCCGAAGCGGTCTATGTTTTTTCTTAATTCCTTACTTATTAAGGTGAAGTCAATTGTAGAGTTCCTTTTGCCGCTGGTGAAAGTGGTCTTGGCGGGTATGTCTCCTACCGTATTACCATTTAGGATTGATAAGCCTAGAGGTTCCAGATCACTCCAAATTTTCTGGACGTTGTCCTTGGTTCGGTTGGTTTTTATTAGGTTACAATTGAAATCGCCCGAGACAAATATCTCAAGGCCTTGATAAGTTCTGTTTAGAGTTTTTATCAAATTTACTACTGTTTGGGCTTTTTTCCCTTTTGTGGCCTTGTCTGGGTGGATATATAGATTTATTATTAATAACTTCCATCCGGGGTTATTTTTGCTTACTTTAGACTCTACTTTGATCACTTGTATCCAGTTCTCCTCTGATTCTATCAGTTCAGTTTCCCAGTCTAAGTTGTTTGTGATGAAAATGGACAGGCCGCCCCTTGGGTGTCCGTATTTTGCTAGTTTTTCTGCCATTGTGTGATGTTCCTCGTATCCCAATATTTGCCTCGGGGTTATGTTCCAAGTTTCTTGGAGTAGTATTATTTCAAATTTGCTTAGGTATTCTATTGTCTCTTGGTCTTGTGACATTTCTTTAAAACCATGTACATTCCATGAGCAAATCTTTATTTTTGTTGCTGATTTTGCAGATTGATTGGTATTTTGTTTTTGTGTTCTTTCCGCCACTTTGGCTGCATCAGGATCGATGGGTGTTTAATGCCTGTGCCAACCAAGACCAGTCTTTGTTTTCCTTCGAGCCCTGGTATTGCTGATTTATTTTAGTGCTACCCAGGTCTTGTTCGGAGATTGAATTACTTCTTGCTCCCCTCAAGATTGTTTGTGATGTTTCTTTTATATTGTTCAGTTGAGAAATCTTGCTTTTTAATAGGGGGAACGGATATTTTGTTGCGGTGTGACGTTCTACAGTTATTCCCCATTCTGAGAAGTGTGACCTGGTTGAGTAAATAAGTTCTGCTATTTCTTTAGATGCCCAGGTGGTACTGCTTATTTCTGAGTTCATATTTTTGTGTCCTTGAATGAATTCTACAGCCTTCAGGTCACTTGTTGTGATTCCCCTTAATTTTGGTATCTCTTCGATTAGTCGCAGGATGTTTCCCCTGTTCAGCGTATCTGAATTCCCTTTTGTTTGAAATTCCGGTTTAAATAGTAGTTTACATTCTGTTACCATGCTTGCTGTTTCGGGGTATCGTGTTTGGAAAACTCTCCTTTTTCCCTCTGCTGGGTCAAGATGAATGTGAGGTATGTTGTCAAATTGGTGGACCGTAGTTATCTGGTCTACTCGAATGTGGTCTGCCATAGATGCTTCTTTTATGGAGGGCTTTTCACCTTGATTTATTTGTGTATTGCTTACATTTTGTGTTGTCTTTTTATTTGGCTCAAGTTCATGAAGGTCTCTGCAAATTCTTCCTTTATTTCCTGCTGTAATTATCAGACCCATATTTGGTTCCTTCGCTAGGTCTGCCTCCGTTTTATGGCTTTGATCTTTTACCATTCTTTCCTTAAATGAAGGAAGGTTTCCTCCCGCCAGCCAATTTAAACCTTTACGGGTCAAAGTTTCACGTTCCCTTTGTGACTTATTTTCATGTGTTTTTTGTTGTTCTATGGCCTCTCTTTGATTTGACTTTAGTATGTCGCTTTTGTCGTTAACTTTGTTTATGCTTGATTTTTCCTCATATTCCGGTTTTCTCTGTTCACTCGGCATTATTTTGATCTGGTCTGGGGATTGTGTTTGGTCTCCTACTTTGTCTAATGTAATTCCTTTAATGCTTCCTTTGTTTCCTTCTTCGTTGATACTGGTATCTATGATTTGATTAATTGAGGCCTCTTTTGTCTTTTGTTCAAAAATGGCAAAGAATTGTTTTGCCTGTTTATTTTTTATAGCATTTTTTCTTGCCTTCCTTGCCCGTTTCCGCTGTCTTTTGGTCAGGGGTTCTGACATGCCCGATGAACCCAATGTTTTGTTTTCTTCCGTACGTCGCTTTAGTGGTTTATTGTCATCTAAGTCATTTGAAGTTTTTACTACTTCTATGTTGTGAATAGTTCTATTTGTTTCGGTTTTTTCAGTTTTGCTGGCCTCTGTATTGGGGTTATCACTTTTGTTTGTTTTCTCACGGGTTGCCGCTAATATTTCTTTCAAAATGTCTGGTAATGAAACCAATTTATCTATTATTTCCTTGCAGACACAGTTTTGTTCTATTAGTTTCCCTTTCCTTTGTTTTTCTTCCTCCTTTTCTTTTATAAGGTATAATGAAATTTTTTCCAATTTTAGATTTATTCCCGATATATGTGATGCCATTAGATTCATCAGATCTACCTGCACATCAAGTTTGTTCGATTGGAAATTCAGCGCAGTGATTGATTGTTGTAAGCTTTTTAGGAGCACGTCCCCCCAGAGTATATGTTTTTCTTTTGTTTGTAGTGGCTGTGCCCCAGTTGATCTGGTTGGACTTTCTGAGGAAGAAATCGTTATATGCTGATCTTCTTTTGTTATGTTCTTTACTATATCGGAGACATGGCTCTTATCGGCTGGTTGTCTAATTGGGCTTGATGTTAGGATTATTGGTGAGGAAGTTTGCTTCCTTGGCTTCCTTTTTTCTCCATTATCTTTCCTTTTATCAGTGTTTTCGAGTTTTTCCGATTTACTCAAATTTTCGAGACTCAGTTGCATTGGGTCGGCCTCCTTGTGTGTGTTTTCCTCAAGCATTCTCCGCAGTTCTGATTCTTCAAAGATGGAGAATGATTTGGACCACTCTATCTTTTGGGCGCTTTTCTGTAAATTTATTCGGGATCCCGACGTGCTCTGATTAAAGTTTGCTGGACTATTTTTGTTAATCTTGTTAGGGGTTAAATTTGATGTTAACATTGTTTGATTGCAGGTTGCATGGACTTGTGCCGTGGTTTTGACCAGCCAATTCTTTATTGTTGATTTTTCTTTGAGATTGGGACTCATACTTTTTTCCGAGTCTATTCTCATCTTGCGTTTTTTACTTGATGGCGTCGAGTGGTTTACCTTTTTCAGGTTATTTTGAGGTTTTGCACCCTCACCATTGCTTGATATTACCGCCCCTTGCTCTTTTGTGAACTGAAAATTATACTTCACTTTGTCCCTCCCGAACTTGAAAAGCTCTGTCGTGGGGATATGTGCCTGATCAGGTTGGTCGCTCCCGGTTGTCTCTTCTGAATTGCTTCTGTTCCCTTGTTCTTTTTTCCCCTTTGTGGCCAACCTTCTTTTTGCTTTCTGTGTTCGAGGCTGTCGAATTTTTCCTGACCTCATCTTCCCGCTACAGATTTTCAGGGATGTTTTTTCCTTCCGGCTCGTATTCTGTTTCTCTGACCCAGACCCAGACTCCTTAAGCCCGTCTGCCGCCGCAGCGGCAGCTGCCGTCAAAGGAGTACACTTGTCAGTTGGATTGGATTATACCCAGTATTCGTCTCTCACCTCCTGAGGCTTTACCTCTGCCTATTGAGCTGACTCTGGCTGTCCTCAGCTCTCCGAGTATCTCGTGGTTTCTCCGGAATTCTCCTGGTAGATGCTCTAGAATCTTAAAACCCCTCGTGTCCCCTCCAGATTCCTTCAGCCCCTTGGCTTCCTTGCTCCCTTGCTCCTTAGTGTTCCTTAGTGTACACAGGGCCCAGCCCGCCGCCCTGGATTTTTCGCTGCTGCTCCACCTTCTTTCCTGGGGGGCACTTGGTATTGTCTTTTGTCTTTTATTGGGGTCTGTACTGCTTTCGCTAAATGTTAGTTTTATTTTCAGGCAGCCATGCCTGTACTATTGTTTAGCTCGACGTTTGCTTTTATTCCCCTGAATGATGTCCCCAGCTCCGTCTCCTTCAAACTCCTTCGGCCCCTCCCGGTCTCTGAGTCAAGGACGAGGAGAGGGAGGGCAAGCCCCCGGTGTCCAGAGCCCTTAACGTGGAAGCGGAAGCGTGCCCGACAGCCCAGGCTCTGCAAACAGAGCTCACAGAACTCCTAAACCGGCAGTCTCGGATTTCTGCCGGTTTCTGTCAGATTTCTTAAGTTCACAATGTCACAATGTCAGTTTGTCTGTTTTCTTTTTTAACGCCCCCCCCCCCCTTTTCTTGGCTTTTGCTTTGCCCCCGGTTCCGCACAGTGCGGCTGGCGGCTGTCTCGCACTGCGGCTCACCTTTGGGTCTTTAGCAGCTTGGAGGCGGCTTGATAGGCAGGTTTGGCGGATTCGGCGGCTCGATGACAGCTTGCTAACGGCTTCGGCTTCGGCTCAGCTTCGGCTCTCGGTGTAGGTGCCGCCGCCGCCGCAGCTCCGCTCGTACCACGCCGCTCCTCTATTCCTCTGCTTCTCCTTGAAACTTGTGGAACTCTCTCTGCGCTCCACACGCACCACGCTGCTCCTCCGTGAAACTCCTCCGTGAAAACTCGCTCTCCGCACTCCGACGTGAAACCTCTGGCGCCACCTCCTGTCCGTCGGTACTTCCAGCGTCCCTCTGGCTGAGGCCTGCAGCTTCGGTGATTGGCATGGGCGGGCTTCAGAAGACCAAACCACATGGGGGCTGGCCACCCTTTTTAAAGTGCAAGATGCCTGCTGCGTAGTAAACATAGTAAAAATACTACATGCATAAATGCATTAATGCCTTGAAGCAAACTTAGCTTACAGTAATGAATGTAAAATACATGATAAATTGATATTCGCTGTATAAATACAGTTATGTCACTTATTGTCGCTGAAACCTTTTTGCATCTGATATAAAAGCACAAGTTTAGATAGGAGGAGTGAAACGGCCATTCGGAATAAAATACATTAAAACACATAAATAGTTAAAAATGTATTAAAAATATATAAATATTCCTAATCCGTGCCGGAGTCACCTCAAAACAAGACTTTGTTAATGCTCCAATTGAAAACATGTCAAACTATCAACCGTATGCTAGTAAAGCAACAGTAGGATCTGTGCAAAACACGCAAATTGGATAATACATTAAGAGTGGCTCTAAGCCATAACTACAATACTGCCCATGTGGGCAATTCTAATTCTTGTGCAAATTGGCAATAGGTTCAGTGCAAGTTAGCTAAATGTGCAACATCACGCAACAGTAAAATCAAAGTGCTACCAGTGATTAAAACAAAGATGTGCATAGTAAATAAAAGGAATAGATACAATATCTCATGATTTAAGGATTAAGGTGTGGAGGACAAGGGAAGTTCATAGAATGGTAATATAAAACTGAATAGAAATACAAGTTGCAAGGGCAACCTCAGTGCAAGATTCTCTTCTCTAGAGAGTGACTAGTTTATAGGTATAGGTATGTGTGACAGTCCTCACTATTGTTGAGACCGTTAGGCATCTTGCTATCCAGCATGATAATGTACCTAGTCTCTAACTTACTTAGTAGCCCTTCTCTGTCACCGCCTCTGAGGAGGGACGCTGTCAATTACATAGTAGGCTAGGCCAGTTGGATTTTTACCATGCATTTTTTCGAAATGCCTTGCCACAGGATACGAGGGGTCTGCATTGGTGATGGCCCTCAAGTGCTGCAATATTCTCTTATGTACTTGGAGCCTGGTGCTCCCCACATATCTAAGCCCACATGGGCATTCTAAAACATAAACAGCAAATTCTGATTTACAGTTAAGTTTCTCTCTTATTTTGATTGGATTGGGGGAGAATGGTATCATGTACTCTGATTTGCTGACACCGTTTTTACAAGCTTTACATGTGGCGCATTTCAAGAACCCTCTACCTAGCCACGAGCCTGTGACTAGTTCGGGGCTGCTGGAGACCAAATTGGTTTGCATTGATCTGGCTTTTCTGTACGTAATGTTGGGCGGGGAAGTCACTAGGCTACCTACAACAGGGTCACTTCTGATTAAAAGCCAGTTGTTTTTAACAATTTTCCGAATAGATTTGTGCTGATTGCTGTAAGTCATAATTAGTCTAGTTTCATTGGCTGTGTCAGATTTAGAGGCCCTGACACTATCATCTGAGGAACCCAACAGTTGCTGTCTTTCTTGCTTGTGGGCTCTCCTCATGGCATTGTCAATAGTATGCATGTCATAACCTCTAGCAAGAAATCTGGTTTTGCACTCATTTTGCGCAATCAGGCAATCTGTGTCATTACTACAAATTCTCCTGATACGGAGCATCTCGCCATAGGGGATGCTCTTTATCAGGTGTACTGGATGATGGCTATGGGCATGCAACACAGTGTTGCCGGCCGTCGGTTTTCTGTTTAGCCTAGTTTGTAGCTTGGCCTTATCAATATAGATTTCTACAGCAAGAAAAACAATGGACATGGTACTAAAAGTGCTGGTAAAGTGTAGATTTACATTATTCACATTGAGTTGGTCAATAAATGTAGTAACTTCATCTGTGGTGCCATCCCATATGAGGAAGAGGTCATCAATGTACCTCCACCAACATTTGACCTTGGTATTCATGGTGGCAGTGTGGTGAGACATGAGGACCTGCTCCTCCCAGTAGCCAATGTGGAGACAGGCATAACTGGGAGAGAAGCAGGCCCCCATAGCCACCCCTCTAGTCTGCAAAAAAAGCTGGTTTGAGAATAGGAACACATTATTTTCTAAGCAAGCTAAAATCATGTCCACTACCATTTTGGAATGTTCTGCAAATTCAGCGGGTCTCTTGCTAAGGTAGTGCTGGATTGCCTTTATCCCATCCCTGTGATGAATGCTTGTGTAGAAAGAGGTGACATCTAAAGACACCAGAAGAAAATTTGGCTGCCATTCAAAGTTGGAAAGTTTTTTCAATAAGTCCCCCTTGTCGAGTGTAAATGATGGTAGATTTTTGACAAAATCTTGAAAAAAAAAGTCAATATATTTGCTGATGTTTTCCAGGAGACTGTTCCTGGCCGAAATTATTGGCCTTCCTGGTGGTTGCTGATAGTTTTTGTGAATTTTGGGTAGAAAATATATTACAGGGGTCACAGGATGATCGTTTTCTAGGTATTTGAATTCATCGAGTGTAAGCAAGCCCTTGCTCCTCCAGGCCATCAGTTTGGAGTAGATTTCGTTTTTGGCTGCTGGCACTTCCTGTGCATTGGTTCTCCTGTAACATTCCCTGTCGTTCAATTGTTTTAAAGACTCCTCCAGGTACATCTTTCTTGGCCAGAGCACAACGTTTCCACCCTTGTCTGACTGTCTGATTACCAGCTGTTTGTGTCCTTTCAGTTTTTTTATTAGCTTGTGATATTGCATGTCACGGTGGTTGTGTTTTTTCTTTTTTACATTTGCATTGTTGATTTGTAACTCCTTCAGTTCCAATGAAACCCGATCATGAAAAATGTCTAGATTATCCTCCAGCATCACAGGGCAAAATTTAGATAGTGGTTTGAATGATGTTGTACAAGGGGTGAGTGCCGGTTCTCCACCTAAGACCAGCTCAGAAATTACCCCTTCCTCTTCCTGTAACTCTAGTAGTTCCTGGGTGAGTGCTACTCCCATTAGTGGCGGATTGTTCAAAGTTTTGGCGGATGCGCTAGAGGGAATTCTGGTATTAGGTCTTCGTGTGCTGTGGTATTTCTTCAGCTTGAGCTTACGGACATATTTGAATAAGTCAATTTGGGTGCTAGCGTAATCATGTACATGTATTTATATGTACATGTATTTATATAGCGCAAATCACCGACCCGGTATCTGAGCGCTTGCTTAGGGAACCCGCCCTGGTATTCCCCTGTGAGATAACCCTGGCAGGGTATCCACAAGGTGAAAGCCAGGCATCCCACCGCGAGGGGCCGTTGTGGAGATTAAGCAAGCTATTGCCCAGAGTCGCAGAGTGTGAACCCATGAATTGAGTAGGCACCGGAGCGAGAATTGTCAAGTCCGTGGAATTTTGAGCCCAAGACCCGCCGAGGCGGGGAATTGAACCCTGGTCCCGGGCTGACCTCTTTTTCCAGTTCTGCCTCCTCTAACCAGTGAGCCACACTTCTCCACTAATCAAAGTCACTTCTGGCACTATAGGATAACCCCAGCGACAAGATGGAAGTTTCGCTCTGGGTTAGCACTACATCACTCAAGTTGACCACAGTTTTGGCACCCTCTACTTCGGTGTTTGGTTGTGTTGCCATTTTGATCTTTGCCTCCTCTGTCTCCCTCCTGTGCTTCCGCCTTTTGTTACATTTCCTCCTCTCTGAGCGTTTGCTGTTTGCTTGTTTGCGCCTGCTCCCTGCGTGCCAGAGCAGAGGGTTTGCTTTCGGTCTTGTTGGACCACGGCTAACTCCTGGGCGGGAGTGAACTTGCGAAACCCCGACCTCCTATTTCGTGTAGCTTCATTGTCCGACTCACTTTCCACTTGGGAACTATTTCCTGATACAGAAGAGACCTCTAATAGATTGTTGCTGGTTGATTGAGTAGGCGTGCCAGTTGTGGCATTTTCATTATAATTTTTTTGTTGATGTTGCTTTAAATTGTCATACATCCGGGCGAAGGTGAAGATCTGCCCGTGCTCGTAGTCGAGCCTGTCGCGTTGAAATTTGTAAGCCTTGCGACGTTTAATTATTTCCTTTTCGTGTTTCAATCGCCCTTCCATCTCTTCACGGTATTTAACAGTGGCGGGGGTACTAGGAATCTTTGCTATTTCAGCTTCTAGTCTTTCTATTTCCGCCAATAGTTTGATTGTCACTCTCCGCATATTGTATGAGTATTTGCATTAAGCGCTTAGAGGAGTCCAAGTTACATTGTGCCCAATCAGTGAGCATTTGGGGGCCAGGCTTTTCGTACGAGGGTGCTAACATTATTCTCAAGCCGCGGGCACCCTCCCTACCTCCAGGTAACCCGACAGGGAACTGTGCTCCCACCACTTCGCCTGCTCACTCTTACAGCATTTTTCTAATGCCCTGTAAAGTTCTTTAATGTTGTTGCTCGGTTCCGGCACCGAGGCTGTAGTTGTACTTGGAACGGACCCCCCCGGCCGGGAAGTCCGTGAACATACCCCTTGAAGCCTCCACACGGCCCCGTACTGTGTCTGCAGACATGGTGTGTCAATATTGGGGCATAAATTTAAACAGGGAAAGTCGTTTATTGTCCTACCCGACAATGCTGGGCAGTCGACCCCTGTTCCACTCCACACAGGATTTTCTCCGGGGCTCCGGCGATGTTGTAGGTACTCCCGGTGCAGTTCCAGCTCGCAGTCAGCCACCGCCGACCTCTGACCCGGAACCTCTCACGTTCTTCCCCACGTCGTCACCGGAATCTCCGCCTCTCCTGGGGCTCCGTCGGCGTCTCCTTCGCGGAGTTGTAGAATCGCTCCAGAACCTGGAACTGTAGCTTCAAGCCGCACTAGCCCAAACGTGGAGGGGTCCAGGGAAGCAATCCTGGAGATACTTGCGGTATGTGTCGTCCTTTATATAAATAAATATATATATATAAATAAATAAATATATATTTGAACAAGCAGATAGTCCTGCACTTCCAGTACTCCGTCTGGCGAACAAAGACCACTCGAATCCCAAAGTAAGGCAATAGATGTTTATTAGACCAAGTCTAACAGTGTGGCGGACTGACGCGTTTGGGTATATATATATATATATATACACTCTGTCATAACTGATAATACCCCACCAGAAAGGAAATTGCCCTTACCAGTGTAAACATGTGAACACTGAAAAAAACCCTGCACAACCTCAAACTAAATGCCATTCAAAAAAAGGAAAAGGAGCGTCAAAAAGTAATTTTTATTTCTTCCTGAATGGGCCAATACAATGTAACTTTGCTATATAAGGTAGCAGTAAGAAAGACTGGGCTAACATCATTCTGCTTGAGTTTTGTTGTCTAGGAATGTCACTAAAATATTGTTTCTTCATCCTTTTTTCAGTTTTGTGGTCTTTGGTCGAAAGATACAGGGTTTAGAAGCTTGTTTTAGGTGTTGTTTATTTATTTTATGAACTGTAGGGAATCAGAAAATATCTAAATCACATTTGATCTTTTGGCTCGGTTGAATCTTTCACTGATAGGAAAAATGTAGGTTTCATAAGAATATTTCCCAATATGTACCATCACATTTACTCACAGAGAATGGGTAAAAACCCCTGATACATCATTCCCCTTTTCTAGTGAGTCAGTATTTATAGTCCATTCTGGTGCCCTGTTTTGTTATGAGTGGGAACTAAAGCACAAATATTTCTCATTTTGTGCTGTTTGATGCATCAAAGAAGGAGTCATCTAGAATTTGTCACTTAGCTGGTGGTTCTCAATCCTAGAGGCCATGAATGCTATATTATCCATGTGGCAGCCGTTTACAGACCTTTTGCTGACTGATGATGTAAAAGGCAAGAAATGTGAGGATCGTTGGTCATATATTGATGGTGATTTGAAAGAAAGTACACTTTATTGCATTCTTAGAATTTTACAGGAAAGCATGACTGCTGTAGTGGACATATTAAAAAAACTAAAGTCTTAAAAAAACACCCTTCTCTGCCAAGTGTTCAGCATAATTTGTGTAGATGTGAAACATCTTCATGAGAGTAAGCTGGGTGACACTTTTAGTTACTTTGGCACGGCGACATGTTCCATGTTAGAGTGCTTGCCACTTAGTAAGCAAAGAAATGTTGTGGAGCAATTCAGGAACTTTTTTTTTTTTTACAATGTATGAGAAATAGCCCTTCACCAACCATGGCATTTGATGTCAATGAAGCCTCACCGTGGTACTCTGCACAAGTTATAGATCCCTTCCGTAAAGGGAAATTTTCTCTGGAGTTTCAAAAGTGCTGCCTAATTTTTGACTACTTCAATAACTCTTGAGGGCAAATGTGCCCAGTTCAACGCATATGTTGCAGAACCTGTCATAGAGAATCACGATCTTCAGGTGTACCAGTATTGACATGGAAAGATATACCAGTGGCCAGAGTTAGCAAATTGTGCACTGGCTATTTTGGCGTTGCCTGTCTCAAGTGCCAATGTTGAGGGGACCTTTTCACAGATAAAAGTTTACATGAGAAGGAAAGAGCGAGCGTGCATGACCAAAGACTCACTGAAGAAGTATTGTATGGTGTACTGTGATAAGTTTGATTTGTAAAAATTGATTTGGACCTCATATACACTGTACAAATACTGTCTATATACCATGCACTATCGGTTCAGAAAGCAAGCAATAATTAAAGCAAAAAGTTCCATAAACACCAGAAAATACTGTTTCTGTTGTTTTTAATGGCACAAAAATGTGTAACCACTGATAACCACTGTTTTTTAAAGTTATTGAAATCACTGGAAAATACTGAAAAAACCCCACCAGAATTTACAAAAAATAGAAACTGAAAACAGGAAAGCCTATATATATTTATTAACTGACCTAATCACGTATATAAAACAATCCTTTGGCATTTTGACAGACATGCTAAGTAAGATCGAGGCTAGCCGGAAAAAAGTACATGTAGATCAGAACTCGGACAAGCGGGAGGGTATTATACAGAAACCATGAATCAACCTCCGTCCCTACTGAACCTCACAGCACACGTTCTAATAGTGCTCTTTCAAACTCTATGCCAACACATGGTAACTGGACTAAGTATCCAGGGTCTGAGCCTGACATAAAAACATCAGTGAACCTACAAAGCAGCTCACAAGCCAGGGGAGAGCCAACTAGATATATGGTGTTAGGAGGGCAGGGAACTTGTAGAGGAGAGGGATATCCCTCTGATTGGTCAATTAGAGCCCCCCTGATCTCTCCTCCTCATGTGGAAAATGCAGCAAGCCCACATTATTTAAACTTACCCCCCTGCCACTACTCCATTCACTGTAATTTTGACTAATGTTCCACTTCTTTGCTTAGGGGAAAATGAAACCTGGGTCTCTCTACGGAACAAGGCCATGCATTAGTTAGGGAGTAAGACGGGGTTGGCCAATGCTATGTTCAATGAATTTAAGATGGCCAGGAGAATTGGGTGGGTTGGAAATAGCAGGAAAGTATTTCAAGGAGATTGTTTTGTCCTCACATTCAGAACTCCACTCTTAGTGAGGGAAATTTTATGTAGAGTTGGGGATAAAAACATCTAATTCACTGGTATTAATGTTCTCCCATTGGGCTTTTTCTACCAGCCCGTGCACAGCATGAGGCAAAACGGGACTCAACCCGTTAGGCAGGGTTTTGACCATTTAAATTTCAGTTTTGAAGTTTCAAATAGATTTGCGCCCCTTCAAACAATGGATGAGATGGACTGACTAACTACCCAAATAAATCAGAGGGCCTCAATAAGAGGGGTCAGCCACTCAGATCATCTTTGTCCTCTGTTTGAATAAACAGGATATTGCACCAGTAGAACGGGGGCATTCTACTGTAGCGATCACCGGGACTCAGGGTTAATTAGTACTCCCAATGGCATATTTGCATAGAGCAGGGAAAGCAATCATGTTAGAGCTGCACAGGCTGTATCAGAACATACTCGCTGCACTGAACCTCCTTTAGGCTTAGTACAATTTAAGGATGCTAGTCTGGGTGTGCTTTTTTGGAAGGTTGCAGGCCTGCATAACAAACTGAATAATCCTGTCTGGATAGAGTTTATTGAGAAATGTAATATCTTGTGCCTACAAGAAACATGGTCAGAAGGCGAAATCCACATTAATGGCTTTAAGACGTATCATACCCCAGCGGTTCCTCTTGACATGGGAGAGCCAAAGGGGGAATTTGTATTTATGTCTCTAACTTGGTTAGGGCATTAACGATTATAATGCTAAAATCTGAAATGTATTATCAAATGATTTTGATTGATCAAAATACAGACTAGCTGACATTGACATCTACAACTTCTTGAAAATCAGAATGCCCCCTTTCAAAGGCCAAATTATCCACAGTCCAACATTCAATCTCACCGTTTGTGACAAACATTAACAAACTGGGCCACCAGGTCTCCCAGATTTATAAACTTCTCCATCTGAAGACCTCTAAACTTAATAGTAAGATTATCGCCTTTTGGGGGCAGCAATCTTCGGTTCCACCAAACTAAAAGATATGGCCACACTATGGAGTTCTGTCTCACGCAATAAGTTCTCCCAGGCCCTCCCCCAAACCAAATACTGGCTATTACACAAAGCATTTTGGACTCCGGCCTGTTTATTCTCATTAGGTCTCTGTAAAGACGCAACATGTTGGAATTGTAATCAAGAAACGGGGGATCTAACCCATCTTTTTTTCGAGTGCCCTCTAGTAAGGTCATTTTGGGTTTAAAAATTGCCTGTTTTAACTGGTATGTTTAACTGCACTTTGGTCAAAGAATTCTCCACCTTACCTATGGCCTTCTTGAACGTGGATTTAAGAACTGACTGATAAAGCTCTGCTTGACCTTTTGCTAACAACTGCGGTGAAGATGGTCCTTGCCAACTGGAATGACACGAGTAAGACATCTTATAGAGCCTGGATAAACTGGTTCACTCATCTCAGAGGGGCAGATAACATTGCCTTCGAAATTCTCTGTGTAAACCTTCATCCAGGTCGATGTGGAACTCTTTGGACACTTATCTCAACTCTTACAAACCTCCATGAACACTACTGTATGTCGTTAATTATACCTGTGCCTACGTATCACTTGAATATTTGTATCTAATTGTTATTTCATGTACTAAGGGGACTATATGTTAGCCCTATCAATATCGAACGGCTCTTGTGCCAACATATGCATAGAATTTTGGAAATATATGTTATCGCTCAACTAGTCTTCGTTTTCCCTTTTCTTCTCTTCTTTCTCTTTCCTTTTCCTTTGCATGCCTTTCTTCTTCTATTATTGATCACTTGGGTTAGTCTCTCGATACTCTTATAGGCGTAATAACCTCACTTGTTGATTATATATGTGATACTTTTGCCTTAGATATATCCCTAAAAAATAATAAATAAATAAATAAATAAAATAATAATAATAATTTTGATTTATTTAGATTGTAATTGTACTTTGGCTATGATTAATTTTTACAATAACGCCCGAAAGAGCAACTTGGGGCAATCTTGAAGAAGCTCAATCACGATATGGATAAAATAAAGGAAGACAGGGAGTATGACGTGATTACTATCTGGGGAGGCGATTTTAACATTGGCCGATGTCCTCTAGATAGGGCTGGTAAATGTGGTCTAAAATTAGAAAATAACAAATTCTTGATTCATTTTTTACACTCTGCCTGGGGGGATTTACTAAATGAGATCCTGTTTTTACATGACTTTGGGTTTTCTAATTGTTTGTGTTCTCCCAAAGTTGATTTTGAGCATACTTTTATTGGTAGGGGCTTAGAATCAACCATAGATTTTATAATCTTCCCTAATCGTTATGCTGCTTACATTTCAAACTATAAAACCCATAAAAATGTAATAAGTGACCACTTACCACTGAGTATTAGTTTAATCCTTCCAACTATTTTATATCACTGGGGAAGCTAAACGGATACTCCTTGCGATGGTCTAGTTGTAATCCAATAGAGTTTAATAAACAAATTGTGACCAAGTCTTATAATTTCATATACAAATGTTTGAATGAATCCACTCCCCATGAAGGAACATTAGAAGCTTACTCTCAAATAACATCAGTAATCTAAAATCTTCTTATGGTAGAGAGTAAAGGCACACACACCCTTAGTCAGGGATGGTTCGACGCTAATTGCACAAAAGCTCATACTAAATTAAGGCGGCTCTTCGTAAAGCAGCGAGGGACCAGGTGGAAATCCGGGAGTACAGTAGGGTATATAGTCCAGCATTGAGATCACGAAAGAAGGAGTTAAAAGAGAACGCCTGAGTCAGCCTTCACAAAGCCTCATTGAGCAAAGACAGTGCTTTTTTTGGGCGGGCGGTGAATACCCTGTTTTTTAGCACTCTTAACAAACCGTCGGTGGAGGTTGTAATAAACGAGAGGCAATGGGTCTACTTTTTTTCAAATGTTCATAACTCTCAGGTAGACAACGATGTGGACAGGAGTTTTCATACAGTCAGCAGTAGGATTGTCCCTATAAAGGTTCTCCTCTATAGATCTTCAATTTACACACAAGAAGGTTATTGGGGCGATAAACTAAAGTAAGGGTGGAGAGGCCCCTGGCCCAGATGGGGTGCCAATTGATTTGTTTAAATCTAATCTTCCCCTCTGTACTCCTTTAATAACACGGGTACTTCAAGCCTGTTGTGCGAAGGATTTTATTAAGACCTGGTCTGAGTCAATTATTGTACCCATTTTTAAGAAAGGAGACCGGCAAAATTCAGCCCACTACCGCCCAATAGCCCTATTAGATTCTCTGATGAAGGTAGCAGGTTGGATTGTTTTAAATCGACTTCAAATATGGGCAGAGGAAACGGAAACTAATATTTTAACAGATGTGCAATATGGTTTTAGGCAGAGGCTGGGAACTACGGAACAGGTTCTTAATCTTAGCATTTTCATAGGGAAATACACCCAGGCTAAAGCAGGGACATTTTATTTAGCTTTTGTAGACCTCACAGCCGGTTTTGACTGTGTTACACAGTAAATTATGGGACATCTTAGTGGAATTAAGAGTGGACCCACCGTTGGTCCAGTTTTTGCGTCAGTTGTATGCAGCGGAGCAACCACTAAGGTACAATATGGTACCAAGGGGGAATGTACTGCGTGGTTCAAAGTTGATAGGGGGGTTAGACAGGGTTGCCTCTTGGCGCCTTTCTTGTTCACCCTCTACACAAGTGCTCTGGAACAAGTGCTGGTGGAAAAGGCAACGGACCCACCCTACATTTATAAATGCCCAATAGCCTCCCTTCTCTATGCGGACGATGCAGTACTGAATTAGGCCGGCAAAAAGCCCTTTTCTCCTATTTCACTTTTATGGACAATCTGGGCCTAAAATTGGATGCCAACAAAACAAATGTCATGACTTGTGGGAAGGGGAGACAGAAATGTAGGAGTCTACCTTTAGGGGGAAGCAGGGTTAAATCCACAAAGACATTTACATACTTAGGCTTTCTATTTGATTGCACTGGTTCTTGGCATCAGGCTGTCAAAGCAGGTATCTCCTTTTCATGAAGTTGACTGCAGCAGTAGCCAATTTTGCATAAAATTGGGAAGAAGGCCCCCTGAAATGCTCCTCCAGGATCTACAAGGCTAAATGTGTGAGCATTGCTACTTTTGGTGCGGGTGTGTGGGGTTATCAAGATCCGCAATCCATTCAGTGTGTCAAAAATGCTTTTTTAAAGTTTATTTTAGCAGTACCTCTGTCTATAATTGTCATAGTGAGCTGGGAATTCCTTATATTGCTGACATTATTAAAGCCCAGCCTGTATTACTATGGCATAGGAATTGGATTTCTAGCAGTACAGGATTGAACCAAGATATAATTAAAGACTCAATGAAGTTGGATCCGGCTACCAAGATTGCTTGGCTGCATTATAAATTTTATGTATGATCTTGGGTACCCTGAATATTACAATTCCTGAATCTATGAATTCTGTCTCCAGGAAGGAGTTAAAAAGAAGCAGTATGAGCCACCTGGAGGCAAACAGATTGGGTCTGGAAGTAAAGAAAGCAACAGTAATTCAGCATCAACTGATTTTAATAACAGATGTATTCAGCCATATTTATTGTGTAACTTAAGTGGATACGACAGATACCTCTTAACCCGTTTCAGAATTGGGAAATATCATTGTTTAATTAGTTACCCAGAATTGAATAACTGATCTAGACAGTTAAGTGTCTGTCCATGTGATGGTCTATCTCCACAATCAACAATGCATGTTAACTTGTTCTATAATTTTTACAAAAAGGAGAGAACAAGATGGATCCTGCCCCTTTTAAGGCTAGGGGGATCGAGGCAATGTCGACCAGCATTTCTAATTATGCGAGAAAGATGTTTTGTTAAATAGTTTTCTTCTCCAATTTTATGAGTTATGTTTACTCTTTAAAGTTTCATGTAGGATGAATTTTAGAACACATTGTATGTTTACATTTAGACATAATAAGGTCTAAATTGTTTTCCTTTTTATCTGATATGTTTGCTTTTGTGATTTTACATGCTTAAAATCGAATAAAGCTTATTCTGATATATATATATGTATATATATATATATATATTATCACAAGATCTCCCCGGTCCCGGGGAGGAATGGAGTCGCTGAAAGACGGCACTGACACGCTTCTTTCAATAAAGATGATTTATTTCATCAATCCATGTGGGGGATTTAGCAACAAAAAGAAACCAACGCGTTTCGACAGCGTCCGCTGTCTTGATCACGGTCAGTTGGGGAAGTGAGGCTTGCAGTTTTATGAAACAAACAAAACAATTTGGTTACACCCCTTTGGTCAATGGTAACACCCATACATTTGGGTGTTGTGGGATATGTAGTCCTCATCAAATCATATTGCTTTTTCCCGTGAAAGTTTTGGGATTCATGTCATTTGTACATTTAAACATTACAATTGATGTTTAATTTAGTACTGTCCACATATTAAATTAATAGTTTGAGGGGATGCATGTTATTTATACAATTCAATTGCTGTTCAAATTGGTTCCGTCCACATTTATTTTAACAGTGGCGATGCATTTTGGTATTGTGAGTGTCATGAGAAACCCGTGCATTTTATGGTCCCGCCCTCCAGTGGGCTTGGGCTGTGCCACTGATGACTGAGTTAATAATCATTTAACGCCCACCATTGCTAGACTTTTGGCATATTACCCCACATATGACCTACATTTTATGTATTGGTAGTTAGGCATAACATTTCATGTGGGTCTGATTATTTATACCATAGGGCGTGCGGGTACAGTCCTTTGGTTTTAATGTTCGGGTTCTCATTAGCGTGATCCTGCCCTCTGGTGGGCTGATCAGTCCATTGAAACAGCAGTTTGTTTCATCTGTAAGCATAGTTCAAGTGAAAAATTAGGTGAAGCAGTGAAAAATTAAAATAAATGGGTTAAAATTGTTCATGGTCTGCGGGAAGTTAATAGAGACTTGTTTAGTTAAAGATGTATGTATAGTTCTTCCGACTGATTGAGCCCGAAGGGGGTCATGGTCCTGAAGCTCAGGATATGTTTCGATTCTTTTCGTCGGAGTTCCTTCTCATTGTGTCCACCCCTTGTTGAGAGGCTTAAGGTTTCAATGCCCCAGAATCGTAGTTTCTTCCAATCTCCTTCGTGATTCAGCTCCATGTGTTTTGCAACAGCGTTGCTTCTGTCCTTGTGTACAGTGGCTCTGACGTGCTCTAATATACGTTTCTTTAACTCGCAGATTGTGCTGCCTATATATTTGAGCTTGCATGGACATTCAATCATGTACACTGTGTTTTTGCTGTTGCACGTGATACATTCTTTGATTTTCCAGGTTTTATTGTTAGGCATTAGTATTTCCGTGGTTGGTTTGGCTATTTCGCAGATCTTACAATTGTAACATTTTACAAAACCTTTGGTTTGCAGCCATGATTTCTTGTTGGAGGTTTGGAAGTGACTATGAACCAGTTGGTCCTGCAGGTTTTTGGCTCTCCTATATGTTAAGATGGGGTGGTTACCCATTTTTTCTCCTATTACTGGGTCCAATTGTAAAAGCTTCCAATTTTTTCTTAGTATTTGATTCAATTGTTTGGTCTCTTGACTGTAATCCGTTATGAACCTGATAGGTTCTTCTTTTGTTGGTTCTGAGATCTCTTTTGGTTTTAGGCAATCTTCCCTTGTTTTTGAATTGGCCTTTTCCCAACATAGTTGAGTTGCTCGCTGATTATATTGTCTTTTGTCAAAGCGTTGCTTGGTGATGTTGCTCTGTTTTTGCCATTGTTG